>NC_056583.1:13558271-13932646 GCF_018340385.1 Cyprinus carpio
GATGTGTGAATCACAATTTTGTTTTTATTTAAATCATAAAAATTATAAATAAAGGAATCTTAATCTTAAACTATGAGGATATATTGTATAAAATATGACCATCCAATGCAGTGGACATTTCTACATTAGAGAAGAGCAAATATCAAGTAGGTCAAATTATTTTACTAAGTAGAAAAAAGGTTGTGGGTCTGCACCAACGGTTGTTATTTCACCAAAATGTGAAATGTGAAATGTTAACCCCAAAGACATTTTGGTAGCTTAAAAGCATACTTAACATTTATATATCAGGTTGATTCATCATGACTTTTTCTAATCTTATGAAAACTGATTATAAACAAAATGTCAACTTGATAACATGCTTCAAATGTCGTGTATAAAAAAAATATACTTTGCTAATGTTTGGGTCTCAGAGACCCCATAAAAACATGAATAAATGCAATAAATATAGAAACATTTGTACAATGTACATTTGTACAAAGTTTTTCAAGCTAGTTCATGCATTCATGACCTCTAGACTGGACTATTGTAATGCACTGCTAGCTGGTTGTCCTGCATCCTCAACAAACAAGCTACAGGTAGTACAAAATGCAGCGGCTAGAGTCCTTACCAGGTCAAGAAAATATGATCATATTACCCCAATTTTACAGTCTCTGCACTGGCTACCTATTAAGTTCCGTATCAGTTACAAAATATTATTACTTACTTATAAGGCCCTTAATGGTTTAGCTCCTGCGTACCTAACTAGTCTACTACCACGCTACAATCCATCACGCTCCCTAAGGTCACAAAATACTGGACTTTTGATAGTACCTAGGATAGCCCACTAAAAGAGGTAGAGCTTTTTCGCATTTGGCTCCCGAACCCGAATAGCCTTCCTGATAATGTTTGGGGTTCAGACACACTTTCTCTGTTTAAATCTAGATTAAAAACACATCTCTTTGGCCAAGCATTCAAATAATGCATCTCATAATTTTGGAATGCAGTTATATCTGATAAAATGCGCATTATTATTCTTTAGCTTGGGTTAAACTAATTAATTTTACTAGGCTGGAACAGCAGCTACGCTAATTATGTCTCTATTTGTTTCTCTGGATCCAGAACACCTGAGAAGAGATGATGCCAACCCCTCAGAGGACCTCAGATGATGCTAACCCAGAGACAACATACAGAACTACCACATTTTGTTATAAGTTTGATTGCATAATTGCTGTTAATAGTGTTAATCGTCTGTTTGTTTACGTCTTTTATTGATTTTTCCAAACATTTCTGGCGTATGCACATAAACTGACAGTCATCACTGATAAGCTACTACTAAATATTGTAGAAACTTAATTTTCTGTAAAGTTGCTTTGCAATGATTTGTATCGTAAAAAGCGCTATGCAAATAAACATGAATTGAATTGAATTGAATTTATATATGTATATATTATTGAAAATAATTACATGTAAATTAATTAATTATAATAAATATGTATTCAGATTGATAATTTATTGTACAAAAGTCACATTTATGAAAAGTGCATGCTTAATTTGATGAAACAGATTGTGTAGAGCTTCAAAGCTTCAGCCTACTGGTCAGATATACAGTCAAAGTATGGAGAAAATGACTAAATTATATGAAAAATAACGTTTTAATAATAGTATTATTTTAACATACAGCATTGGGTGCCTTGCGACCTGTCCCCAAAAAATAAGGCTTAAAAAAGTATATTTGTGTGTTTAAAAAAGACAATTGCTTTCCTATCATTTGAAACTGTGAACCTGCATTGATGCTCTTGCTGTTTACTGTAAACGACAGATCGCTGATTACTCTGGAGAGAATAAGAATAGATCGTTATCTTACAGTCATCACTGTTTATGATTACTCACTATCTGCCAAAGCCAGACACAAATCATTCCGGTATGTCATTGAAATATTTGTTATTTTAATTCATTGTGAGATGGAACGTGATTCATTTTGAGTATTGTATCTATTGTGAATCATGAAAGAGGCCATTTAATTTTTTTTTTTTCTCTGGGAATGAAGGAGAGGCTTATTTCAGGAGCTATTATTTGCTGTTCTTACAAATGCACATTGCTGACAGAGATGTCATAAACATAGTACATTTAGAAAATCAATAGTATTGTCCTCTAGTTCACCTTCAGTGCTTTTCCTGACAGATTTACACTTTACACAGAGCAACAACACACAGTGCCCTGTAGAGAAAATAGAATAAAAGGTATATTTCTATAAGGTCAATTGGAGATATACTCTTCTTGTTATGTCCTAATATTGAAAGAAACAGCCTTTATCATTGAAAGTCTTAATAAAGAAACACTCTCTATTTTAATATAAGAGCAGGAAAAGAGACATTTTTTGGTAAAATAATGACTTAATGACCACAATATAGTCGCTAATAAAAATGCAGGACTAAAGTATGTGCTCTAGTACTGGTGAGATCGAAAGCGTGTTGTGCATTATTACTTAAAAAATATATATATATATATATATATATATATATATATATATATATATATATATATATATATATATATATATATATATATATATATATATATATATATATATATAAAAAAAATTAAGACAAACACAACACATACTTTTAAAATGTTTTACAACAACTTTATCATGTTGGAATATGATGAAAAAAATTCAAATCATCTTTTGAAAGAGATTTATTTTATTATTGCACCTGTAAGCACGCCAAAGCTTTGGCAATATTTCAGGCCTTTACAGTCATTCCAATAAAGCTGTATTGACTTTCAGAGAATGAGAGAGATAGCACAAAAGCATAATCAGAGTTAAAAATGTAAGCAGGCAAGGAAAGGTCAGAGCAGCAGCTGAATAGAACATCACAAATATGTTTCATCACAGTGTATTTGTTCAGCACTTCTCGACTCTGTTTTACAGAACTTCACATTTGCGGCAGGTTATCTCTTCAAACCATATTTCAGTTGCTATCTTGTGTAGTGACCACAAGGAATATAAAAATTTAATAGATGACATTGTGCTATTAATTAAATACAAAATCCAGTATGGTCAACAGCTCCGAATCCAATTAAAGGAAGGCATTGGAAGTAAGGCAGTAAGTTTGGGGCTGGTAATATTTTTGAAAGAAGTCACTTATGCTTTGTGCTAAGCCCACCAAAGTCCTGTTTAAGGCAAGACAATATACTTTTCATCCATATTGGTATGTGTGTTACTGCGTGATTATGTATAAACTACTGTTAAATAATTTTAGTGGTTATAGTTTTTTTAAGTTCTTCCCTAGCTAAGAGTGACTATTGACCCTTGACCCTTGACCTTTATCCATGGTGTAAGCACAAATATGTTTGCGCTCAGCTCAAAGTCCAACTGATTTCTCTCTATATGAGAACAAGCGGCTCAGAAATGTGCAGCAGGGTGATATATCAGATGATTATGGCATGAGATTACTGATCCTATTTCCTTATGCCTGTGTAGATGTAGATTGGAGAATTTCAGTTGTACAGTTGTCTCTTGAGCAGACTCTTCAGGCTTTGGCTTGTTGTATGGTTGTGGGTGTTTGTCCTAAGAACAGTTGGTGTGGCTCAAAGCCAGCACAAATTCTGTATACTGCCACCCTATCCTCCCGTTCCTCCGAGAACACTGTCAGGATGAGTTCATTGATTCTAGCAAGCTTTTCAATTGTTCTCCACATTATCGGGAACTATGATGGTGTAAATGAGTGATGGAACCTGACATGAAAATAACCAATATCCTAAGTGACCAAAAAGAGTTCATGGCAATGACTTTTGAAAGTCTCCAAAGTCTCCAATAATAGGTGTATGTACACCAAATTAATAAAAGATAAGACAAATAATTTCGTTTTGAGATTTGGTGCTCAAAAAAGATGTCTTATTAGTATCAGTGTTGAAAACGTTTGTGCTGCTTTATATTTTGGGGAAAACCTTTGATTAATAGAGAGTTCAAAAGAACAGCATTTGTTTAAAGTGACGTATGTTTTTATGTTTGTTTTTATGCTATTTGTTTACCCAAAGTATAGCTTTTAAAGTTGGTTGTTATGCTATCTACAGTCAAAAAGAAGACTAAAAAAAGCAATAGAAAATAAAGAATAACAGAAGACATCAACTGATAAGACAAAAGAATAGAGGAAGCCAAGACTAATTAAACATCAAAGTCTTTTTATGTGTTCCACTAAACAGGTCTGCAATTAGCAAGAATCAGTTTATCTGTTAATCCCTCTGTTCTTTTTTCATTACATCAGTGCAATGAATGTACTTGATTGAGCAGCTCTGAATTTTTTTTAAAAGGTAAGATGTAGCCAAGAAATCAATAGTGTATCAGGGCTATTAAGAAAACCTCCTGAACCCTTTGAACTTCAGTGACACATGCAAAAGATAACCTACACACTATTACCAGAGAAGAGAGAGTGCTTTGCTAATAGCCAAGTGAGCAGCAGGGCTACAGATGGAGATAAGCAACTGCTCACTAGCTCTCTCTCACTCACGGCTCCACAGACTGAGGTCTTAAACCAGACACACACACTGCCCTCGTTGCCACAACTGCACACCCCCGTGATTCTGCTTTACCCTTGTTAATTTTCCCCAACATGAAGGAGTCATGAAGAATGATTTCCCAGTTAACAAATATGTTCTAAGAATAACCTGCTAGCATTCCCATTAAGCTATGAAAATGTTATGTTCTCTGTATGTTCAAAACATTCAGTTTTTTAAATGCTTTTTGGTTATGTGAATGTTAGTGATAGTGTACCCAAAAGTAAAAATGACCCCATGATTTACTCACCCTCAAGCCATCCTAGGTGTATGTGACTTCCTTCTTTCAAATGAATACCGTCAGAGTTATATCCTGGCTCTTCCAAGTTTTATAATGGCAGTGAATGGGGGTCGAGATTTTGAAGCCCAAAAGGGGCTTTGATCATTTAGTTTGATAAAAAGGGAAGTTGTGGCCTAATGGTTAGAGAGTTTGACTTCTAACCTTAAGGTTGTGGGTTTGAGTCTCGGGCTGGCAATACCATGACTGAGGTGCCCTTGAGCAAGGCACTGAAGCCCCAACTGCTCCCTGGGTGAAGCAGCATAAATGGCTGCCCACTGCTTCAGGTGTGTGTTCACAGTGTGTGTGTGTTCACTGCTGTGTGTGTGCAATTTGGATGTGTTAAATGCAGAGCACAAATTCTGAGTATGGGTCACCATACTTGGCTGTATGTCACTTCACTAACTTGATCATTCTGGCCAGAATGTAAAAACTAAATAATAAAAACATGTGACCACCTGGAACACTATTTTAAATGCCTGGCTCGCTTTACATAGTTTAATGGGGGAAAAATCTGTATTTTAAAATTCAAAACAGAGGCACAAAAGAAATACTGTGAAGGATAAAATGCATTCTTCATTCATCCATAATTAGGCAAACGAGAGATCAAGGGAAGGGGAAGCAAGTGAATTAAAGCAGAGCAGTGTGTTTCCTGTAGCTCCATTACAGGTAATGAGCACAAATCAATCACTGCTCTCAACATACGCTAGCGGTCATGTTTACATTCAGACAAAAGCTGGTTGTGTATGCATTTACAAATTAAATCGAGAGATGAATAATGTTAACAGAATTAACCACATCCGTGGAAATATGTGCACCCCTGGTCACAGTTCCAGCGAACAAAAGATTTAAATCGATTGTCCTGGAAAAAAGTCTTAACCACGAAGCTATTGCTGGAACAGCTGTACTTGGCAGATTCCTCTTTAAAATGCACCATGTGGCCGAACATTTGAGTTGCCAGAGTCTTCAGTAGTAAGCAGAGTGGCTCAGAGATGATGCTGGGTGAATCACAGCCTCTCATTGTCATAGATTGTTTCACTTCGCTTTGTGATCTGACAGCTTATCAAGCGCCAGTGTGCAGTTTAGACAGTCTGTCAGCCTCATGTTGTGTTATTACCTCTTGACTAGAAAGAAATGTGGAAAAATAGCATCCAGGAACAATCGAAATCTTTCTTTGCAGTTCTACAGTGCTTTGGCCATACAAGGACAGGATTTTTTTTTTGGAAGTCCTTTTGTGTAGTGTCTCCTATAGCCTTGTTGCCATGTGAACAGCCTGAACAGGAAATTCAAAGAGCTTTTCAATACTGTACACATTATTCAGACTGATATGAAATTAAGGATAAATAAGCATGTAATGTCAGATTTTGGTTTAGGAGTAAAAATATCTCAATGTATTAGTTTCTTACAAACACACAGCCTTTCACTTCAGAAGACATTAACCAAGTCGTGTGAATTATTTTAATGTTTACATCAGCTGTTTGGACTCTCATTCTGTCGGCACCCATTCGCTACAGAGGATCCTTTGGGGAGCAAGTGATGTAATGCAAAATTTCTCAAAATCTGTTCAGATAAAGAAACAAACTCGTGTACATCTTGGATGGCCTGAGAGTGAGAACATTACCACATCGAATGTCATACTTCAAAAATGAGGCAAACTAAAGAAGCACAGATGTCAAAGGGTCATGATTTTTAATTTGGTTCTAAGTTCTTTTAAATTAAATATATACATCTCAGAGGGCCAAAACATAAATGAATGTCTATTTCACAAACAAACTGTTTTTGCTTCGCTTTACACATACATTGCTTTGGAAAGTGGTGCATGAGAGACACAGCAGCATTTCAAGTCCTGAAGTGTATTAAATATATCCAAAACTGTGGAATGACCTTAAATATGGTATTATTGCATTCAGTGGCAGAAATGCACATGGGATCAAATGCATTCACCTTGCATGATTCTCTTCAGTGTAGTTCCACATTTCCAGAATATTCTTCTACAAGCATTAAAGCACTTCCCATAGATTTCTCCTAAACAGACTTGGCTTCCCAGAGGCACACTTAACATGTCATTACACCAATCAACACTACTGAAAAGTGTCAGGTCCCACCGTATTTTCCTTTCTTATTATCTTCCCAATGTCACAACATTAATCAAGACATGATTACCATAATCTGGCGTTAAAAAAAAAACATTATTTTAACTGTTCACTTAAATGTTCTTTGGGGAACCAAAAATGGCTTTTCTATGGTGTTGATGTGAAAACAGCCTGTTGGAAACTTTATTTTAAATTAAGAGTATGTTCTAGAGGAAAAACACTAACACTTTTATAACCTTTGAATGTAATATCACCCTAGATCCTTTAAATAAAAAGGTTTAAAAGCATGTGTTTTTGTTGTCATTTCAGCAGAAGACCAAGATGACATAACTGTATGTGTAGGGGAGCCATCAAATATTGAATTTTGGGGCCTTGAAATTACAAAGTTTGAGAACCTCTGTTCTAACTAACAGCATCCCATTTGTAAGGACAGATCTGATACAGGACACAAGTAAAATGGCATTGTGTAGCAAAAGCTTTGTCAGGACAGAGTGTCTGTTTATGGTGATTAATGTTGAGAGGCATATTGCTTATGTTCATAATAAATACCAGAAAGTTACATATCGCAAATGTTATTTCAATGCTGAGGATATGAGTCAATGAAAATAGGCTGGGTACAGTTCATTTGTTTTTGGGCTGTGCTGCTATATAAAGAGCTACAAGACAGTAGAGAGCACCCCCGACTGTCAGTGCCATGGTGGTCCTGTACAAGAGTCTGTCTGGAACACCTCGCTTCAGATGAACAGGAATCTCATCTGAGGCCTGGATGAAAAAAGGAGGAAAAACAAGATGAGGCGAAAAGAGAGGGAAGAATTATAATGCATTCTCTACTCTCCTGTTTATCAAGGGGATAGTTCACCCAAAATTGAAAATATTTACTCAACCTCCAAACCTGTAAAACTTACTTTCTTCTGTGCAACACAAAGGTTGATATAATGTTGGTAACCAAAACTTACTTCCCTTGTATTTTTATTCTATACAACAGAAGTCAATGGGAACTGAAACTGTTTGGTTACTAACATTCTTCAAAGTATCTTCTTTTATGTTCAGTAGAAGAAAGTAAGCCATACAGGTTTGGAATGATGAGTTAATGATGATAATTTTCATTTATAGTTGGACTATCCCTTTAACTCAGCTACATAGCTTAAAATACATCATATACATACCTGAAATATCCTCTGGAGATCAGGCACCTTGTTGCCACCCATATACTCCACTGCAGCACTCGACTCAGACACCAGTTTGGTTGGTGTGGCAAAGATGATGGTAGGGGATTCAGAAGGTATATTTGACCTCAAGCCCTGAAGAAAGTTTACTAGTGCGTTAACATGATATCCATTTTTGTTGACTAGGACTACATAACATATACGATCACAGTGGTTCTCAACCGTTTTGACCCCAAGGTCCCCTATTGTCCACAAAAACATTAAATAGCAATATTTTTGTAAAATATTTGTATTCACAATTTCTACCTGACAAGACATATTAGAGTTTAGCATAACTAGAAAAAGTGTATTCATGATAAAAGTAGTTTTAATATTTTATACATTTGCATGACTTTTCCAGGTTTAGAATGTCATGAAACATTTTACTTAAAAGCATTTTAAATCATCTTGAGGCCCTATTCGACGTTTGCTGTTCTTTTACCTTTTGTTGTGAAATAAGTTTGATTATACAACTGAATTTGGTAACTTACTAGGCTACTAAAACTTAGTAGCACAAAGTCAGCTCTGCTTTTGATTATTAATCGCCTAATAATTAGCCTGCTTAATCATTTCGGTTAAAATAGAGCTAGAGAAATGTATTTTATATATCTAACGACTGTTTAAAATCTCATCTATGGGTAACATGAAGCATGCGGCAGATCAAGGTCACTAAATTAACCTTTTAGAAACGGAATCGCGCGCACATACCTGCGGACTGTAGGCGGAGGATGACACGACTCCAGTCAGTCTTTGTGTAAATCCACTAAATTTGTAATACATTTTATTAATAAGTGGTAACCGGCGAGGACGAGGCGAGAGTGACCGTAGAGAAGTCGGAACTCAACCGGCTTTTTCCTAACTTGTCGCTGGAATATGACATCACAAGAAACGAAACTGTAATCAAGCAGATATGAGAGACGTTGTGCAATATGTAAAAAATAGTGTGTGTGTGTGTGTGTGTGTGTTTATATATACATATATACATATATATATATATATATATATATATATATATATATATATATATATATATATATATATATATATATATATATATATATATATATATATATGTGTGTGTGTGTGTGTGTGTGTGTGTGTGTGTGTGTGTGTGTGTGTGTGTGTGTGTGTGTGTGTGTGTGTGTGTATGTATATACTGCATGCATGTGTTTGTATTTATATCTATCTGTTTTGTATCTTTATTATTTTTAATGTTTTTGAAAGAAGTTTCTTCTGCTCATCAAGCCTGCATTTATTTGATCAAAAATACAGAAAAAAATGTAATATTGTGATATATTATTACATTTAAAATAATTGTTTTTACATTTATTATACTTTAAGTTATCATTTATTTCTGTGATGCAAAGCTGAATTTTTAGGATCATTATCACATGATCCTTTAGAAATCATTCTAATATGATGATTCATTATCAAAGTTGGAAACAGTTCTGCTGCTTAATATATTTTTTCAGAACATGTGATACTTTTTCAGGATACTTTGATGAATAAAAAGTAAAAAAAAAAAAAAAAAAAAAAAAATAAAAAAAAAAAAGAAGCTATGTTTTTAAAATATAAATATTTTGTAATAACAATATACACTACTGGTCAGTAATTTGGGGTCAGTAATTTTTTTTCTTTCTTTTTTTTAAATAAAAAATCAATACTTTTATTCAGCAAGGATGTGTTAAATTGATAAAAAGTGATAGTAAAGAAAATTTATTATTAGAATATATATTATTAGAATTTTTTTATTATTATTTTGAATAAATGCAGTTCTTTTTAACCTTTTATTCATGAAATATATTAGACAGCAGAACTGTTTCCAACACTCATAATAAATCAGAATATTAGAATGATTTCTAAATGATCATGTGATAGACTGGATGTTACATGTGACACTGAAGGCTGGAGTAATGATGCTGAAAATTTAGCTTTGCATCACAGGAATAAATAATTTTTTTAAAGTATATTCAAATAGAAAACTATTATTTTAAGTTGTAATAATATTTCACAATATTACTGTTTATTCTGTATTGTTGATCAAATAAATGCAGGCTTGATGAGCAGAAGAAACTTCTTTCAAAAACATTAAAAATAGTAATGTTTCCAAACTTTTGGTCTGTACTGTATCTATATAGTCTATAATTTATTTTAATATTTTTATACTTGTGATCATTTTGACTGTTTTTGTGTGTATTATTTATATATGTGTATATATATTTTTTTTTTGAGCTTTTGCAGAAAATATGTCATGAAACATCAAAAATGTACATAAGCATCTGGTTGGATGTCAACATTTGTTCAGCGAACTGTATCTTTTCTCCTGGGCAATAATGGTGGAAATGTGTTATCATTTTTGAGTTATATAAAAAAAAAACACCCTGAAAAATATTCACGGGGTATTAAATTGACACCTAGATCCATGGCATCCCTATTAAAAACACCCAGGAGCACTTTGCTTCATATATTTCAGATTATATGTATGCCACATTCTTTTCTGTATTACAATTAGAGAAAGAATAAGGCTTGAATCCATAAATATTTCTTTATTCCTCATACATATAAACAACCTTGCCTTAACCAAGTAGAATACATTTTTTGGTTACAGAACAGAGCTACATAAGATTTCATTTGCATCATTATGACCCTTAAAAAATAGCCACAAATACATAGCTACAAAATGATACAGATATGAAGGCATATATCTCCTTAAAGATGCAAGGTGTGACATCAAACAAGCAATGTTTCTGCAATTATTCAAATAAGATCCCCACATTGACATGACAAGTCAATATATTTTCAAAGTGTTCTTAAAGGGTTAGTTCACCCCAGGCCATAAATTACTCACCCTCAAGGAATCCTAGGTGTATATAGTCTCAGCCTCAGACACCATGCCCACTGAACCTTGGCTAAACGTCTGATGCATATGGCACACAAAAGTGGAAACACTTCAGGAGCTTCGAAGTCGTCATCAGATTGGTTGAATTATACAAGATTTCCGCGAGACGTGTGTGTCATGTTCTTTAACATTCTACCCGGAAACAAAAATGCCGTGCTGCCAAACCGAAATGAAAAGAAGAATGCCATCTGGTTTACAGCTGTGACAGCATTCAAATATGTGACTGAATTCTCAAAAGTATGTAAAAAATTAAAGTTCGTGGCATAAAGTCTTTAAAATACGTCAGAGAGTTTTACACACCAGTCTGTTATTGTGCCGACATTTCCACGCCCCGAAACATGATGATGAACGAGACGAACTGTGATTGGTTGTTTGACATGTCGGTCAAACGGCCTTAAGGGTGGGCCTTGGCCAATGAAAGCTGCCATGAATTCCAGACCTTCAGCTGTCAGTCTGGAGGTCTGGCTACACGAGAGTAAGGTGTATATGACTTTCTTCTTTCAGACAAATCCAATCGGAGTTATATTAAAAATTGTCTTTCAAGCTGTTTAATGGCACTCAGTGGGTGTTGCAGTGCTTCAGTCCAAAAGAAGTGAAATAAAAAGCGCCCATCTATTAAAAAAAAATGTCTCATACGGCTTCGGCAGGTGAACAAATGCCTCCTGTAGTGAAACGATGCGTTTTTGTAAGAAAACTATCCATATTCAAAACGTAATAATCACTTTAATGTAGCTTGCGCCAACAGTTGTACACGGAAGCAGCTCCGGGAGGATAACGTATGAGGTCAGCGTTGTGCATGCGCAGGTGATTGTCGTGAAAACCAATGTTTGTTAACAGGATCAAAGGAAGCTAAGTTTCCTTACTTTAGCAAAGGAAAACCAGTCTCCTCTTGGTTTATATCAAAATCCTCTGATAATCTTCTTTACAAATACTCGTTTTGTACTTCTAATTAGTGACCGTTGTTTTGTTTTGATCTCTCCCCGCGTTTCCGCATGCATCACTTCTAAACAACGCATGTGCAACGCCGACCTCCATACGTCATCCGCCCAGAACTGTTTCTGTTAACAACAGTGAGTGCATGCTAGATTTAATTGATTATTACATTTTGAATATGGTTATTTTTATTACAAAAACACATCTATTTGCTACAGGAGGCCTTTGTTAACCCCCCGGAGCCGTGTGAGACACTTTTTTTTTTAATGGATGGGTGCTTCTTATTTCACTTCTTTTGGACTGAAGTACTTTAACACCCGCTGAGTGCCATTAAACAGCTTGAAAGATCAAAGACCATTTTTAATATAACGCCGACTAGATTCATCTGAAAGAAGAAAGCCATATACACCTAGGATGCCTTGAGGGTGAGTAATTTATGGCCTAATTTTCATTTTTTGGTGAACTAACCCTTTAATGATGCTTCTATATCATGAAATTCTATTATAAAATTTACTGTTTTCCCCCCAATTAATCATTATATGTAGCATATCCTACTAAATACAATGCAAAATCCATCTTTTTATTCCAAGAGACACATAAACTCAGAAAGTCCCTTGAATGAGGAAAAAAGGTCTGATTTTGTGCTTGTATTCAAAGGGGAAGAAGGAAGCGAGTGACAGCCCTCCTACTGGTGAGCGTGGGGGTGAGGTGTTTGCTAATCAATTTAGTTAACAGCTCTTGATTCACACAGTCGTGTATGGACAGGTTGCAGATTTGTCGCTGTCTGGATGAACAGCTGATGTTTGTTTTTTTGTGACTTAGTAATGTTAACTACCAATCTATGAGCAAGACTCGACAATGACTGTAATGTCAAAATGATAAGTGTTTAGGCCTGTTCAAACCAAGAACTGTAACTATAAAGATAACTATAATAATCATAACTATTTTAGTGTTTACACAACGCACGATAACTTTCTGTTTATTATAAGCTCATTCTGAAGTTGTCATCTGCCACTTTAAATGCTCAATCTCTTTAAATCAGGTTGAATTCTGATTGGCTGTCAATGTTTTTAGTTGTTCATCAGGTGGAAAAAACTATATTGTTCCTCTGTGACATTATTAGTATAGTTTTGGTGTGGACTCTGCTATTCTTTTATATGCAGAATGACTTTTTAAAGACCCCCTAGGTTTTAATGTTGTTAACATGTCTGTCTGGTAAGACAACCCATGTGCAAATTCAACAGTCATCACCATTGCTGAGCACTTTGTCCTTAAAACTGTGAGGTAACAAAAGAAAAAATGCGGTTTGAAACAGCCTATTTCCTAATGTCACTAACATGTAGCCAATCCCATTTTCATAATCTTAGCTGTCTAATACAGTGAACAGAAACATGGTTTGTTTAACATTGATAATGTATTTAGAGCCAAATGCAAATTATATCAATTACAGTTAAGTATCCGACATTGTAGAGAGCGATCCATAAAATGCATCATGATTAAAACATTGCTAAATTAATCCAATGTTGCTGCCAGTTTGCAGCGTTTACTACCTCAGTTAACCGACTGGAAGTGTAGCAGGTAGTCTGAGCTGATGCAACTGAATGGAGGCGCGGCTAATTTGCATATTGTGTATACTAAATGAGGTAAGGGTTTAGAGTTATATTAAGTCATTTTAAGACAAAACATTATTTTAATGGGGAAAAAACATTTAAATGTAATTTTGCTTGTAAAAAGTTTTAAAGGATAAAGGGATATTAGTGACTGCAGGAGGGCTTATCTTTATCTTTATCATTATAGTTACCGTCCTTGGTGTAAGCAGGCCTTTTCACAGTATTTGCTTCCGTATCATGCTCAAATGCTTCTGTTTGATCACTCTAAAACCTTTTACTTTAGTTCCCCTTCCTTTGCCACTTTATTGGGAGCTGAATTAATGATTTAGCAAGTCAGGGGGACCTCTCCATGGAAACATGAGAATTCGCGTTAAGCTCCTTCTAGGCTGGAGCACTGTCAGGACACAAGGTCCCGCCAGATGCCCGTTCCAGGCAAACTGGCCATCTGTAGTTGTCAAATGCCACAGTTGTCCATTTCATACACAGGAAATGCTGTTGGATCAGTTTTGTTTGTTCACACAAGAAGGGGGTTACAACATAAACATTGGCTAATGTATTTCCTTTGGATCGTAATGCTTTATTGCACACTTTCCAGCTTTGGGCTGGAGATTTGCTTCTTTTGTCCTATTCTTTTAGCCCCAGGATGGACAGGAATTGCTCCAGATGCCTGTATTGTACAAAATCCGTGAATCCCATAATGTGTCCTTGAGTACAGAGGTACTTGTGTTATTATTTGGATATAATAGGTCCACACAGAGAGTCTAAATGCTAATTTTTCCACATCGGAATTAACGTGTTCCTTCACTTTATTTCAGATCTTGGTTCAAAATAAAGGCACAGAAGAGCAGGTGATATTTCTAAGCTGAAGACCAGCAGGTTCTCAGGACGATCTATGCTACAGTTAGTTAAGAAACTCAGAAGAGAGACTTCGCACGCAGCGTGCTGAGCGGAATTTGAGTTCGTGGTAGCACTGCACAAAGCTGTGGTAGATAAAGGTAATGGGCAGAGCCAGCAGCACAATGCCACTCACGACGCACACGCCACCCAGCACGCGTCCCGGAATGGTGATGGGGTACATGTCTCCATAGCCGACAGTCGTCATGGAGATAATAACCCACCAGCAGGCTGCCGGAATGCTGGCGTAGTCCTCATTGCTACTCTCCAGGTCTAAGCCGTGCTCCAATAGCTGTGCCAGGGCGCTGAATATCGCCATTGCGACAAAGACAAACACCAGCAGCATGACCATCTCGCGGTAACACCTGCGCAGCGTAAGCCCGAGTGTCTGCAGCCCGAGGAAGTGACGCGCCAGCTTTATAAGCCAAAAGATGCGCATCATTCGTAGTACGCGCAGGGTGACTCCTGCTCGCTGTAGTTGAGGGTTTTCTCCTGTCAGCGCTGTCACAGCGACAGACACGTAGTAAGGTGTGATCGCCAGGAGGTCAATAATGTTAAGGGGGCGGCACACAAACTCACATTTGTCCCGTGAGACAATGAAGCGTACTATGCATTCGGCAGTGAACCAGCCAATGCATACTGCCTCGATGATCCTGTGAGAGATGGAGAGAATAGAGAGAAAAAGATATGGAAAGAAAATCAAAAAGAGAGAGTTAGAGGGTATAAGAGAGAGATAAGATCACAATTCAAATTTCTGGGTGCAGTACAAGTTAAGCTCAACTGACAGTATTTGTAGCATAAAGGTGACTACCACAAAAAATTATTTTTATTTGTTCCTTCTTTCCTAAACTTCCATTAACATTAAAATAATCTCTGTTTCAATAGCCACAAAACATAAACAATATGAATTTTTCTTATTACCTTTTTAAAAGTGTTTTTTTTTTTTTTTTTTTTTTTTTTTTTAAATCAATTTTTACAACATAAACCTTAAAACCCTAAAATAACTAAAAATGATGACAACGTTACAGCTCAGATAATACACTGGTTTTAAAAGAAGAGTGCTTTTATACAAGTGTCTTACTGTCACCTTGATTGGACAAATCAAAATCATTTTATGTGATAATCAACCACAAGTGCTTTCAATTCAGCTGAACTTCTATTTGACCCGGACTATTCCTGTACCAAACGTGTCCTTGAACATTACCAGTGAATATGAATATAAAAATAATAACCACTAAAATATGGTGATAAGTAGCCTTCAATTACATTTATGCTTTGTTATTGTAAGTAACCAAGTCATGCAAAGTATTTAGATCAGATTCCATGCAGCCATGCATTTAATGTGCTTTATACGGAAAATGTCCTCTCATTCAGATTGTGTAAACAGCTCCAGTCTGTTGTTGACAGTGGAGAGTCAGTGTCTGTGGACGCTGCAAGGCAGGTGGTATGCTTGCTCAGTAGACCTTGAACTTCTAATGCAAAAAATCCCATTAAATTAAATTTTTATTTATATGATTGAGTGCACCTCAATATCTGTTAATATTTAAATTAAGAAATCGTTGTTTTGAAAGGCTGCATCTACAAAAGAATTTGCCCGTATAGTTGCTCTTTCACTCTGAATGTTTTTACTGTACTGTTAGAAACAAATGTATAAAGAGTCGTGATGGACTTAGAATTACAGTGAGGACGGCTGTTTCGGCAGGAAGGCATGCAAATAGGGCCAAGAATTACTGTTAAGTGAAGATGTGATAATATATGTACATGTGCCCACAAATGCCAGAATGCTGGGTTAAAGGGATACTCCACCCAAAATGAAAATTTTGTCATTAATCACTTACCCCCATGTCATTCCAAACCCGTAAAAGCTTTGTTCTTCTTCGGAACACAATTTAAGATATTTTGGATGAAAACCTGGAGGCTTGAGACTGTCCCTTAGACTGCCAAGTAAGTAACATTGTCAAGGTCCAGAAAAGTATGAAAGACGTCATCAGAATAGTCCGTCTGCCATCAGTGGTTCAACCGTAATGTTATGAAGCGACGAGAATACTTTTTGTAAGTGAAGAAAACAAAAATAATGACTTTATTCAACAATTCCTTTGTTAACAGTGACATCTGTGTCTCTCCATATCACCGTATGCTGTGTATACTCTTCTGTATAAGCTGTGCCACAAGGATGCGCATCCTTGTGGCGTGGCTGATACAGAAGAGCATATGCAGCACAAGGTGATATGGAGAGATGGACTATTCTGATGATGTCTTTCATACTTTTCTGGACCTTGACAGTGTTATTTACTTGGCTGTCTATGGGACAGTCACAAGCCTCCCGGTTTTCATCAAAAATATCTTAAATTGTGTACTGAAGACGAACAAAGCTTTTATGGGTTTGGAACGACATGGGGGTAAGTGATTAATGTCAAAATTTTCATTTTGGGGTTGAGTATCCCTTTAACAATGAATGTGAATGCTATTATCATCCTCAGAAGGCACGTGAACATAAAAATACATTTAAACATTTGGACCTTTACAGGCAACAAATGAATGGATATTTAAAGATGAATACAAAACAAAGGAATGAGATCCACAAAAACATCTTTGTAAATACTGTAAGACTGCATGCATGACAAACCTCACTGGGTTCATTTCCAGCTTGTCATACACATATTAGAACACATACCTGAACCCTGAGACAAACAGTGGCCACTGTGGGAAATGGAATCAAGACTGCACTGGATACATAAAGAAAAAACCTACTCACAGATACTTCTAGACAGAGAGACGGGGACATAGAATACCCAAAATGACAATGTGACTCATAACAGGGAATATGAAAACATGACTGTAATTTTTAATCTCTGATGGAGATCCAGGATGTTCGCTTTGGATGACGACAAAATGTCCACACAGAATATGGAAATCTAATTGTAATGATTTCCTAACAGGTCTAAATGCAGGGGAGACTGAGGAGTGTTTTGGGACACAGAGGGTGTCGTAACAGCATCACTTTAACTTATTACGCCACATGGGTGAAATCACATTCACCACCCTCCTGAGGTAAAACACGTTTTGAGTATGTTAGTAAAAATATAATGGGTCCAAAGGGCAGAAAACAATTTTGATGTACTGAAATAATTTTCATCTGGATTATAATTTGATTTGCAATCATGTTAATGGATGTGAAATGTCATAAGGTGTATATGCTCAGGAGGTTTTGTTGTTTAACTTGATATATAATATATCCACACAAGCTTTTCATAAAATAATAATAATAATAATAGAACTATCATGTCTGAAGAGATGAGGGGGGTTGTAATGCCACTTCCCCCCCACAAAGATTACATAGAATGGTTTAAATTCAGCAAATGACTCACACATATTCACCCTATTTTAAGAGTTGTTTTTACATTATAATTATTTTATAATTATTATATTATAAATAATTATTTTATAAGTAAATATTATTACCATAATAAATGTAAGCATGACTAAATATAAAATCTCCATGTTTTCAAATGGTGTTCAAAATCAGTCATGTAGTGAGGAAGGTGGTAACGTCAGCACTCTCTACAATATTAATTTGCACCGCTGAGGATATGTCGTAGACTTCTATATGTACTTAAATTTGTAGCAGACAAACATAAGAATATTACATCAAAGCCACACTGCGCAAAAAAAAACTTACAGTTACAGACGCTGAAACGAAATGCGTTACAGCACCCCGGGTCCCCCCTACTCGTACTGACGTTAGATAATTTATAGCGACGTCTACTGGCCAAACGAAGTACGTCAGCTAGAAAACAAAAATCACCATCGTGATATGTTGCAGGCTTCAGCTGAGCTTGCATTATCATTATTGCTTTATTTTTCCCAGTGCTAATACTGTTTTTACTGTAATACAGTAAAACGCAAATAATCAACAAAAATAATATTTGGTAATGAGAGATTTTTGTATTTTTTAATATTATATTATATTATATTATATTTATATTATATTATATTTATTATGGAGTGTAATACACTCATTTAGATCTCAGCTGAACTTAGTTTTTTGAGAAAAGATAGTTTGAATGGAGCTTGTAAAGCAACAGGATACAAAACATGGAAAGAATCATACATTCAGACGAGTTCAGGGGGACAACCCTGTACCATCACAACATAGGCTTTTTCATTCTGAGATCCTATATGTGGAGAAGAGCATGATTCCTTCTTTTATATATGGAGCTATTGAGGAAAGGCATGCTCACAAAGCAGAGCTGTCCTGTGAGAGATGCAGCTAATTTGGCATTTACACCACAGACCAGCAGTTGAACTCGTACATGTACCTGTGTTCTTCCACTGTATTGTTTTTTGCTGTATCCCAGTCCGGCAGAGTGCTCGCGCAAAGGATGACCATAGACATAATGACAAAAACCACTGACACGGATGCCAGGATCTGCGCAGCGACAGAGGAAGCTGGTTCCTCAAAAGTCCTCCGCATCCTCTCCAGCCACCGCGCGTTGCCTCCCTCAGAGGCGAACCGGGTGACCTGGTCCTCCTCACCTCTGGACTCCACCTCAGCCTTGATGTCCTCCTCTGAAAAGTACGTGTAAGTGTCGGACATCCTATCCTCCAATCGCCGCTGGCAACAAAACTCCAAATGTGAGCTCTCCAAGCCCCAGTAGATCATCTCGTTGTAAAAGGAAAGCTCGCACATCTGCGGGACAAACCTAAGCTTTCCAGATCGCACGTAAAGCATAATAAAAACAAACGCCTCAGAGTGCCTGTCGAAGAAAAACTCGTTCCTCTCTCGGTCATAATCATCACAAACCTCCAAGACCTCTTTTTCGGAGGAACAGCTGTGGAGTCTGCTCACTCTTCGAAGGGGAAAATCCTTTATAACTTCTCTAGTGAAAGCATACTTAGTGCCACCAACGTTTAGGATGCATATATTCTTCCCAAACTTCATTTTGGATCAGATTTGCATCACCGATTCGAGCGAAAAAGAGCGAAACGACGCACAATATGGCTTATTGATTGTCATAGTTAAAATCCAGTATGTTTCTGTAAGCGCGAGACAAAACAAACAGCTCCAAACTCGCGAGTCCAACTCAGTAGCTATCTTGGATTCTAAAAGGATTTTTCCAGATTGAGCGCGTGTCAGTTTGGAGAACCGTGGAAAAGTGACTTCTTGCTTTGTGCATCATCTAAACTCCAGCCTTCGGTGGGCTGTTTCATACAGTGATGTCACAGATCGACAAGCCTATTGCGCTCCAGAAGAACGGGCGTTCCCGAACGCAAAACGACTATTTCCACGACGCATGTCTTGGATTAACAAGTGTACTTGCTGGACTTTATATCTCTTTTGTTAGCAGTGGAGTAGACCAGGAGGATGTCACGTTGGACTGAATTAAATGTTCAATATTAAAATCAATATTGGACGGTTTTTCCTATGGTTGTCTACCCACACCCTAAACTAAAATTAGACATTGATCTCTGCTTGTAGTGTTATTCTAACGATTAGTCTAGTTTACATTTCTTGGATGTAACCTTAGCGCTTTTGTAAAACCATGTAACATAGCTAAACTATTTTATTGCCTTTTATTATTTTCTCTGTGTAATTTTCAGCAATAACGTAATCTCGCGTTTTCAGTTTACTGGCGTGAATTAATAGGCTACTCTTTTGATGCGAATTATGCCAACAGGTTCATGATCATTACTGATCTTATTTGTATTAAATCTTCCTTTAAAAAAAAAAAAAAAAAAAATGTTGTATCAGGAATATCCATGAATCTCCCAGAGTTAAACACCTTTAAATGCGTTTGTTTATTTATTTATTATGCTAAACACATTTACGGGTATTTTAGGCTAAACTATGTGTATTATTTTAAATATTACGTTTTTAAAGCAATTTACATTACCAAAGTTTAATATACATTTCTTTTTTAATTAATGAATTAGAGTGCGAATTAATCTGATCCGAATCATTCCAACCAGGTCTGAATCGGTTCGTGAATCAATTCAGTCTTAATGATTCGAACAGGTCACTCACGCACTGATTCGTTACTGAAACGATCTTACATTTGTCTTTTACCTTATTATCTTAAATATATTTTTAAAAGTATCAGGAATAGCTATGATTCCCAGAGTTAAACGCTTTTCAAGATATTAATTCCCATAGTAAAAAGATTTACATTGGCGAATATTATTATGTAGGCTAAACTATGTTTATTTAAAAATGACCCACATTAACCAAGTTTAATCTCATGATCTGTGTAATACAGTCTTCATTAACCCCCCCTCCCTTTATCTCCTCCTCTCTCATCATCAGGAAGCTGCTGCGCTCGAGTCTTTTCTAGCGCGTGAGTGAGTTACTGTATTGTACTGTGAATCTCGGGAGGGGGGCTACAAAAAATCTCCTATTCTTACAGAGATCCATCCCCCATATTTAAAACATCTTAAGCCAGATTGCTTTTTAACAGGTCACGGGATTTAGATGTCTTTTTGATTCACATGTTTATTTTGTTTTTATTTTAGTTTATGGTTTGGTTTTTTTAACACTCCGGGAGGGCAGAAATGGCGGCCAACATGTACCGGGTCGGAGGTATGTCCGTCTATATTCTGAATTAACGCAAGTCAAAACACAGACACCACCGCAATACCTGTCTGGGAGGCAGGGGTTCATTTCAACGGAATCGCCGCTACCGGCCGCTCACTTTTAAACTCTTAACACGTGCGGTGTCCTTGCAAAAGAAAGCGAGAACGTGGATGCAGAATATTTTGGGTTCTGATGTGGGTCAGGCCTCTTAAACTATCATAGCCGCATTAGCATATTAGCAAGCGGGCTATGTTGCTAGCTAGCCACATCATAAACAAATAATCATTACTATATGTAAAAACACACGGAAACACGCATACAGAGCATGTTTCTTTCGGCTTTGATCATACAGGAAAAAAGCGAGTTGTGCTTGCAACCTGGCCATACCGATTTTTAACGCCGATGTTTTTCTTTGTGATCATTTGTCTCATTTGGCACGTATCCATTAGTTACGGGTCCTCATTCGGCATGCAAGGTAGCAAAGCGAGCTATCATTTAACAGCAACCCTCACTCGGTTTTCCACAGAGAAACCACATTGAACTTCTGCACGCTGATTCGCTGAAGCATTGTTAATGTGCACTATTTTGAGGGGTATTTGTTGTCATGCGTCTAATCATGAACACTTCTTTAATATAAAACCGTCGCGTCGTTTGTTTGTGCAATTAGCCGGATACACGCCGCGCATTGTTTCATGGCGCCGTTAAAGCAGTGCCTTTGAAAATGAATTTGTAGCTTCAGCAGACTTTCAGTGAATTCACTGACGTTTGAATGGAGCGTCTATGTGACAGATTATTACATTGCACGGTTCTAATGTGACCCGTGTGTGCTCGGTTATGCCGTGGATACATGTATCGGAATGTGACTCAAATCGGTTGCTTGCATGAATGAAGTGTTTGTTTACAAGCATGCAATTGCATATTCTACACTGATCTTGCCTTTGAGAAAGTGTTTTCTATATGTATACCAAACATAAACAATTCATTACTAAAGTCTTAGACTTGTACTAACTGTATGTTGAAGGGTATTATTATTAAACCAGAACAAGTAGAGTGATACAAAATGTACTGCTTCTCTGAATTTCTTTCATTATCGAAAGATAACTACTATGGGAGATATTACTTGATTCAAAAGGTAGTTTTATCTTTAATACCTTGCACTTTATGAAACTTTATTCATTAACCATTATATCAGTCAGTGAGGGTGAGGCCATTCACCTAAAAATACTTTTTAGTGAGGGTTTTCTTATCTTAAATGGTAATTATAAATATTTTAATTTTCCCATGTAGTAAATTAATGAATTATGGTAATCAGTTAAATCTGGCCCTACTAGGCTGTATTGTTTTGAACTGTATCTACATCAAGTTTCACATCATGAAAGGTTCTGTATTTGGTCAAATTTCCACGTTTAGGAAATGTGTTGTGGTGGTAGATTGCATATTCAGTGTAGGTAACATACCATTTTTAATTTACCAACAATAATGAGTTGCACTTTTTTATGTAACGTATATCTTCTAAGTCATTTAACTGTCAGCCAAGTCCTAACGTGTGGTTTTATATTGATTACAAATTAATTCAGTGTTTCCATCTTCTTTTGCAGATTATGTCTTCTTTGAGAATTCTTCAAGCAACCCTTATCTGATCAGGCGGATAGAGGAGCTGAATAAGGTACATTTCCCTCAGGCCTAGGAGGGTTGGTGGACACTGGGTGTACTGGTAGGGTGTCAACAAAACATTGTCATGACATTGACACAAGAAGATCAGCCACCTCGCCCCAAAGCCAAATTACTTGCGTTTCTTTGTGCTTCTCCCTTTAGTCTAATCATATCTCCAATACTTGTTTGCTGAGAAACCGTCTCTGTGTGAGATACGCAAAGCAGCAGACTGCATCCTGGGGTCCCTTAGAGAAGTAGGCTGTGGTGTGAAGCTGACATCTTTTTCATTTTTTTGTAAGATGTGTGTATTATGCTCAAACAAGATTTAGCTCTTTAAATATTTAATACTGAGGGATTTTAAGTACCCCTGTTATATCATAACTCATAATGTACAATGCAATTTTTTTTTTTTTTTTTTTTTACTCCTTTAATGTCAGCATGCTTCACTAGACAATATTCTCATCTGTTAGTTCTCACTTCTTCTGGTGACATGATGTATCTTTTGACATAATTGTTAAAAGAGAGGATTCAGCTGTCCGGCAAATTCAGTTCATTTGCAGGTTGTTATTCTACTTTGGCCTTGGCATTCAAAAATCACCCTGTGGCCACTGAGATGCATTCGGTCTACATTATCCTTCTCCCACAATCACTTCTAGATATTGATAGTCCTATATAATAGTACAAAGTACGCCTTTTGGGATATTCATTGCATACTTAAAGAGAATAAGTAGAATCAAATGTACAGAAAAGAAAGTAAGCATCTTAAAGCCTTTTTTATGAGAAATATGTGTTCATGCAGTCCAAATTTACATTAAGGCTTTGTTGCATACATGATGAATTTTATTATACTTGTTTAAGAGCTGTCAGTTTGAAATTTTAATTTAGTAACATTAAATTCTATTATATCATATAATTATCATATTGGGAATTTCTTAGCATATATTGATTTATTTGATCAATGCAAGTAGATGCATATCTTTTTGGGTGGCCGATATGACTAAAATCTTATTTCACTATATGAGTTATTTTATTTCATTTCATTGTTAATTATTATATTTATTTTTATCTAATGATAATTATATATTTCACAATATAGTAAAAAAAAGATCTAAGATTCAAATAACAATTAAGACTAATTCAATAAATGATAAACATTTTTAAAAAATTTCAGGTACAGTAGGTCTACTTGATAGGAGTACTTAAGAAATTTAATAATAATATGTAAAAAAATCTAAAAAAATAAATAAAACACCTCTTAGTCTTCACTATATGAATTAAATATGCATCTGTTCTTATTAAAACTGCAAAAGTTTAAGTGCAGTTGGGTACTTTTTTCACAATTTTTAACTTTTTAAGCACATTATTTTCTCTTTCATACAGGTTTCTTTATTAAGTAACTTTTAAGCAGTCCTTTGCTGTGCAGATATTTTACAAACAGCAATACACACAACATAGCAAATCAATTTTGTATCATTGCCATAATACATATTGTCATACTGCCCAGTCCTAATAAATTGTAACTGACTGTATTAGAATTTTTAATTGACAGCCATAAATATGTTGTATTATATCTATGATTATCTTGTTGAACTACTCAGTACCAAATTGAAACTCGTATTTATCAGGTGTGTATTGTCACATGCTCCTTCTAACCTTGTCTGCTGTTGTCGTTTTTTTTCCGATTACTCCTCAGAGGAGTGCAGACACAGCAGGTGTTGATAAATTCAACACTGCACTGCTGATTAAACATAATAGACTGCAACCTCAGGTTCAAGCTTTTTCAGTATTGATTAACAGAGGTGTTAGGTTCCCGGTCCCCAGATACTGTATGAAG
Organism: Cyprinus carpio; assembly: GCF_018340385.1. Taxonomy (NCBI): domain Eukaryota; kingdom Metazoa; phylum Chordata; class Actinopteri; order Cypriniformes; family Cyprinidae; genus Cyprinus; species Cyprinus carpio. The sequence goes on from NC_056583.1 coordinate 13,582,777, forward strand.
TTTCCTCAAGGTGACCTTATTTGTCGCTCCTTTCAGACTGCAAGTGGCAATGTGGAGGCAAAGGTGGTCTGTTTCTACAGGAGAAGGGACATCTCACAGAGCCTCATCCAGCTGGCTGACAAACACGCAAGTGAGTGAACACGAGTGTTTTCCAAGGCAATGTGAATGTTATCGTCAAGGAAACCAAGGGCGGTTTGTGACGTGGCATGCATGAGTGGTTATTAGCATGATAATGATAAGTCATTTGAAATTGCTCATTTATATGCGTATGCGTCTGTCTTCTAGAACCTGTGTAAGTTAGCAGGAGAGCTGTAATCACTGGAGTACCAGAACCAGATGTCCACAATTGGGCAGCAGGGCTTTCTGTTTTCCTAATGTTTCAGGGGCTCTCAACAAATTTGTCTTGATGAACTGGTCACAATATGACCAGTTTTGCTTGACTCAGTGTTTCGATGTTTACTTAATGAAAGACTGTAGGACAAGGATAAGTGAGATGAATCTGTAGGCTTGATGTCTTAGACCACCACTAGGCTTGATAAATAGTAGCACAGAATGTGGTAGTCTTCACATGCATGCATAATACTGTATCATTTCCAAAAAAGTAAACAAAGCCGACCTGAATAGTTTTTGTGTCTCAGTTTCATTTAGAGACTGCTGGTTAGACGGCAGAGATGTATTTTTAAGCTAAAACAATCTAGTCAACACCGGCGACCGACAGTTTTCAGACAAGTGCCAAATCAAAATCAGTTACTGTTATAAAATGGATAGTTCTAGCTATAAAACAGTAATATTGTGAAATATTTGTACAATTGAAATATTTTTCTATTTAATTTTTTTTTTTTAAATGCTGAATGTTCAGGAGCAGGATATATCACATGATCCTTCAGAAATCATTCTCACATGCTTATTTGCTTCTCAAATCATAAATATTATTATTTTTTTATTGTCAATGTTGAAAACAGTTGTGCTACTTAATATTATTATTGAAAGTGTATTGTTGAAGAATGTAGCTTATAGCTAACAGTATACAACTAACCTGTGCTGTCAAAGATATCAGGTGCTACTGTCTTTAATACTAAGTACTGTATGTTATGTTGTTGGATTTTTTTTATCCACAGATATTAATCATCATTGATTTTATTGTTAATTTTCTCAGTTTTTTTTTTTTTAATAAATAATACCGATTATGAAAAAAAAAAAAATCATGGTACTCCAAAGTCTACAGTTTGCAGTAAATTACACTTTAATCATTTATGTTGGTCACAACACAGCACATTAAACACCAAATGACAATAAGAAAGCCGTCTTCTTTAACATCTGCTTTGTGTATGCAAAAAGTATTTGCATTCGGCTGATTTGGTTGCTCTCCTCTTTTAATGTGGCCTCTAATGCAAACTGTCTGTAAAGTAAATGTGTGTGTTTCTCATTTATATGCTGTATGTGTGGCCATGTCTTTGACAAATTAGTACTTCCCTGTTTACAGAGGACCTGGAAGAGGAGAAGGAAAGCCCCTCAGAACCCGAACTCCCTGAAAAACAGAAACATCAACTCCGCCACAGAGAGCTTTTCCTTTCCCGCCAGTACGAATCCCTCCCTGCCACACACATCAGGTAAACCCACCCACACATCCAATTGCTTCTTAATATCTGAAAGACCAAAACGTGCCATTTAATCCTCAGTTCTCATTTTTTTAGGGGGCAGTTAAAGTAAGATAACAGCCCCCATATAGCACAGCACAACCCCAGCCCACACCAGGCTGTGAGTCAGCATCCATTCTTTAGCTGTTCTGTGGCACCCCAGGGCTTTTGTAGCACCCGCTGTGATTCAGGTGATAAATGCATTAGCGGCCTGGAGCCGGGTGGCAGTGGTTCTAATCAAAGGGAAGCCTCCTATGAAAAATATTAGTGGTGGTTCTGAGGTTTGGAGAGGCCTGCTGTGCACACTGAAATTGATATCGGCCTCCAAATAAAGGAAATGTCACTCGCTTTCTTCTTTCTTTGTTTCATTTTTTCTTTTGGCTTCTGTGATCCATAAATATTGAGCAGTCATTGTAGGGGGCTAGCTGGCCTTTACAGGGGATAATGCATTTTGTGTGGAACTGAACACATGTCAAGATTGAGTTCAGTTTTATTCATTTTGTAAGCTTTGTCACCCAGTAAAGAAGATCAATTCAAATTCTGCATACATAAGAGTCAGTCTTAATTGTAAATTATGCACCTGCTGAATTTGAGTAACTGATATTATATTTTCCAATGGTAATTTTTTATGTTAAAATATTGTCTCCTAGGCAGGACTATCTGTTGGTTTCCAACCAATCATAAATGAGGGGAGTACTGGTGATGTTTTAAAGGCTTTATAGGTAGCTCAGTTGTTTTCAAAATACAGTAACCTATTCTGTGATAAGCTACTTTGTCTAAAAAGTTGCGGTATATCGGTGCCTTCTAAATAAACAAAAAAATATTATGTCAGTTTAATGTTATTCATCTTTATTTTTAATGTAGTACACCTTTATTAAATTTGTTAATATAACTAAGTTTTAATAAATTTAAGACTTATGAGGCCCACTGGATAAGAACCACTTCCCTAAAATGTCAACATCACATGTTGATGCACTACATTTTACAAAGTATTTAGTGTGTTAAATACTGTATTTTAAAAAAAGAATTGTTACTCAGTGTAGTTAGCTACATTGTATAATAAAACAATAATTCACCCAAAAATGCAATGTCAGATTTCTGCTTCTCTCAATTAACTAAATGTAATCATCTCCGATATTTGACTATTTATCCTGAAAATTTTTAATTTACATTTCCCATTTGTGTTATCTTGCATTGGTAACAAGTCTCCACATGCTTTTGTGGTTGCCAGATTTCAAGTGTTTAAATCCCCAAATCCAAACCCCAATTTTTCATAAATTGATACATTTTCTGCCTAGTAGTTTACTTAAGCTTCCCAACCCAGCAACCGTGGGCATGCTCTCTCTCTCTGTAAATAATGGAAAAAGTGCTGATGAGCTGAAAACATCGGTAAACATCTGAGTTGGCGTTCAGTGATTTGTACTAAGATATTCTGCTCAAATAAAAGTGTAATAGAGCTAGTCTGTTTTCTTTCTTTCCAGTAGCTTTCTGTACAGTGCAGGTTGGATATAGATGTGGCAGTGTTTATGGTTAAACGCTCATTCGGAGGAGCACAGTGATTAGCATTAGTTTTCCAATAGCATGCTATTGTTCAGAGCTTTCTCATTGTCTGTGTCTGTCTCTTATCTGTTTCCTCTCGGTGCCCTTTCTCCTTTAATTTCCTGAATTTTATTATAGTCCTCTCACCCATCTGCTCTTTTCTCACCTTTTCATCTTTGCTCGTCACCATCACACACTCACACATTCTTCTGTAATCTTGCACCTAGTGTCTCCCCCTTCCTCCCCCGTTTTACTGTGCTGTGGATTAGAGGATCTGTGGAGACAGCTGGATGCAGAACATAACACATGGGGCTGTGTGTTTAATAATTTATTATCGTTTTTCTTCTGGGGTGGTGGAAATAGGGGAAAGTGCAGTGTGGCCCTCCTGAACGAGACAGAAGCCGTGCTCTCCTACCTGGATAAAGAGGTACACAAGTTCTTTCTTTAAATGCTGTTTTGTATCTCACATTGAATAGATGTCTAATTTAAGAAGCTGCTTTCACTCTCTCTTTCTTTCTTTCTCAGGACACGTTTTTTTACTCATTGGTGTACGACCCCACACAGAAGACACTTTTGGCTGACAAGGGGGAGATTCGTGTTGGTCCACGCTTTCAGGCTGATGTCCCTGAAATGCTACAGGAAGGTTAGTGTGTTTTATTTATCATGAATGTCAGTTAGTTTTAAATATTATGAATATTTTGCTGTACTGTTTTTGTCTCAGTGATAAAGCTCAAACTAGAGTCTTTGGTGCAAGTACAGTCAATAAATCAGAATTGTGTTTGCTTGGCTGGTGGAGCAAATTTAAAAAGTCCCAGCCAGTCCATTTGAAAAGGTTTTCTGAGACAGGGTTAGACAATTGCAAAAAGGCCACCAAAATGAACAAAAATGCCCCCCAAATCAAGATAAGGAGGACCCTGCACAATTGAACTGAATCTTACAACGGTTGCAGTTAAAGTGAAATGTGAAAATGAATTTGCAGCATTTCATTTAGATCTGCGCACATTGCATCAAAAATTACTTCAACTTTTTTTTTTCTTGCAGTGTTGAGCATTTTAACCAATCTCACATTCTTTTGAGTGTATAAATGCAGTGGCCAATTTAAGAGTTATTTCAGTGCACACGCTCAGTGACTGAATTGTGCACTGTCACTGATTCTCTCCTCATAAACAACAAAATGTAGTTACAATGTAAGCAAGGGATTAATTTCCCAGTGTAGACCGCTTCAGTGATTAAAATGGGAGTTTTTTTTTCTAGAGTACATACTTTTGCTAGACTGAAGTCATGCACCGTTTCAGTGATGGGGAATGTTCTTTTGCTCGCTTTCCTTATATAATTTATTCCCATTTTTAATAATAGTTCTTCATGCTAATAAGAAAACCAATGTGAAGTCTTGATTTTGTAATACATAAAACGCAATAACTAATTCATAATTGGTTCTTAACTTTTTTTTCTGTGTAGCCTTCAAGAATATGACGAGATGTTTCCCCTCACAAAAAAATTTTTTTGTATTCTTTTAATCAGCATCTTTCACCGTCTGTTGGTCTCGTTTTTGCTGTTTGATCTGCGCTGTAGGCACTAGTCGGATCCCCATTAGTCTCAGGCTCAGACGCACACCCTCGGACCATTGGCTGAACTTCTGATGCAAATGGCACACAAAATTAACACTTCAGGAGTTTCAAAGTCATCGTCGGATTGGTTGAATTCGACGGGATTTCCCGGAGACGCGTGTCACGTTCTTTAATGTTTCGCCCTGGAAACAAAGATGCCGTGATGCCAAACCCCCTCATGTTAGAAGAAAGCTGTTGTGTTTACGACTGTGACAATGAGTGCTCATCAGGATCAAATAAATGCTGGATTTTCAAAAGTATGTGAAATATAAAAGTTTGCAGTATACACTCTTTAAAATACATCCAAGAGTTTTACACACCGGTCTGTTATTGTGGGGATATTTCCACACTTCTAAATTTGATGCAATACAAAATGAAACGTGATTGGTTGCTTTACCTGTCAGTCATATGGCCTCTTTGGTGGTCCTTGGCCACTCAAAGTGGCCAGTGTTCCCAGACCTGAGTCTGTCAGTCAGTCTGAAAGGTTGGCTATGCGAGACTAGATCACCATTGGTGGCTCTTTGGCTGATTTAGCATGTTGAATGTGCTGGTCAGCTTAGCGAAATGGTGCACAAGTAGAAAAACTACTGACACCTACTGGTATGGAGATTTTTTTTTTTTTTTTCTCACACAAATGCAGAATGTATATGCTAGTTGACTGTAGTCTGTGTGGTGTGTTTAAGCTCAACTTTTTGGCCAGGATGTGGGCGACATGATGCAACACCACAGTTAGCTTTTGACGCCACTAGTTCTTTGATGTTGGATTTCAGATTTATTTAAATTGAGATTCATGGCTTTATTTGCAAGTTATCTTTATGTTTGGGGACTGGGAGGCGATTTATTTTGTGCTTAAGCTGTAAAGTTTTTTTGCTCTTGAAATAGTGGTCTCATGGGGTTGGTTTGCTTAGTTGCAATCTCTCAGTTTTACAATTAAGAGTTAGGATTGTGAGCACTGGTGCATCAGAAGGAAAACATTTACAGTATCGCCATGTTCACCGGTCAAGTGTGAAATTGCTCTTCTGCCAGTCTGTGACCCCAATAAGAGTGTAAATCTGTGACCCGCTCCTCTCCCACAAACTTACTAAAATGTCGTCAACAGCTCCCATTATCTGTAATGAGAGGCCAATGACAGTGTGAAGGAAGCACTTTTCAGTTGTTGATTTAGACATCTCCTACTTTTAGAAGATAGGAAACTTTTCCAACTACATTGAGAAGATGGGTACAAAGTTCTACCTTTTTAAAAGATAGCTATATGGCAAGGGAGGACATTTGATCTGAACCTACATATTATGACCTTCTCATTTTCCATACTTTTTTCACCTAAAAGCAATTGATAGTTCAGCATTTACACAATGTAGGATAAAGTGCCTTGCTCTTCATTCAAATGTGACAGGCTGGTGGACTGATGATGATAATACCTTTCAGCATCATCATTCTTCATGATCTTGCTAAGCAGGCTGTCTTCCATCATTACCTAATGGCAGGTTTGATTAACGTGTTAATCCCATCGTTGCCATGGGAACAAGTTGCCTGGGTTGTCTTGACAGAACTGTTGATGGTAGATTTTACCCTCTGGTTTTACACAGCCAGCTCTGATGAAAGAAATTTTCTCTTTAGGAGAACCTGATGACAGAGACCAGTCCAAACTGGAGATGAAGATTTGGGACCCGGAGTGTCCGCTGACCAACAAACAGATTGACCAGTTTCTTGTGGTTGCTCGGTATGTTTTTGCAATTCTGTAAATGCGTGTGGCAAACACTGAAATTGAATAATATTACTATGAACTATATATTGATTTTGTTGTATAAAAAAAAAAAAAAAAAAATCTCAGTTGGCTTGTCTCTACAGTTTGTTTGGTTTCTGAATATCCTATGAGTTTCAATGGTATAATGCTTTTGTCAGCCAATAACTCTCTGCATAAAACATTGTAGTTGGCACAAACCATGTTGGTGATCCAAAGATTGTTTCTTTATAGCAAAAGGGACATTATAATTTAAATATACCCAATTGAAGTGAGAGCTTGTCTCACTGGAAATCTTTATAGTTACAGATTGCTGTTACAGATAAATTTGCACTGAACAATCGCATCGTTCTCCCCCAACCCCAATCACCCCCACTCTCCATGACTCCATCAGAACAGATCTGTTTTTGGGTTGTGAACTGCCAGTTGAGAACCACTGCTGAAGAAGACACTGGAAACTGTGTCATCGAGGAAACTGATGGCATAATTAAATTTGCATGTTGAATTTGGTGATCTGTTCGCAGAGCGGTTGGTACTTTTGCTCGAGCGTTGGACTGCAGCAGCTCCGTCAGACAGCCCAGCTTACACATGAGTGCTGCGGCAGCCTCACGAGACATCACACTGGTACCCATCCCATCAGCACCTTCTGTCTCGCTCTATATATCCATTGGAGATGTTAAAAAAAAAAAACTCTCCCTATCTGTCTGTCTCACTCTCTTATTCCATGCCATGGACACTCTGCACCGGCACGGCTATGACGTCTCCAGTGCTCTTAGCGTGCTTGTTCCTCAAGGAGGGCCAGTGCTGTGCCGGGATGAGATGGAGGAGTGGAGCTCGTCAGAGGCAAACTTGTTTGAGGAGGCACTGGAGAAGTACGGCAAAGACTTCAATGATATCCGGCAAGATTTTGTGAGTATGCACAGAAAGCAGGGATGGGGGAAGAACTGATTTGATGCATTGTGATTCTTTTTCAAATGATTAACACTATTGTTCAAAAGTTTGGGGTTGGTAAGAATTTTTCACATGTTTTTGAAAGATGTCTGTTATGCCCACCGAGGCTGCATTTATTTGATCAAAAATACAGCACAAAAAGTTAATATTGTAGAATATTATTAGAATTTAAAATACATTTTAAAATGTATTCCTGTGTCATGTTATTCCCATTATAGCAGCGCCCAAGATACTTATCAATGTTGGAAACATTTGTGCTGCTTAATGTTTTTGTGGAAACGGTGATATTTTTTTCAGAATTCTTTGAAGAAAAGAAAGTTCAAAAGAACAGCATTTGTTTGAAATAGAAATCTTGTGTAACAATGTAAATGTCTTTTCTTTCACTATTGATCAATTTTATGCTTCCTTGCTTAAAGTATTAATTTCTATAAAAGGAAAAAAAAATCAAACTTGCGCCAAACTTTTGAACAGAAGTGCACTCTGGACAAAACATTACAGATGAGAGTAATGCAGTGGGCAAAATCTTGAACTCTTGAAAATACTTCTTCTTTTTATTTATTTTTATTCAGTCACTTCGCAGGACACAATATATCATACTTTTCTTAATTTATTATTTACTCAATATATAAGTTTTCATGCACTGCAGTAGTAAATGCACATTGACTGACAACAGCAAAATATATTCTTGATATGATCGTATACATGTCAGCGCAGACATATTTTAGTACTTTTATGTGGAATGTTTACACTCAATTTTGCCATGTGCTACTTGGCTACTAAAGATTAACGACGTCAAGAATAATTTTGGAATTCAATCTGGAGATCCCTCAAGATTCTCACCCCTAGCAGATGGATGTCTTTAAAGGTGCTATAGGGGAAAAGAAGAACAGTTTAAAATGGATTGTTATATGTGGTACTGTTGAAAAAACAGAAATCACAATTTAGACGAGCAAAGCAGAGAATGACACTTCAGATGAAGGGATGAAAGAGTAGAAGGAGAGATGAGTTGATGTGAGGCTGAGAGATGGGAAGATTGGACCAGTTGAAAGGGTTTGATTTGGAGCATGTTGTTGCTTCTTGACCTAACGGAGCACATTTGATCTGTTCATTTAGAGACAAGGGTACTTATTTGTGTAGGGGCTGGAGTGAGAGCTTTGGTGTTGGGGTGTGAATACAAGGAAAAGCTGTTTTCTATTGCTCTGAGAAATGGGATTTCTTTACTCTGTGGCTTCATTTCACAAAATGGAATGAAGAAGAACTGCACTTCTACTGAGCCACTTTGTAGCACACAATAAGAATCACTTGTTCAAGAACACCAAGTAGTCCCATAGAGATTGACTTGGTGGGGTGGTTTAAATGGTGCACTGGTTTTCTCTTACTTTTTGTTTCCCTTTCGGTCTTCAAGCAGTAATCGATAGTGATTGATTTGTGCTGTGATTAATAGATAGAAGAGGAGGATTTAAAACATGCAGGGTTCAAATATCTAATTGAGCTTGTCTGGCTGATTCTGCGTTCATTCTGTACATGTAGTTTTTGCAGAGTTTTTGACATTCAATTTCAAGTGGTCTAATTGTTATAATTATTCATGAAATTGTGTTAAACTGTAGTAATAAGCTATCATAACGATACATTACATGTTTAACACCTTGGCAAAGTGCATGTTGCCACACATACAGAATGAGGGAAATTACTAAAGATAAAAAAAAAGAATTGCATTAAAAGGGCCATGTTTCTCCCTTAATTTTTCAGTTAAGCATGTTTGTAATGTTATTTCTCATTGTTTTATAAAACCTTATTTTATTTGGTTAAAGCATGATTTTAACTGTACAGGTGCATCTCAATAAATTAGAATGTCATGGAAAAGTTAATTTTTTTCAGTAATTTAACTCAAATTGTGAAACTCATGTATTAAATAAATTCAGTGCACCCAGACTAAAGTAGTTTAAATCTTTGGTTCTTTTAATTGTAATGATTTTGCTCACATTTGACAAAAATCCACCAATTCACTATCTCAAAAATTTAGAATACTTCATAAGACCAAAAAAAAAAAAAAAAATGTGAATTGTTGGCCTTCTGGAAAGTATGTTCATTTACTGAACATGTACTCAATACTTGGTAGGTGCTCCTTTTGCTTTAATTACTGCCTCAATTCGGCGTCGCATGGAGGTGATCAGTTTGTGGCACTGCTGAGGTGGTATGGAAGTCTAGGTTTCTTTGACAGTGGCCTTCAGCTCATCTGCATTTTTTGGTCTCTTATTTCTCATTTTCCTCTTAACAATACCCCATAGATTCTCTGGTCTGGTGAGTTTGCTGGCCAGTCAAGCACACCGACACCATGGTCATTTAACCAACTTTTGGTGCTTTTGGCAGTGTGGGCAGGTGTGAAATCAGCATCTTCAAAAAGCTGGTCAGCAGAAGGAAGCATGAAGTGCTCCAAAATTTCTTGGTAAACGGGTGCAGTGACTTTGGTTTTCAAAAAACACAATGGACCAACACCAGCAGATGACATTGCACCCCAAATCATCACAGACTGTGGAAACTTAACACTGGACTTCAAGCAACTTGGGCTATGAGCTTCTCCACCCTTCCTCCAGACTCTAGGACCTTGGTTTCCAAATGAAATACAAAACTTGCTCTCATCTGAAAAGAGGACTTTGGACCACTGGGCAACAGTCCAGTTCTTCTTCTCCTTAGCCCAGGTCTGTGGTTCAGGTCGTATCTTAACAAGAGGAATACGACGAGTGTAGCCAAATTCCTTGATACGTCTGTGTGTGGTTGCTCTTGATGCCTTGACCCCAGCCTCAGTCCATTCCTTGTGAAGTTCACTCAAATTCTTGTATCGATTTTGCTTGACAATCCTCATAAGGCTGCGGTTCTCTCGGTTGGTTGTGCATCTTTTTCTTCCGCACTTTTTCCTTCCACTCAACTTTCTGTTAACATGCTTGGATACAGCACTCTGTGAACAGCCAGCTTCTTTGGCAATGAATGTTTGTGGCTTACCCTCCTTGTGAAGGGTGTCAATGATTGTCTTCTGGACAACTGTCAGAGCAGCAGTCTTCCCCATGATTGTGTGAACCAAACTGAGAGACCATTTTGAAGGCTGGGGATTACTTTGTATGTGTTTTGTTTTTATTAGTTGATTGGCATGTCACCATATTCTAATTTTTTGAGATAGTGAATTGGTGGGTTTTTGTTAAATGTGAGCCAAAATCATCACAATTAAAAGAACCAAAGACTTCAACTACTTCAGTCTGTGTGCACTGAATTTATTTAATACACGAGTTTCACAATTTGAGTTGAGTTACTGAAATAAATGAACTTTTCCATGACATTCTAATTTATTGAGATGCACTTGTATAAGCAGTTAATCATAACAGTTAAGAAGATTGTAAATCATGGATTCATGGAGAAGAACTGTAATCTAATGATTTCCATCCTTATTCCTTACCGGGTTCAAAAACCGAAAGAAAGGCAAAGAAACCAGCCACTAAAAATACATAGCAGCACCTCAGGATGTTAGTCTAAATGTTCTTCATAACACCAGCTGTCAGCACAGAACACCTCTGTGTTCATTTTTATACTCTGCTCACCCTCGCTTAGATGCGGGCCAAAAGTGGGGGCCGGGCCAGCTTTATATTAAGATTTTTTAAATTCTTTGCACCTGTTTCATGCACGTTTCCTTGCACTCAGCAGTTGCTCATGAATAATCATGTGCGTCTGCATGTGATTCTAGACATATCATGCTCAGAATAAATATTCCATAAATTCTGACCCCTTAAAGAATGAAGACAAGAGCTGTATCTTCATTGAGACACTGATTTTTGACGTCTTAACCTGTGTTTTATTTCAGCTTCCTTGGAAGTCGCTGACCAGCATCATTGAGTATTATTACATGTGGAAAACCACAGACAGATATGTTCAGCAGGTGAGCAGCGTTTTAGTATAAATAGTTGAATAAGTTAAGCTATACTTAAATTAACTTGAATTCTGTAAATCTCTCTCTGTTTGCTCTGACTGTCTTTGATCTCGCTTAAAGTTTAATATTATCATTTTGTACAGAAACGACTGAAGGCATCTGAAGCAGAAAGCAAACTGAAGCAAGTCTACATCCCCACATAGTGAGTTTTAGCATCTGTTCAATATCAGCTTTTCCAAAATCTGTACACCAATCACATGATTCAGATGGCCTTTTATATTCGGATCAGTCTCAGCTGCATCTCCAGTGACCCCTCCTGTAAACCCTCCTGTAAAAGATTATATTGTGAAATCTAATTTGCTTTTTGCCTCACAGCAACAAACCCAATCCTAACCAGATCTCCGTCAGTAACGGCAAAATGGCTACTGTGAACGGTGCAGCAGGCACAGGCAGTTTCCACACAGCCGGAGGCGGCCGCGCATGTGAGAGCTGTTTTGGTGAGTAAAGACCCTCTTCGCCTTATTAGAGTCAACACAGCCATCCAATCAATTTCGCTGCTTCACCCAGAGGACACGTCACACCTCCTGTAATCAATTGGACTGGATACTGCATTTTCACCCTTTTATCTTCCAATCAGATCAGTCAAAGCTGCCACATCAAAATCAAAAATGTGATCAGCAATGATTAGTCTGGATCAATATTGCTTTTTTGTAATGAACTCACAGTGGGGAGCATAAAGGGAATTTTATTCCTCTCAACGCATAATTCTGTCATTGTGTTGTAGGACATTGCTTTATATTTCTCTTTAGTTTGCAATTACGTTTTCATGAAGGCTGAGTGTTTCATTAGACAGACTTAGTTATACAGAATTAATTGAATAGGAAAGAGATTTTCCTGAACAATAATATGACACATCAGGCATAATTAGACCTTGTAGTGCACTTCTGGGTCATTCATTTATTCTTCTCTGTTTACAGCCGTACAGTCTGCTCAGTGGTACTCGTGGGGTCCTCCTAACATGCAGTGTCGCCTTTGTGTGTCCTGTTGGATGTATTGGAAAAAGTATGGTGGCCTGAAGATGCCAAGCAGAGCTGAGGGGGCAGAGGAAAAAACGCCTCCAAGCCCTGCACCCAATGCAAGTACTATTTTGACACTGTGGATCTGCATTGACGCACTTTTTTTTTTTTTAAATGAATTATTTAATTCCACAAAGATGCATTAAATTGATCTAAAGTGACAGTAGACATTTATAAAATCACTGTTATTTGAAAAAATGCTCTTCTTTTGAACTCTCTGTAACACTTTTATATAGGGAGCAATTCTCACTGTTAACTAGTTGCTTATTATTTACATATTGGATGTTTATTAGTATAGAATGCACATGTTCTGCATGACCATATTCTCCATCCTTAATCCTACCCAGTACCTAAACTTTCTATTCGTAAAAGACTACTTAAAATTTCACATTACTGTTTTCAACATTTACAATAAGAAATTCTACAGTTGTTCAGTATTTAATTCTTGTTCATAATATATTAAATTATGCATTGTTAAAAATAAATTAATAGAAACAAACATCAACCTAAATTAAATGCTTTGAAAATAAAAATATTTTTCATTCCCTGCATATTTTATCTATTGGATTAGCTAATGTTAATATATATATAGAGCTGTATTGAAAAGTGTTATGATAGTACCAATATAATTTATAAAAATGTAATTTTGAGAGTCAAAATTTTACAGTAAAAACACATTGTGATTGGCACAAACCATTTATCCTGGATGCGAATGAACAGTGGTCAAGGAGACATCAGGTCTCAAAACTTTAAGAAAGGCATGGTATTCTCTGGCTGTTTTCCCGCCGTACCTCTTTATTTTGATTGTTTTTTTTATATTAATCCTTCATTTCTTTCATTGTCTGTCTCTCCTTAGGAGTTGCGTTCTCGTGGCCATGGTGCCCGTCAGTCTTCCCACATGGTTCCGATAAGGAACAGCGGCAGCCCCAAATCCTCCATGAAGACTAAGCAGGCGTTCCTCCTGCAGGCCACACGCCTCACCAAGCTGGCGCGTCACATGTGCCGCGATCTCATCAGGCTGCGTCGGGCCGCGCGCCGCCCATTTGTGCCCATTAACTGTGGTGCCATAAAGGCGGAGTGTAAGAGCTCTTTAAATTCCTAACTTCAGCCTCGAGTGCAAACACACACAACCACCCACCCGCTCTGTTCCCCGACCACACCTGTCCACATCTTGCTGTCATTCCTCCCCTCCATCTTCTGTCTTGAACTGTTTTTATTATTATTATTATTATTATAATTATTGTTATATTTTATTATATTTTTGGTTTTTGTATTCTCCCCACCCCATTTCCAATAAAGACTGCCTGTCCTCCATATTTTGTGTTACAATCATCTTTTCATTTCAAATTTAATTCCCTCCCCCTCACACTTGTTGACTTGGGTAAAGGGTTTTATGATGTTTAAATTGAACATAAGCACATTTTTTAGCACTTCTCTCAGTTTGTTGAAGAGAGTTTTGTATGCACACATCACACACACAAAGACTTAGAAGATGCCCTATTATGCCTGATTCATCGTACATTGTTATTTTACTTGAAATGCATATCATAGTCTGAGCCTTATATTTATTAAAAGCTTCAATGAGAGACTTGAAAGACTTTGCCTAAGGAAAGCTATATTTGCACACTGATGTACTAAATTGACTAAGGGTACTGGTTTAAAGTTATAGTTTTGTTTGTTTTTTTGCTGAAGGTCTCCTTATGAGCTGTTTTGGTTTTGCATCCTTTTTCTCTAAATCTAATTTCCGCCACTCCTCTTATAGTGTTTTAATGCAGTTGCCACCACTATTGAAAGGAAATGGGATATATTTGTGTGTATTCTAGGTATATTTTCAGAGGATTTTAGGACTATAAATTTGGTCTCAGAGTTGGATTTGCAGAATATGGGATTTAAGTGAGTAAAGTCAAAAACGTATACATATTTTGTGTGTAAATACTGTACATTTGTGAATAGTCACTCTTAGACTGGACAAAAAAACCTTTTATGGCTTTTAAAGTCAAGAGTGAATGACACTAGTTTGTGGTGTTGGGACGTTCTCAGTACAGTTGGTTTAAGCAGAAGGATCTCTTTGCTTTTGCACGGAACAAACACCCTCTAATGTCAATCTGGGATCTTTCTTTAATTTTAATTTTCAAAAAATTATACCCAAAACTGCTTGATCAAACTTAAACATAGTACAGTTAGTACTAAGTACTGCACTCATTCAACATGTAAATGTTTTACTTAAAGCTTTTGGCTTTTTTAAATTTTAATTTTTATTGACCCATTATAAAATGTACAATAGGATTTTATTTTTTAACTGAGATCAAATGAATTATTAGGGTTAATTACATCAACAGAAAAAAAAAAATCATAGTGGTGCGTGCCAAGATTTATAGTTGAAATACTTTCCCTGTCAGGAAAATTTAAGGAAGTATGTACCTTCTGAGTCTGGATTGTCAGTGTATGTGTTAATGCCTCGACTTTAATTTTTGTCGCTACCACTGAGCTGCCTCTGAATACAGTTTCATCACTGATTATACAGACAACATTAGATGTCTCTAAGAGTAGAGTATGTCTTTATTTTATTGTAGCAGACTGCTATACAAAACAATATTTCATGAGGTATTATGTGGAATAGCTAAATGAATTGCTATTACGTGTGCAACCGATCAATCATTTGGTAGCTAACGTTGACATGCAGTTCAGAGGCATGCATGTATGTAATGAGATGATGAAGTGTTGTTAAAGTAATTCTTCTGTTGTGCTTTTCAGTAATGCAAGGATGATGGACTATCAGTCTCATTTTTGGTGCAGTTTATGATCTAATTAATTAGATGTTCAATAAGTTGGAAAGCGTTGTTTACGAAATATTGAGTCATGCAGTTGGAACAAGGGTAGACAAAAATTCCCTAATGTGTTTGTTATTCTGATATTTAAGAGCTGAAGTTTGTTCTCTTAAGAGTTTGCACACTAGTCTGTAATTTGTCAAAAGCCCAATTTAAAATGCTGAGGAAGTTGGTCAATAGCAGTAATTAATTAGCACTTTGTGTCTTGGGAAGTGTTAACGTTGGCACAGAAAAGAGAAATGGCCCTAGACCAGCAGTTTTAAAGGGAAGGATCTGCAACGATGGCAATAATTTAAGATTTTTGGGGTTCTTAAATGATTTCTGGTTTATTATTTGTCATAGAGTGCATGTGATAATTAATGAAACACTGAGTTGGAATGAAAGGGAAAGATGCATCTCATTTTTTGCCGTCATTTTTCAAATACATCACAAACTCAAAACCCCCAAATATGCAACACCGTTTTAAACAAGCCCAAAGATGAGGTTACAGATCATTGTAGCTAGGCTTTGCTATAAAGCCAGCTGTTTCCTCTTGACAGGCACTTGTAAATAGGTCACTTTTACAGGGAGTCGATTCCAATCACCTGCTCTGCATCTATCCAATCAGAGCTTTTTCTACTCTGTTTTGCATTGCCCCCACTCCCATCATGTGATGCTTCCATTCCACCTCTGTCTCTACCCCAAACACGTCTGTATGTATCCCCAGCCATAAGAAGTTGTTCTGACATGTGTCCTGAAGCACGAAGGACCCGGGTGGGGGCTGCATGCTCTTTGGTTTGTCTCTCTCTTTTATTTTTCTTTGTGTGAATGTCTTGTGGGCAACCAAAACACAAATAAAACCATGGCTGAAACCATCCTATCTGAGTCCTTGTAGTTTCATGTGTCTTGTGTACCTGTCCATCACTCTGTTGCACGCACACCGACAGGCCAAGTAGAGCAGCAATCATGTGAAATCTCCGACAGCATGAGCTCCATTGGCTCTTGCCTTCACGCACACTCATAAGAAGACGCTGTGAATGCAACATTGCATTTGTTTTCCTCTTTCCAACCTCATTCAACATGCTGGCTAACAAGGTTATGTTCAACATCTTGCCTGCCCATCAGAGATTGTGCATGTAAATCATGGAATAATCCGGTTTAGTGCATCGAAATGTGGCATACGAAATGACGCTATGAATCATGAGAGTTTAATAAAACACATTGCCAACCATGAGGATTCAAAGGTGAAGAAAACAGTTTGTTACACACATGAAAGTCAGAGAACTGCTATTTTAGCACTTCCCCAAAGGCACAGGTTCATTCAGTTCAATGGATTTTGTGTCAGTAGATAATGCATCACCCAGTTCAGCAATGTTTTTTCTCCGCATTCGAGATATTGTTGAAGAGGTAATGAATTGAAGTTATATCGGTACATCTTCAAGCTTCTCTCCAGGTTTGCCAAGTCAACAAGAAGAACTGCTTGAAGAGAATGGCTTTAAACAACTTCCACTCCTCTAGAGTTTTAATGAATTTTAAAAAGAACCAAAGAAAGTTGGAGTGATTTTAATGGGTTCACTGTGGTCAGATCAATGCTCTGGAGTTCAGCGGGAAGAAATATGTTCACTAGGGCCTAAAGAATGAACCGAGCAGTAAATGAGATTTGACTCTGCTTGCTGCTCCCAAGAAAATCATTGTCTGGTCAGAAAGATTAGTCACCGCAGGGTTAGTTTATCACCACGCCATCCATCAAGCTGGGCTGTTCGGAATGCCTAATGTTGGTGTCTAAGTGTGAATATCTCTGTCTTGCTCTTTGACTTGCTTCTGTCTCCGTTTGTCTGTTCTGTACTGCCGGTCGATGAATAGATATGATCCGGGTGTCAGAAGGCATGACAGGGCGACCTATGAAGCCCAAGTCTTCCCCAAGGAGCACCCTGACCAGCATCTTGCAGTATCTTGGTAAGCCACCCAACATCAGAACTGCCTCCATTGAGCTGTAACTCTCAGATCACACTGAATATTCTGTCATTTCAGAGACTCGTCCAGCAACCCATGTTCAACGGCCTCATCGCACCCCTGGCCTACAGGTGCAGCCCCCACGACGCCTACTTTCCTCTCTTCCCAGCCATGGCCCACATGGTATGTTGGGAAAACGGAGCTATCATCACCACAGCAGGGTTGAATCTGCAGAGAGGAGAGCCAGTGCTCCAGGACAAGGTGGGTTTACAGTTAAAATACACAAACAATGGTTCCAAAAAGGGGGTTTGTCAGTGATGCTATAGAAGAGATTGAAGAACCTTTTTAGGTTCTCCAAAGAACATTACAGCTCTATTCACTTTTAAAAAAATAAAGGTTCCAAAAAGAGGCTTTTGCAGTGCTTTTTGGTTCCTCGAACCTGTGAAAAGTTCTTAAAATAACATTTTTTTTTTTAAGTGTGAAAAACATGTTAATAATCTAAAGAACCTTTTGTGCAATGGTATAGATGTCAAAAATGGATGTCATTAAAATGTGCTAATTTCTTACACACCTCTTTTCTTGTCATAGAAAATCCAGCCCATATTGTGGGACCCATTCTGGTAAGTAAGAATGACTTGATACACTGATATCACTGGTTTAGACTAAAGCAGCAAGGTCTCATATATTATCAGTGTGTTTTCATCAGGACTAGAAGACAATGACTTTCTAGCATTTGTGTTGCTGAGAGTGAGCGATTCTATCTTATAACATATTCAAATGCAGATACTGTTGATGCTGTGAATTGGTTCAAGTGACAGCTTCAATCTCCAGCCTCAGAGGTTTCCCACAGATTATTGCGGCTGGGTGAAATGGAAATGAGAAGTGAGAGACAGCAAACAAACACAAAGGCACTCACTGTTCATCCATGAGATGAATAATGTAAATATAGTGGACGGATCTTCACCTCATTTTTGCCCTGTCATTTCTAAAACTGAAGGAGATTAAAGGTTGCTTTATT
The DNA here is from genome assembly GCF_018340385.1 of Cyprinus carpio. Lineage (NCBI taxonomy): Eukaryota > Metazoa > Chordata > Actinopteri > Cypriniformes > Cyprinidae > Cyprinus > Cyprinus carpio. The sequence goes on from NC_056583.1 coordinate 13,601,022, forward strand.
GTTTATCACTATACATATTATTTGCATCTTGTGGGACCAAACAAATTTATAGATCCCAGGTTGAGTTTCAAGCTAGGACACCAATATAAGAAAATTGCTTTTTTATTAGGACTTGTGTGTGTGAGCTTCTTGTGATTTAAAAGTTATTACAAGTCTGTACTTTGGGGAGTAACTAAGTTAGTGAGAAACACCAACAAGGTTATAATAATAACCAGGCATCGGTAAATTATTTTGTTTACTACATGACTACTTAAACAGATAAATAAATGCAAAAAATATATATATATATAAAATTGCAAACATTAAATATTGATTAAACAATTTTACTATAATTATCTTAATTGTTTATTTTACCTTTAACTAAGAAAAATAATCAATTTCAAAACAAAAAACAGTCAACGTATAGCAACGTATAATTATATATATATGTGATTATTATTATTTTTTGAATTATAAGGTGCTCTTCCATCTTATGTTTTTTAAATATTTTTTTATTTATTGCATTTGAGACTCCTGAGCTTCTAGGCATCTATCAAACGTTTTATGCTCACTATAAAATGAATACTAAAGTCCTCTGAGGGCATACAGTCAGTAACTCTTTTGCAAGAGTTTTGCAAAAGTGCATCAACGGTCAGAAGTATTTTGAAATATTTTTGAGATTCCCATCTCCTTCCCTCTTTTAGCAGCATAATGGAAGCAGCACTGGTGCCTCCAACCTTCGTGGCAGTGGCCTGATGCTCCGCAAGAGACGACCCAACTGGATCGATGCTCCCGATGACAGCTTCTTCCTGGTTTCCCGAGAGACGAGGTGTGCAAACTGACCTCGCTATCCATTTTGGCAGTATTTCCCATGGCATCGCACTGCTCAAAAACCCAAACTGGGACACTGAAATACACTTTTGTGCACACTCATTTGGTTAGGTTTGGTTAGCTTATTCGGTTAGGCCTGTACATAACCTAAAATAAATTTAATAGAAAACAGCAGGGCAGACACACTCCATGTCAAAAAGCAGTCCTTACCTTGTTCTTCCATGATTGGCACCTGCAGAGATTATCCCCTGAGATGGCATGACACATCTGATTAAGTTTCCATCATTTTGATTCAACCTTCACCTAAGAGTGACTGATCTTGGTGACAAGGATTGGCACATGTGTAATTACTGCATTGGTCATACCCAGTGAGAGTGGCGGGTGAGAGGGTCTAAGCTGGAGTTGTCAGTGTAGGAAATGGGCGAGTCAATCTCGGATGTCAGGGACAATTTTTCAATAACAAAGATCCTATAATTAACAATACCCATGATGCCATTAATCTGTGGTGGCATGGAGAAACAACAACAAAAAAAGTATGATTTTTGATGCAGATTGAGGTTAGTATTAATCCAGAGAGATGAGACTCCACAGGTAACCCAACACTTCACAAACACACACACTACCGGTCAAAAGTTTGAACACACAAAATGTTTTTATATATATTTTTCTATTTTTTATTATTTATTTTTAAGATTCGCATGATCCTAAAACCTTTTATCCTTAAATGCTTGAAAATAGCATCATTTTTTAATCTTGTTTTATTTATTTATTATTTATTGTTTTGCTTTGCTTTTTAGTTTTTAATTTAGTTTTGTTTATAAAATGATCAAAAATGAGTAGTTGTGTCCAAACTTTTGATCTCCAGTGTACTTGTCTCACTTCCTTTCAGAGTTATGCAGACCTTTGTGAATGCACTTTATTATTTCCTTATAACAATGTAGAGTCTTAGCAACATTTATCAGTAGAATTGTTCGGCAGTGTTATTTAGACTGGAGATGCTCTCCACAGCCATCCTCCATCATTTTGCAGTAATATGATGAAAAGATTAACTTGTTATTTGCTGTTAATTCTCAGTCAACTGAAATGCAGTATGAAAGGATTAGAAGCTGCAGACATCAATGGCTCACTTTACCAAACATATAAGACTGCATGAATTTGACACATCCACAATGCTAATGAAATCCCTGTTTGCAGTTTACAGTAGGCTGGATGTGAAATTTTTCTTAAGTTCTCTAGTTAGATATAAATTAAGCTAAAGTTCAAATGAATTGCAAATGAAGATGTTATTTGGAGCAGGGGGAATTGGACACATGATTTGCCCTGTTGTTTCATGGATCAAAATGTTTTTGACTATTTTTTTAGTGACTCTTTGCTTGTCTCGTTTTGTTGCTGCAGCTGTTAGACACCTGAACATGGTAAGATCGCACTCACCGTACACAAAACCTAAACCACATTACCTGTGGAGTCTTGCAAAATGTATTAAATGTATGACCGAATGAGACACTCGATTAACACCTTTCTGGTGGCTTTTGACACCTCAACCTGCAAAATGTGTTTTTATGCTTAATGTAGATCAGACAGACAGAAGTCAGATAGTCATAATAGTTCCCCCACAGCAGCAAGGGGTATGGTTTTAATATCTTTGGCATTAAGAAGTAGGTGTGAGCTGGAGCTTGAAGAAAAATGCCTCTCCACTACAGCCACATCCATATGAGCTATGACTTGCACAGCTCCCTATGGCCTCCAGCACTGGAGCGGATTCTAGGCTAAATTTAGCGCCCCTGCTTTGAAAGATTAGCTTTTAACTAGGCAAGAGACCCAGGGACAAATGGGATCTGGTCTGGGGCTCAGCCTGGTTTAGACCAGACTGGCAGGAGTCTCTCTGGCTGAAATGGTACTCTGATGCTTGAGTTGATGTTAAAATAGATAGTAAGTACATTACATTTAAATGTTTCTCATTCTGGACTATTTGTAGCATTAAAGGTTTGCCGTTGATTTGCAAAAGAACGAATCAAATCCATCAGTGGAAACGCATACAACCTAATCATAGTTATATCAAGGCTCTGTGGTGGTAATGAATGCATACGTGTATTTGTGTTAATGTTGTGTGATTTGTAAAGTAAACACATGTGCTATAAATGCAAGTACACATACACAGTACATTCTAGAATATCATCATTCATTTATTGTTCGAGACTCAGTTAACGGTTCTTTCATCACGGCCAATCTAATCTTAGGGCTGTCCCCTGTGGATGCCTGTTGCCCTCATTCATTTAGCTTGAACATTAGTCCCAGGCAATTCTTTCATTTCTTTTTGTTATATGGACCTGATCATGAATAGAACATTATTTATGTCACTAAGCCATGTTGATTTATGTTATTTTGCTTAATAATTACAATCTCTTGTATCTGCAACATGCCGAGGTAAACACAATTGTATTATGTGGTTCAGACAGGAAAACCAAAGCTGTACAGTTTCAATTAAATTTTCTTGATATTTTATAAGCAAGTAAATGTGATCATTCACCCCTTGCATTGCAAAGCTTGCAAAATATGTTAAAGCTTGTTAGTTGTTCTTGTGTTTTTCCTGTCACAATATTTTAGAAATACCGTCACACACAAATTATTGCACAGCACAGGGGATTCCATACTTACATTCTAAATTATTGCAATGACCCGTTACAGTCAAAGTTGTACTTTAATTAATCATATATTTAAAATATTTAATAATCAATACACTACTCTCTTCAAAAGTTTGGCTTGGTGAGATTTTTAAGAGTTGTTGAAAGAAGTCTCTTATGCCCACTAAGGCTGCATTTGATCAAAAATACAGTAATATTGTGAAATATTATTACAATTTAAGACAACGGTTTATTTTTTTCTATAAAATGTAATTTATTCTTGTGATGGCAAAACTCAATTTTCAGGATCATTACTCCAGTCTTCAGTGTCACATGATACTTCAGAAATCATTCTAATATGCTAATATTTTGCTGCTCTTATTTAGCAAATGTAAAAAATACAGTAATCTACCAGGTCTTTTAAATTAGCTTTCAGGGATAATAATAATATTTTTTTCTTATATCTTGCATTGCTATATCAATTATAGTAAAAATCCATACATTTATCCAGTTCCGTCACAAATCATACCTAAAAAAAGAACCTATTGTGTATTGTTAAATGAAAGATTGCGTGAGATTATATTCTTAAAGACAATGATATGTTGTGTTTTATCTTCCTGTTCCTCTCAGGAAAGCCAGAAGGCTGCTCTCCCGTTCACAGTTAAGAAGAGCGTGTAGACAACCATGTGAGCAGATCAGCCTGCGCAGGGTCCCCCAGGGGCCAGCGCAGGTGCCTGTCCTGGCGCCCCCTCACCCCAGTTTACGGATGCGAGGCCCAATCGTCATCCACGACTGACCCACGTCTGCATTGTTCCCTCAGCCTGTTCTGTCACTTTCTCATTTGCTGCCTAACTCTGCACTGCACAGGCCACAAGCCACTAAAACACTCCTTATTCCTCATATTCTACTTCTTCTTGAACTCCCGCTTCCTCTTCAGGACAAAAGGCTCACAATAATAAAGCATTTAGCTCATAACCTCCACTAAAATGATACCTGTATATTCAGAATGCACTTGGACGGCAGCCTGAAGCCCTTGTTTTTAATATCTTCCCAAGAACTGATTGCTCATTAAGTTTCAATACAAACACTTTTACCTTGCAGCAACTTATAACATTAGCTCTAAGCATTTGTTTGATGAGACTCTATGGGTTTGGGAACTAAACTTACAGGGTTCCACAAGTGGCCACGCCACAAATGTGTATCATGTACAGATCAATGCTGACCACTCAACAGACTCTTTTGGGAAGTGTTAGTGTACTCTTTGTAAATTCAGTTAGCTCTGCACTGAATGGTTTCCTTTATTTCTCTGTATCCTCTGTGCGTATCATGACAAGTACAAGTTTGTGAGCTGTTTTTATATTGTATCCAAGCGAGGACTGGATTGTATGTTAAGTAACTGGCTATTAGGTGGTCTTAACTGAGAGCATGTTCAATAGATTCTTTTAGCTGGAGATGTTGTAATGATTTGTGGAAGTCAAAGCAGTCTTTGCAACTCTTAAATATTCATTCAGGACTTTAAGGTTCTGTTCCCCTGGACATTGAAGACTCTTTCAGATGCCAGTAATACCCTTTGGATGTTTTTAAGGAAGAAAATCATTGGCTTTTTAACTTCAAAGGGCAATGTGACCGCATGTGACAGTGAAACAATAAGCTATTTTGTTTTCTATGCCTCATACATTTCTGTTGTATTTCATTGTGTCTCACATTTACTGAAAAATGCTAAATAAAAAAGCGCAGTACAGATTGTGCATCTGTGTAATAATATGAAAGGCAATTGATGATGCATGTTTGTTATAAATACAGGCAGAAAAAAAATTACAACAAACTATAGAAAGGCATACAGTATAACATATTGTGCAAAATAATAATTAATTAGGTCACTGTTAGGTTAAAAGCAAAGTTCACATAAAAATTCATTTTCATTTTCTCACCCTCATGTTTTGCCAAACCTGTATGACTTTTGTAAAACACAAAGGAAGATATTCAGGGAAAAAAAGTTGAAACATTCTTCAAAGTATTATCTTTAGTGTAAGAAATAAAGTCATACAGGTCATACATGAGGAGGAGTAAATGAATGAACTATACCTTTAAGACACACATTTTAATTTCCTCTAACATGTTGATTGTAAGAAACAACAGTTTACCAGGTAGATCAACGTTTTCCGTTCGTTTTCGCACTCATCAGGAACTTTGTCAGCCCCAGTGAGTTGGTTGTGCCCTTCAGGGTGTCACGGTACCAAGCATTAATGTGGCAGTAGATCACTGGATCCAGTGCACTGTTCATGTAGGTTAAAGCTAAAGAGGCATGAAAACACACCATGAGGAATTCCGAACAGGAAAACACTTGAAGGAAGATGCCAAAAGTGACTGTAGGCAAGAAACACAGAACAAACATGATCACAAGAAGCAGAAGCAATCTCACTGCTCGCTTCAGCCTGCGGTGAGGCCGCTGGCGACTGTGGACGTGAGAGAAAACCCTCACAAAACAGAAGACCACCAGTGCAAATGCTAGCAGGACCTCTATCAGCTGTACTGAATTATATATCTTCATTTGAACCGATGGCAATGTCCATGAGAAAAAACTAGGGCATATGAGCTTTGACGAGTTTTTCTGTGGTGTGAGAACCAGGTTCAGGGCGAGTGGAAGACGAAAGAGTAGAACACTCATCCAAACCATGCTAACCAACATTATTGCTTGTCTCGCACTCATTCGACAAATGCGATGGTGTGGGTGAAGAATCCTGAGGAATCGGTCCACGGCCAAAATTGACATGAAAGCCATGCTTGCTGAGTGGTTTACTGATATGATATATAAAATGAGGTGGCAAAAGGATTCGCCAAATATCCAGTCTTCACCACGAAAGAGATAATCTATGCGGAAAGGCAGCCCAGTGAAGAGTAGGAGGTCAGATATCACCATGCAGAAGAGATACACATTGCAGGCTTTCCATGGAGACTTGAAGAACAAAATCCACAGAGCAAAGACATTTCCAGGCAACCCAAAGATGAACTCCACAATGAGAATGCACTTTAAAATTGACGAAACAAGGGTCTGAGGTTCAGTGCAGGAGGTGATGTTACTCATGATGAAAAGCAAACCTAAAATTAAATTAATATTGTGTTAACATAATGTTAATAACTATAAAACACTGAGAAAAATACAGATATACTTTAAGATAGGCTGTGCAATACAATGTTCTCCAATTCTGTTCAGTTAATGGTGAATTCTAGTGGAATAAACACGCTAAATTATCTTAATCCTATAGGCTATATCGCTGGCAAAAGATTGAAGAAACTATAATTAAGATTAAATGCATTTTACACTTACCAAACGATCAAGGCAGGAGTTGTCGTTATCATGAAGGTTAGAGAACAATTTTATAAGTTGCAGTAAGTTTTTGGGAAATGATACCACAGTGGGCGAAGTCGAGGAAGGTCAAATGAACTTCATCTTTGCTGTCAGTTAATTTTTTTTTTAGATCGCAAATCAGTTGCTACATGGTGAACGCTATGATATGCTGGAAAAAAATACATAAATCGAAAGAAGAGTCTAGATAAACTGTTGAAATGTGATGTCATTTCAAGACATTGATGTAGGGCTACTTGGAAAACCATATTTGGAAATAACTGCGATATGCTGTAAGAATCGGTATTTTATTTTAAAGTGTAAAAACTAGTTTATTTTAGAGTTTAAAATCAATAAAAGTCAAGCAGGATGTATGCTTTTAAAAACGGCTATATTCGACTTTTATGGCTGTACACTAATGAGCCGTGTGTTATTGCAGTGAGCCGTGTGGGCATACAAAGAGAGTGCGTTGTGTGTGAACGAACAACGTGGTTAGATTGTCGCAATGCATTTTACGTCTGCGTCTATGGCGGCCAGTAGCCTGTAGGAGGCAGCATTGCATAAGTTTCAAGCAATATGATTTTGAGACAATTCGCCACGTGTTTAAACCGCAACGCTCTGAGGTGTGATATGAGGAATAAAATGTGTTCAGGATGGGTCATTCTAAATATACAGTTCAGAAATGTACCGTTTATTTTTGTTTTGATTTTTTTTCGTCTCCTTTTCGCTGGCTAACTGTATGTTTTCTTTACAGCGAAAACGCTTCATGCGTTTATTGACAGTTTTTGTCATTGTCATCCATGATTGTTTTACTTTACATTATTGTCTTTTTAAAAAATCGTCGTCTATTTTTCTTCACAGGGTTTAGAGATCTGTGTTTGATGCTGAGTTATATAGCTATTAGCCTAGTCATCCAGAAACATATCTCATCATAGCAATGATTTCATATGTTTCTATTTAAATGTATGTTCTTTTTTTTTTTTTTTTTTTTTTTTACAAAACATCCCATTTACATATAAAGAGCACACACTTGTCAAATCTTTTGCTCTGATCAGATTTCATCTAAAAAAGTGTCCTGTCAGAATCCCACAAAACAACTGCTTTTGATTACTGATCCAGAAATAGTCCTAGAGCAGAATTCTGAAATAAATTATTTCACATTTTTTGATTATGGACTCTTTGAATCAATTTATTAGGGAATTAATATCTATCTATCTATCTATCTATCTATCTATCTATCTATCTATCTATCTATCTATCTATCTATCTATCTATCTATCTATCTATCTATTTATCTATCTATCTATCTATCTATCTATCTATCTATATATCTATCTATCTATCTATCTATCTATCTATCTATCTATCAATCATGTAATAAACTTTTTCTTAATACATAAACAGGTTTGTAGTTATCATTAGTCAATCCAATTAGTTTCAATCTTATACTTTTATGTTGTTCAACAGTTGTTCCATATTTTAAACATGCTCATACTTTTTAACTGAATAAATGTACAGATGTAAATAGTTAATAATTAAGTATGCCATAATTTTTTGAGTACAGAAATCTTACAGATTTAATGTAGATCTATCTATCTATCTATCTATCTATCTATCTATCTATCTATCTATCTATCTATCTATCTATCTATCTATCTATCTATCTATCTATCTATCTATCTATCTATCTATCTATCTATCTATCTATCTATCTATCTATCTATCTATTTATCTATCTGCATATCTGCATATCTATCTATCTATCTATCTATCTATCTATCTATCTATCTATCTGTATATCTGTATATCTATCTATCTATCTATCTATCTATCTATCTATCTATCTATCTGTATATCTATCTATCTATCTATCTATCTATCTATCTATCTATCTATCTATCTATCTATCTATCTATCTATCCAGCAACCATTATATCATATGAGAGAAACCCTGAAATCAATAGGGAAAAGGAAAAAATAAAATCTCCCTCCTCTGCCTTTATGTACAGAATTAATGACCATTTTTAACTTCTCAAGTTTTATTTTGTTGCCTTGTCACAGCTCATGGATTACCATTAAAACACAATCAGCATGAGTGCTTAAGTATGAGTGCAAACCTGTGCTTGTATAGTGTGTGTGAGTATGTGTTTGAGTGAAAATGTTGAGTAATTAGTGGTTAAAGAAAGGATAACTTTGTGGGAACCAAATTTGAAAAATTGGTTTAGAAACATTTTTGGGAGAGAAGAAGAGAAAGAAAGTAGGTAGAGGAAGCAAGATAATAGAGAGAAGAACACACACACACACACACACACACACACACACACACAATAAAGGAGGCTGAGTGGATTGTCTGGATCAGATTTCTGTGGTAATGGTTGGGTGGGTCATTGGTTAAACTGCTCTCACAAACACATTCCAGAGCTGAGGCAGAGTGCATCTGGTGTGCAAGTGCAGACAAGCAGAGCCAAGAGCTTCATCACAGCACCTCTCTTTCTACCTCTCGGGCTCCATTTCCACATCGTTCTTTTTTCATTAATTCTTTAACAACATGGTTAACCCGCATGTTCTGTTTCAGGTCTCAAAGACCCCAGGGCCATTTTAATCGCTATAAAACTTACTTAATATAAAGTATCAGGTTGACGTTCCCTAATGTTACTGGAATTGATTTGAAACAGAATTAATAGCCTGCTTCAAATTGCCTCCTTTAACAAAATGCTACATTTAAGCACAAGCACAATTAGCATCACAAGAACCAATACCAGACTCAAAAGTGTGTCCACTTTTCAGTAAAACAAATAATAAAATATATATTTTTTTTAAAATGAAGGGACGTGTAGCCAAGTATGGTGGCCCATACTCAGAATGCTCTGCATTTAACCTATCCAAGTGCGCGCGCGCGCACACACACACACACACACACACACTCCCCCCACCTACAATCCCTGCCATACCTGAGTCATGAACCCATGACCTTCGGGTTACAAGTCTGACTCTTTATCCATTAGGCCACGACTGCCCCCCAACCATAACCTAACCCCAACAACCTAATAATACAGACTAAATATTGTTTATGTAAGGAATAATTGATGACGGGCCATTGAATTATTAGAAAAATAATGCAAACCCGAGGTGGTGATGCAGCCATGATGCGAAGCGGAGTTATTAGAAATGAAGTTAATGAAGTTATTCGAAAGATAGCGAGACAGACAGAGACACACAGAGAAAGAGAGAGAGCGAGAGCTTGTGTGAATTAGGCTACCTCTGTGCGTCCCACAACAGTGTTCTGCAGCAGCAGCATCTCTAAACAGCACTGTTATTACCTCGCTAGTGAGAAATGTCATGTGTATTTACTTTCGGAAAATCATCTGTCATATTGTTGTTTTTGTTAGTCCTGTAATTTCCGTTATTACAGTTTTACTATGCAAAGTGATATGGAACTGTAATGCGGTCAAGAAAGCTGCCTGGAACTATGTTCGCTTTGCATTTCCCAGAAAATAATTGCACACCTCAGAACGTTCGTCAGCCAATCAGATTCAAGCATCCAACGGCCCCGTAGTATAATTTTAAATAAAATTATACATTTTTGATTTAAAAAGTTGTTAAAACATGATGTTAAAGCAACTGTATGTAGTTTTGTGAATTTTTATGACATTGGAGCCTCTGACATTGGAGTATATTGTAAATATATCAGTTGTAATTACTATGAATTGCTGTACATGTATATTTGTTGCTGCTGTAAAGCAATCCCCACTTTTTGTACCTGCTCACCAAACTTATGGGAGTGACAACCACATTAACCAAACTCACACCTGTAGATTTTCTATTTCCTTCTTGCCCAATTCCAGGAAGGACCTCCTCTCTCAAGTGAGAGGCATGATCTGGCATCCCTGGCCTGAGCTGTGGAGCCTTCATGTTTGGCTCCTCGATGGGAGTCTTTACAGCTCCCAGTGAGGGTGGCTAATACTATTTTGGAGGCAAGAGCCCTGTCTACAAAATGCCTCTATCCCCTTAAAGGTCAGTTTTTTTCTGACTGTTGTGCAACAAGGAACTAGGACCTGTCCTCTTGTGACGTGTCATCTGTGTTTCTTTCTGCATATGAAAGACATCATCAGAATAGTTCATCTCTCCATATCACCATATGCTGTATATGCTCTTCTGCTTCAGCCGCGCCACAAGGATGCGCTGTTTTCTTTAAAATCAAAGCTAAATACATCTAGAAACAGCACATCCTTGTGGAGCGGGTGATACAGAAGAGCATACGCAACATACGGTGATATGGAGAGACACAGAGGAGACTGTTGACAAAGGAATTGTTGAATAAAGTCATAATTTTTGTTTTCTTCGCTTACAAAAAGTATTCTCGTTGCTTCATAACATTACGGTTGAACCACTGATGGCAGATGGACTATTCTGATGACATCTTTAATACTTTTCTGGACCTTGACAATGTTACTTACTTGGCAGTCTATGGGACAGTCACAGGCCTCCCGGTTTTCATCCAAAATATCTTAAATTGTGTTCCGAAGATGAACAAAGCTTTTACGGGTTTGGAACGAAATGGCGGTAAGTGATTAATGACAAAATTTTCATTTTGTAGTGAAGTATCCCTTTAAGGCCTTAAGGGAACTGAGGTTAGTAACCGGAGTGTTTTCAAGTGTGGTTTCGGTAACTTACAGAGATACAGATAGGAGCTGTGTGTCATCTGAAGGTTTTAGATCCACTGTTCTTAACTCGAGCTGCTCCCATCGATTTTGTATTCTATGCACTGCTCTATTATAGATCCATTATAGATCAGTGGTTCTATGCATGACTCAAATGCTCTCCAACCAATATAAAAGCTGCTGTCGGTTAATGTAATGAAGATTTGACTGAAGAACTAAGGGCTTGATTAACTCTTGTCATGTCAAAAAGTGAAAAGATTTTCCGGTTTTATGGACGTTGCCATCTTTGATAATTCTTTGGTCACTGTCGCTGTCACTTGACTTCTGTTACACATTCATACAAACAGTATTCAAAATGCTGTAAATTACTTTCAATGATTTAAAAAACAATGAAATAATAATAATAATAATAATAATAAAGCTTCTTGAAGCAGTGTTTTGGTTGCCCATCTGTGATTCATGAAAACAGTCATCATAAATCTTCACTTGGGATTTAGTGCTAGTTAACCAGTTTAGTACATCTGTTACTCATCTGTGTCCCACAGTAGATTGTCTATAAAATACGAGCCATTTACACAAATGTTAATATCAGCTTTAGCTCCTTTACACAAACACACATGTGCCTTTACCCATAATGTCCTGTGGACAGGGTGCTGGAGTTCTTCTCTGGGGAAATAATGGCTTAGATCAGGGAATTGATTGTTGGGCCTGAATGTCCATTACTAACCATACTTTAGTTTAAAACATCACTTTGAACTACTCATTTGAACACTAATGTATAGTGCAGTTACCAGTTACTCTACTCATCTCAGTCCATGCGGTAGCCTTCTGCACATTAACTGATCTTTCGATATGACTTATGTTAAGATGTTTTTGTCAGGTACAGCACTTTCATTTGACTGAAGGAGATCATAGATACATTCTCCACTTACTTGTTTGCATTGCTTATGTTGTGTTTTCACTCGGCAGCAGTGATAAGACCCTTGGAACATTTCGGTTCTTTTTTTTCTCACTTTGGCGGAGTCTCTTACATCTGCTTGGGTGATATGCACATACAACATTGTGTTCCTCCCCTACTCCGCTGAGACATCATTTGGTGCTTCTTCATATTCCTCTTCACACAGTCTTACAGCGTCATAGTCACAAAAATTTAGTTAAATTTCTTCCCTTTCACAAATTAAATCTCTATTCTGCCTTATAGGGGGGCATCTGGTTTTCATCTTAGGTATGAGTCAGAGATAAATTGGAGAACTATGCGGTGAAATTCCTGATTTAATCATTGGCAGCATTTTTAATTCTCTTTTAAAGAGTCATGAATCTTGAAAAAAAAAAAAACAACTCAAAAAATGTCACCTTTAATCCTCAAAGTTGAGCGTTTCAACCACAAATTCACATTATCTAGCAATTCAGAAAATGCAGAATTATTGGCCAAACAACAATAATAATAGTTAACATTGCAAAAAAAGAATGTTAGAAGTAATTTAATATTTATACAAAGTAGTGAAAACCGACACGCCAAACTGGCCGGATTAACCTTTAAGATGTACCTAATGCTGCTTTCTGCATGATGGAATTGACATGTTTTCATAATTGCTCTCTTCTTATCTCTTTTTTCCAGTGACTGAACCTCATTCCCTTTCACCCTTATTTGAGCCAAGATAACCTGCGTCAAACATATCAGTGAGGAATGCTTCACAGAGGCCTTTTTTATCACAAAAGCTGCACATTTTTCTTCTGTAAGCACATGACTGAAAGAAACAACAAATGGAAGTTTTGGACATCTGTCTCTAATATCAAGACTTTGCTCATGCTTAAGAGTCAAGACAACATCTTCACGGAGCTGACAGCACCTGGGAACATCTTGAGCACTATGCATTGTTCCTCTGACATAACTGTTGTCATAACTGTTGTCAAATTGACTGACAGGCTTCATCATGTGCTACACTGCTAAATGCTTTGTAAAGATGAAATAATACATGCCTGTGAGATTTCCAGACAGTTATTCTTACCATTCTTGTCAGTTCCTGTGGATGATAGATTGTGGGAATGGGGATAATGTTTCTGGAAAATGTGGTTTCTGTGGCCAGTGAAGAAGTGTCTGGACTAGGAGTCCTGAACCATGCTGTTTCCAGAGGAGGACATGCCGTTACTGTCCCTCCAAATGCTTGGGAATAAGTAGCTGCCAAGCTGTGGCTCCAACGAACCATATATTCTGCCTTTTTTTTTCGCCCTTTAGGCTACAATTATATCATTTTAGATCCGCTGAGTAACAGAGAGAGAGGTCAAATGTCCATGGTTCATATTTTGAGCTCTGAATAAATGTTGGTCATGTGAGAAACCACAGTTGCTTAAATCTCCCTCTCTCTCACTGCTGCCATCTCTTCTCCAAACACAGGGAATATGAATGGACCATATTGTAGGTCACACACTGAATACAGTACATGCCTAAGAGAAATGAGGCAATAATTTCGTGTTAACACAGTTAGTGACAATGAAACAGCTTAATATACTTATGCTTATTTGAAAATGAAAACTATGATCTTGGCCCAGATACTCAGTGGCCAACTGCACATATCTTGGATGAACAACGATTCCCATGGTTGTGGTTTATTTTTATGGGAAGTGGAATTATTTCCACAGAAAATGGAGCTGTAAAAATGCATAAAGCAGGCCACTTGGACAATGCTGTGGCAGGATATTCTTTTTTGTCATTTCCTGTCACTGGGATGACATGCATTGTGTCAGATGAGTCTGGTGCCAATAGGGGGATGGTGAATATGAATGAATTTTTGCTCTCTGTCCTCTGTGATGTAATCAGAATCACCATTTTCTTCCAATGTCCATAATATTGACCAACTCCCTATTTAAAAAATAGGGGTTTTCAAGCTTTTTGATGCCATAGATCACCTTGTGAGTGACTTCCTTCTTAAAATATTTTTATGTATAATGATAATTATTTTTTATCACATTGACAATATCAGTAAGAATATTATTAGATCTATAAACCCTTAAAACATAAAACTAGACATGTCAATAGAATAAAATAATTGGTATTAACAATTATTAATAATTAATCTAATTGATTTCTGACCAATCTTTAAAAGGTAGAATGAAACAATAAATATTACTTGTATTATTGTAATTATTTACATTTTTCATTTATATAATTATGTATTTATTTGTTTATTTTTAAGTTTAAAAAGTCCTGATATAAAACAGATTTAACTTAACTTTATATAACCAAGTCAATATAAAAAAAGCTTCTTTTGAAAAAGGCAGATTTTTCAGGTTTCAGACAGAGCCCATGTGTTTCTTGTATGGTATCTGTATCCTCGAAGACATGATCTGTACTGTCAAAACTCCTTCAGTGATTCGTGCCATAGACTTTATTTAAAGAACATCAAACAACTGCATTGAAAGTGTTTTGAAACATGGACTGACTTATGGTAATGCGTTGGTGCAAAGCTTTGTACAATTCATTGCGTGTCAATCCTAAAAACCACGAACATGTCTTGGGATCAACAGGCTTTTAAGATGAACTCATTTGAGGTTTCAATGTTTTTTGTACCATCATCTGGTTCAGCTTTTAGCACAGCCTCCCTCCTTCCCACCTTCCCTGGTCCCATATGATACTCCCTGTGCTCTTAGGTCTGCTAATGACATCACAGCACACATATCGATAGATGTCAAACATTTTTCACCACAACCAGGCTCAGATGGCACAACTAATGGTCTCCATATGAAACATCTACAGAAAAGAAAAGAAAAAAAACACATGGAGGGTGGGGGGAAATGTGCTTTACTGAACAGAACTAATCTGTGAGAATCCCACTAAAACCTTTATGACATATAACATATTTTCAAGCATAATCCAAGGAGACTGATGTTTACCATTTCTGATTGTTAGAATTTGGTATTTGTTTGATGTACAAATAGTATTAGAGGAAATCTTAAAATCTTGTTCTCATTAGGTGAAATTAAAAATCTGCAGTGTTACCACAACCAATAATGCAATGCTGATGTTATGACTTTACTCTGTCACCCTCTCTTTGTTTCAATAACCCTATGGTTCACACTGACAATGATTACATCATTGGAGGTCATGAGTTTCTAGCAGGCATTCCTGTGTCTCGCATTGAATCACTTGGCATTTTTTTTTTTTTTTTTTTACTTTTTATAACATGAATATGAAATGGTGGAGATTTTGTGTGAATAACGAGTTTAATGTATGTATTTTAACCACAAAAAGCTATCGTATGAATTCATAACACTTGAAATGTAGTAGGTACTCATATGCATTACTTTTTTTTTTGTGATATTTGGAGCTTGTCAGTTACAATTATCATTCTCCCAATCCTTATCCTTGGGCTTCAATGATAAAAACGTCACATGAAGGTGAGTAAATTACAGGATATTTTCCCTTTCAAATAACTCATTTAAAAAACTTTTATTTGATTTATTTTACAATATCATGAGAGTTATTATTATTTATGTTATGTATTTGCTCACTGTTCATCTTATGGCTTTCAGCTTATTTCTTTCCTGATTTTTTTCTGCCTGGATATTTCCAGAGCTCCAGGGAGAGTGTATGAAAATCTCTCTTTCCTCTCCTCTGAGATTCCTTCTGTGTAAGTAACTGGTCCAAACAGGGGTCTAGTATTCTCAGCAGTTGTCCAATGCAATATTTCTGTACAACACATCTTAATAAATACATAATTTTACACCATGCATAAATTAAATGATAAATTCCTCTGTTGTCTCATAACTATAATGCTAGTACTATACTACTATACTAACTATAACGCTCTTTTAGCCAGAGTTTCTAAATCCACATTCGATAAGTTGCGATATGTGCAAAATTCAGCAACATTCAGTAATATTATTCCAGTGTTAAAATCTTTGCATTGGCTCCCGGTCAGGTTTAGATTTGATTTTAAAATTATGATGCTTACTTTTAAAGCATTGCATGGCCTGGCACACCACATTATTTAACTGAATTGTTAAATTCCTAATCATAGATTGCACTCCTCTCAGTCAAATTTACTCGTTGTTTCTCAAACACGTTTAAGATCTATGGGTGATAGGGCTTTCTCTTATTATGCTCCTGTCCTTCGGAATTCTCTGGCTCTTGAACAAAAGTTAAAATTGAGACTATTTTTTTTTTTTAAACTTGCATGTGCTTGTTGATTTTGTATTGTTTTTATTGTATTGTTTATATTGTGTTCAGTGCTTTGAGAAGCTGCTAAAGGCGCTTTATAAAATAAAGTTTATTATTATTATTATTATTATTATTATTATTATTATTATTATTATAAAGTCCACCATTTCAGGGGCATCAGGGCTTAAAATGATTGCTGTTGATAATCAAATGTCACATACAGTACATACAGTGTTTTCAATAATTTAGTTGTTTGAAAGTCATGTTCCCATTAGCTAAATGTGTGTGGGTGTTTGCTTTCATACACAGTATCATTTATGTTTGATAACAAAAGCCCGAGGCCTGGTTGCTGTGTACTACCTCATCATAAGCAGCATTCATCAAGCAAAAAACAGCAGATGCTGGCAAAAAAAAAAAAAAAAAATTAAAAGTTAAATAAATAAATGATTGTAAAATATTGATGCCATTTTCCTTTCTCAGGTTTAGCAAAGACATGTTCTCACTCACCACACAACAGATCCCATAAGTCTGTCAATTTATACCTAAAAAAAGATTCTCTAGAGATATGATATTTTTAGATATTTTTTATAAATCCTATGAGTACATCTGTTTTTATTATTTATTAAGATGTAATTTTATTACAATTAAGATATACATCATTAAATGCAAAAAGTCTGGCTGTGCTTAATGGGTACATTTCTGTACCCTTTAAGCACACCTTAAGCTCACATCAAGTTTTATTTAAATTCTTGTTTATTTTAAACAAGCTTTTTAAAGAATAATTGAAAATGTTTTATTTGAGGGTACAGTCAATCAAAAAAAAAAAAAAAAAAAAAAAAAAAATCAGAACAATAAAATCAGCAACAAGGCATTCAACTTGATCGGTTATATATTCATAGTGAAGAGTCATTTAAGCGCATTGCAACATCTAGTCCACGTTCAGCTAAGTAACATATTAAAAAATCAAATAACAAAACAAACCAATACAAAATTTCATTCATGGGGATCAACATAGAAACTAGCATCATTATGAAGCCTCTTATTAAATGGATGTCAACTTATCTAAATAGATATAGAAATAGAAGTAGAATAGAAATAGAAAATTTATTAACTTAACTTAAAGTGACAACCATCAGTTAATATGTTAAGTGTGTTTATGAAGTATTTACATTGACATTCAATGTGGAAGAGCTTAAAGAGGGCACACTGAGCTTAAATGGAGCAGCAATAATTTTTAATAAATGTCATGTAATATTTATTAAAATGACAAGATTTTGCTAAATAAATAATCTAGGAAATGTATTAGGTTCCTACATATTTTAATATAAATAACTATAATTAACAATATCTATGAAATTATACTTTTTCTTATTGATATCCCACTGAAGCTGTGTGATTTTCATAGTGCACAATTTAAACTCACCTTAAAATAATATGAAATCTTTAAAAATTACAGCACTGTAAAACCACAGACCAGGAATAAACTGTCATTGTATAATATTATGGATGTAAAAGTACAAGCCAGTAATGCCTGTGAAGTAATAATTACTTCACAGGCATTACTGGCTTGTACTTTTATATTTCATATAACCTGGAACTTGGATGTGGGAAATAATTACAGTTAGATCCAAAAGACAGTTTCAGCAACACAGCACAGATGCTACAGAACACAGTTAGCTCACTTGCTGTTTAAGATTGTGTGCTAAGCTAATAAATTACTTAGTAACTGTAATTATTTCCCACATCCAAGTTCCAGGTTATAATATGCAAAAGTCTAAACATTAATCTCTTAATTTTACACTAAGTAGTGAAACTTACCCAAAATAAAGGCTTAAACATCAAAACAATGCACATTTATGGAGCTCCTCTTTTGGTTAAAGCTCAGACAACTTTCAAAATGTGTGAACTCTCAGACAGTGTGAACACACGGAGACTCATATCTCAGTGTGCAATGATCTGATTGACTTGAAATTATAGAAAGTTTATATTAACAAACACATCAATTGGTTAAAACATCGAGTAGGACGATACATTATTTTTTCTTTTTATAATCTGAGCTCAAATATGGAAGTGTGCTTAATGGGTACGTGAGCTTAATAGGTACGGTTACCCTAATTTTTCTTTTTAATGTAAGCCAGGTGCCACTTGTTCATTATTTCACTGCAGTATTCCTCCATTCCTTTACAATATCAATGATTTTATTTCAATGTAAAACCAAACCAGTATTTGCCATTAATAATTTTTTTTTTTTTAAATTTATTTATTTATTTACACTTGACACAAAACAAAAGGCATAAGGATAGGGTCACAAAGTGATTGTACAGCTTTTATGATATGCTTATATAATATATTTTGTCACTTACCACACACCAAAACAATGCTGTCTGCAGGGCTCAATGCATTCGTCGTATGTGTGTATATAAGAAGGTATTTTTTACCAACTAAGAACTTAAAAAGAAGCTTATAAAATGTGTAAATGAGTCCAAACATGAATTCCTCCATTGCACACACAAAAAATATCTTCTGCACTGACGGAAAGCCATGAAAAGGTGGGTTTCAGTCTGCGTGTTTGAAGCACATCATGACAGTTTGTTTTAATTGGAAGTCGTGGCCTAATGGTTAGAGAGTTTGGCCAGCAATACCACGACTTAGGTGTCCTTGAGCAAGGCACCGAACCCCCAACTGCTCCCCGGGTGCCACAGCATAAATGGCTGCCCACTGCTCCGGGTGTGTGTTCATGGTGTGTGTGTGTTCACTGGATGGATTAAATGCAGAGCACGAATTCTGAGTATGGGTCACCATACTTGGCTGTATGTCACGTCACTTTCACTTTCACTTAATTGAAACAACCAGCCAAGTGTGAACACATATCTCTGTAGCTGGATTTTTTGTAGATTGAGATGGCAGCAAATTTTTTGGCTTCTATTCTAGCTATTTTAGCTTTGGGATATCAGCGTGAGACCACCAGTGAATTAATTATTTTGTGAATTATGAAAACACACACGCTGACACTTCCACAGGCTTTTGGATGGTCTGCATCTTCATAACAAAAATGAGTGTGACACATCAGCTCATTCATTTTTCAGATTATGGCAGAAAACTGGATTTCAAAACTTTCTAGTTTCTGAAATCTACTAATAACCATTGAATTATACCCTGGGCGATACCCAACACACACACACACACACACACACACACACACACACACACACACACACACACACACACACACACACAAAACAAACAAACAAACAAACAAACAAACAAACAAACAAACAAACAAAATCAATAGATTTCCCATCCCCCCAACACTGTCACTCATGACCAGAAGTAAAGACTAAACTAATTCACCTTGGTGACAACATTGTCGTTTTGTATTACCTATTTTATTAGCCATTTCACACAATTCAGAAAAAAAAATGTGCAGGAACTATAGGCCTGTATTTATAATATTATGAATGAAATGTGCATTATTTGGAAGAAAGTTAAGGTGTGACTGACTTTGGCCCACTAATTCCATTAGAGTATTGCTCTATACAGTGGATACCCCCCCCCCCCATCAGTTGCATTTGGGAGAGACCCAGAGGTGAACTGACCCCCGCGCTGCGCCCCTGCTCCCCTTTCCCCTTTGCAAACAGCTTCTGTGCATGGCACCTTCTCAGCAAGCAGGGCTGCCAATTTGCCAATTCCCCATACAGTGAAATTATAGATAATAGAAAACTGGTTCACGGCGGCGGCGCCCACCCCCATGCATCATTCAAGATTCAAGATTTTTTATTTGTCACATACATGGTTATATGGAGAGCATATGACCAGCAGTGAAATGTAAGATCATGAAAAAATGCTGCCCGGTTCCCCTGTGCCAAAAACCGCTACTGCTAATAACTTCAGAGGGCTTATGGAGGTTGATTGTAGAAAGAAAAAAAAATGGAGGTAGGAAGGAAGGGAAGTAGATGTGGTTTGTAGAGTGTACAGCTGGAAAGCACTACACAGAAGCCAAATGTGTTAATTGTATACTTCTCTTGGCTATCTGGTACACTGTAATCACTGCATTGGGAACTCCCTGTGCTTCTGCAACAGAACATTTGTTTACTGTAGGACAAATATGAGATCTGGTTGTTGGGGCTGCTGTGGCATGTGCGAAGTTGGGTTGACTCTACACTGAAATATGTTCCTCCATCAGTCTTATTTTTAGTTAGCGGTTGTCATATAATGTACTGATGCACAGCTTGCCCATATCCCTGTGTATGGTTGGCTCCCATCTGTAATCAAAAAAAAAAAAGCAAACAAAAAAAAAAACAATCCATATCAGTCAACACTTTTTAAAATGAATTTTATTGCTGTCTGTTCTGTCTGGAGAGCCTCAAGTTCCTGGAAGAGCTGAGATGTTTGAGGGTGCTGTTACATATACATATGCAGTCTATCTGTCAACATCTATAGCTTGATCTTGGTGACATTTTAAATATAATGCCACCTGATTGTGCACACACATGTACATAAGGATGCGTCTACACAGTATACATCTGCCTCGATCATGTATCATTAAAGTGCAACACAGGCCACGTTTTAAAAATAGCTGCAGTCTAATAAAAGCAGATGAACTGGTAGGTCAGGGAGGTGAGGTGAGGTGAGGTAAAGAGAGACGGGGTGGGCAAAACGGTGGGTGACTTGCTCAAGTAAACATGAGCTCGCTTAA
Organism: Cyprinus carpio; assembly: GCF_018340385.1. NCBI lineage: Eukaryota > Metazoa > Chordata > Actinopteri > Cypriniformes > Cyprinidae > Cyprinus > Cyprinus carpio. The sequence continues at coordinate 13,622,314 of NC_056583.1, forward strand.
ATTTTGTTTTCATAGAATTACTCGAGAGTAGAGACATGATTAGACTTCCAGCTGATCTCTGGGTGGTTCATAAAGTTCAAGGTCTCGTTTACAGGCTGTTTACTCTATGCATAGTGTCAGGGTTAGTTGATGTCTAGGCCTAAATGGAATGTACCAACTTATTTAGCAACTTAAATATTCTGAAATGTAGAGTACTACACTATTATAGATTGCTATATACGTTAGCCAAATATTTAACAAGCAAACATTCAAGGGGAAGTTGGCACATGTGTAATAGAATTTTAGATGTATCCCAAATTATGCACTTACTACACACTATGTACTCTGCCATAGAATGCATGAATTGTAGAACGTTAGCCGTTTCATATGGAACATTTGTTTTGTTAACAGAAGCATGTGCTGGTTTCCAAATGTACTGCTATCACTTTTAGCCCCTCCCCTTTCGCTACACAGAGAAAGTTGCAACTGTCGAGTGCATAAAGTGCCCGGTACACTTTGTTCTGTACAAATATCATCTGGTACTCATAGTGCACTACACCACACTTTTTATGTGAACACATCTTTTGTACTATAAAATGATGTAGAATAGTTCATAAGTATCAGAAATGGGAATGACGGGCTTTCAAATTATGCAGAAGTGAATGTGCACAGATTAGGAAGATCACAGGAGCCTGATCATGTCTTCTAGAGTATTAGTGTGTCGTTTTGTTCAGTATTTACTGTTTTTACTTGAAACATGTTTTTCATATCAAATATGATTTAATATGACATAACAACAGTGCACTAATGTTTGGGTTCAGTAAAATTATTTGGGGTCAATAAAATTATTTATCAATATATCAAAGAAATTAATACTTTTATTCAGCATGGATGCATTACATACTAAGTATACTTCAAATCCATTAACATAATTATTGACATGTCAATTAAGACATACTAATGTTAAATAATTAAACTATATTGGAGTATATCTGTTTTGAAAAATGAACATTTCTTAATATTATGCCTCAAATGTGTTTAATATCACTATAAATAAGGATTGTATGATCTCTGTATGAATTCAGTCGTTAAATGCAATATATTTAAAGTGTACCCAAAGTATACTTGCAGTAGTTCCGCTTTAGCACAATCAAATATTATATTTATTACTTAAGTATATCTTTAGTAGGACTTAAAGGGTTACTCCACCCCAAAATTTTGTCATTAATCACTTACCCCCATGTCGTTCCAAACCCGTAAAAGCTACGTTTGTCTTCGGAACGCAATTTAAGATATTTTAGGTGAAAACCTGGAGGCTTGAGACTGTCCCATAGACTGCCAAATAAATAACAGTGTCAAGGTCCAAAAAAGTTTTGAAAGTCGTCATCAGAATATTCCATCTTCCATTAGACTTGCAATTTGGGTTATGTGTAGAGGCGGGAACACTTTTTGTAAGCGAAGAAAACAAAAATAGTGAGTTTATTCAACAATTCCTTTGTCAGCAGTCTCCTCTGTCTCTCATTATCACCATATGCTGTGTATGCTCTTTTGTGTCATACACCCCACAAGTTGACAAAGAATTATTGAATAAAGTCGTTATTTTTGTTTTCTTTGCTTACAAAAAGTGTTCCTGTTTATATAAATGCCACAAAATCAAGAATGTTATAAGTTTAAATGTGGACTCATCTGAGCACAGCACAAATTTCCACTGTCTTTTTGACTATCTGAGATGAGCTCTGGCCCAGAGAACCCCTCTGTATCACTGCACAGAATTGATGTATAGCTTTCTCCTAGAGTAACAGAGATTCAAGTTGCATTTATTGATGCAGCAGCAGACTGTGTGAAATGACAGCAGTTTACCAAAGTACTCCTGAGCCCATGTGGCTATATTTAACAATGCAGCATGAGGGTTTCTTATGCAGTGCCATCTGAGGGCTCAAAGGTCATGAACATTCAACTGGTTTCCTGCCTTGCCCTACACAGACTGAGATTTCTTTGGATTCTCTGAATCTTTTCACAATATTATGTATGGTAGTTTGTGAAAGACCTAAATTCTTTGCAATTTTGCATTGAGAAATGTGATTTTTGATTTGCTTGACACTTTTCTCATTAAATTTGGCTCCAAGTGATGAGCCATGATCCAGCTTTGCTCACAAAGACTGAGATGCCCCTTTTATACCCAAACATGATACCCTCACCTATTACCAATTCACCTGCTTACTGTGATTTTTTTTCCCTCCAAAAAAATTCCCCATTTTTTTCACTTTTATTTTTTGCCTCTGTCCCAACTTTTTTGGAGTGTGTTGCAGACTTCAAAATCAGCATTTGTTTATATTTACAAAATTAATTTAAGTTGGTCATTGAAAATTTTGGAAATCTTTTCTTTGTACTTTTGTCAGATAAAAATAAAAGTTAAAGAACATTAACAAATCACAGATTCTTGATTTTATTGCATTTTACAAAATGTCCCAACTTTTCTGGAGTTGGGGTTGTAGTTCCTCTGTGAGCTATACAGTTAAGACCGAGCCGATCTCGCTGGCTAGCTGCTGGACATTAACCCACAATAACTGGGCTCAGGTATCTGCCCTCAGTAAGATAGCAAGCTTCACTAATATCAGCACAGCACCTGCATCCACTAGGGGGTGGTCTCATGTCACAGGACTTACAGGCAAGGAAAACAGAAGTTGTTTTTTCAGCAAGCTGTGCCATATGGCATGCAAATAATAATAATATAAGGCCCTTCAGAGCCTCACACTCTGTGTCCACTGCCCACATGGGTCTTCTAATCGTCTCGGTAATCACTATAAACTCAACAAAGCAGGCATCCTGCTGAGGAACGTTCCAGGGTTGTGTGTTATCTGAGAGCGTGGTGCTGGATGGCGAGCTGACTCTGACAAACACAACAGCACTCTCCTGCCAATGCAGGGTCAGAGTCTCACCCAAGACAGGAAGAGCAGCACAGAAACATATTCCTTGCTTCTTATGGTTAAGGATCAGCTGCTGGATTCCTTTATATATCTAAGATATCATCGCTGTGTTATCAAGTTTTCTTTTAAGTGGAAAAAGTGTTTCCTTTTGAACATTTTGTTGACAATAAGTAATGCTGCACCTACATGTCTACTAACTCTCCTCAGAGTATTAGTAGACTGCTTGCTTAATATCTACTAACCCTTTGTTGACATGGTCTCCCAACAGACATTCTGCTGACTATAAGTAACTTTGCAAGTACATGTCAACTTATTCAAAACCCTAACCCTACCAGTCTACTAATACTTAACTAATACTCTAATGAGAGTTAGTAGACATGTAGGTGCAATGTTACTTATAGTCAACAGAATGTGTTAAAGGGACCAAAGTGAAACCGACTACACTACACCACTTTACTGTACTATACAATTCTGTAATGTGTACTTACACTGTACTTTATGACACCAACACTAGTAAATTGTACTATACTACAGTACATACACAGAAAAGCATACACTTCAGATATAAATTTGTTGTTTATTGTTTTGCCTTCCAGTTTAAACATTAGAGCATGATGTTAGCATCGCTAATATTATGAGCTAGATTTCCAGAATGCATGCAACTTATAAAATGTGTACCTTAACTGCATTGTAAGTCACTTTGTATAAATACATCTGCCAAATTCATAATTGTAAATATCATAAGCTGTGTTGTTGTTAATGCTATCATATTAATATAGGGAAATATGAAAATAGTAAGCTAAACCGAATTAGGATTTGACTCTATCATCATTATTTTCTCCCTATTTTAGCTAAGTCTAGCTGTGAAATTGTTTGGACACTTCACATGTAAATGATCGGTGAGTGTCTTTTGTCCTTAAGTTACATGTATAGCTTAATCGTGCTTGATTGGAGCATAAACTCTGTGAAACATATCACCAAAAAGGCTTCTTAAGACAGCAGGGGCCTCATTTATAAATGTGTGTGTATGCTAAAATCCACGCCAACATTCAGATTTATAAGTGGAAAAAGTGCTTATCTAAACTTTGGGTATAAGCAGGTCTACAAACCTTTCATGTGGCAATTTTGGAGTACGGCATGTATCTGGAAATCTGAACAATTCTTGTCACTCGCCATTCGTAAGTAGAGGATTTGGACGTTGGCTGGTGCTTTTTTAAATGTTAATAACCTTAATTAGTGGGTGTTTACAAGGTAGAGATCTGAGACCATTCAGCTGCACACAATTTCAAGATAATTTGTGATCTATAGATTGGATCTAGAAAAGAGGGGTACACGTTTGTATGTGTTTTTGAGATTGAGAAATCATCTTAGATCAAATGTAGGACGTTTTTATGCAACATTTTATAAACGAGGCCCCAGGAGATCCGATAGAGATAAAACACTTACTGTATGAGCAATGCCAGCCCAGCACTACTTTTAAAAAGCCACCTACATCTGGAAATGATTGAAACTTCACACAATTCTGGCTTTACAATAAAAGCCTTGGACAAAACCACTTACATTATTATAACCTTTGAAATTAGCAGATTACTTTTAAAACAAAAAGGTAGAACATTTCTTTCTTTCTACTGAAACACAAATGTTCTTACAATTATGTACTTTTGATCATTTTTGTTAATGTGTTAAGCTCTGCAACACATCTTCATGTTGTTCCAAACCTGTATGACTTTCTTTTTTCTTTGGAATGTAAAATAAGATATTTTGAGAATTTTGATAAATGTTTCAGTATTTTCATTCGATTTCATTTTATTATTTCATTTGATTTCATTATTTCATTTCATTAAAAAAAAATAAACTCTTTGGCTATCAAAATTCTTCAAAATAACTTCTTTTGTGTTCCACCCAAGAAAGTAAGTAATACTGGTTTGGAAAAATGTAGGGGTGATTAAATGATGACAGAATGTTCATTTTTGGGTGATCTATCTCTTTAAGACTTATAGCTGTGCTCCTTGGCAAAACTGCATATGTTGAACCCATCTGTTAAATGTATAAATGCCACAAGAGCTGAAGAGGAAACTCTTTATTGGCTGTAAAATGCAGGTGATGGATGAAGTTCAGTGGAGAAGTTGCACCCTCAAATACCTTCAGCCTGATGTAGCATAATGCAGCCTGTCAATGAAATGGGTACTTTGACAGTCTTTCTCAGATCAGAGCTGACACTTTCTAAATATTCACTTGTGAGAGCACTTAGATAACCTGAGCAGAGTTACGTTGAAGAGTTAAAGGGTGTTCCGTGTGATAGCATAGCTTATTGGGACAATCACAATCTTTTTTTAGTGAGGTGAACTAGGCATGCATGTTATATCACCATATCAGTTATTGGCCAATATTTTTGCATTACTGTAGAATTTATTGTATTGTTTTGTGCTGCCTGGTCTCATGGCCTAAACGTTCCTGCGGGCATATTTTAGTGAGACGCAAAATACATACCAGTAAGTACATATCATTGCAGTTTTCCAAGATAAATAAACACTAGAGGCAGGAAAACTCAGACACCTTTTATTCCTTTTAGGTACGTATTTTTATGAGACCAGGTTGGTTTTGTATCATTGTGTAGTGAATTATTTTGTTATGCTGTGGTGCCTAAATTTACTTTTAAAGTTGTTTACATTTTAGTTGTTAGTTTTTCATTTTTCATTTATTTAGACAAAATAATATTGAATTTTATTACTGAACATTTAATGGTTATCAGCCACATTATGCATATTTTAGGTTTCAGACATTTACATACACATAAATGCTAGTAAAGCGCGAACAAATATGGCGGCGCCCATCTCACATTACAGATCAAGATCATTTAGAAAGGTTTTTATATGACAAAACACACTCATTTACACATATTTGTGAATCAGAATATCAGTTTGTTCATGACATGGTATGCAAGTTTGTGAATATTTTAAATAAAAAAAGGAAAAAAGAAATAAAAGCAGCGATCCATCTGTCATACAGTGTTATTGTAGAAGCAGTGTGTCAAGTGACAAGCCTGACACGTCGCCATGGAAACAGTAAGGAGAACGTTCTAAAATAATGGTCGCCTTAAAAAAACTCACTCTGGGGGGACTGCTAGAATATTTTAAACTCACCACTGAAAAGGTTAATAAACTATATTAATTGCACTAAGCCACTGTTCATCCCCTTCAGAAACAGGAGGTACCTTTCTCGTCAGCTCCAAACTCTCCCTTTTCCTCTGTATCTCTGCCATCTTTCCACAATCTTTCCACAATTTGTCAAAAGATGAACGTCACCTCTTTGAAAGCATAACATAAATACTTCTGGAGTGGGGGTGTTCATCTGTGTTGATGGTCTTACACCAGTGCTTTGCTATGGCTAGTTTCCTATGTCCTTTCCAGCATTGAGGGATGAGTCCTGGGAGGGGAAGTGACCCTTTTGCCATTGGCTATGCTAGTGCTGCTTGTTCTTTAGCAGGACTGTAGGTCTGTCCACCTGGAGAGGGCAGGGGGCACTAGGGAAAGGCTCAGTGACACCGCTCTCTGAGCAGTTTCCTGTGTTCTTCAACATCTGCAGCCCACTGGGGTTACATCACTCACCGTCATCTGCAGCTGTCAACCCCAGCACACCAGCTTCCCCAATGTGCACGGATACTGCTCCTGACCCCCTTCCTGCCTGCCCCACACCGCTTCGTGTACCCCCAACCCCAGAGATAAACAGCAGCGAGTCAGATTACCAAGAGTCCCCACTCCTCTGAAGCAGCCCATTCACAGACCTCTGGATAGCGATAAGAAGATGAATCGTAGCAGTGTTCTGAGATGCTCCATCTAAGAGGCTCTCTTTGTGTGTTGATGCTTCAGCTGTGTGTGTGTGTATCTGTGTCCATGTATTTTAGGAGTTAGTATGTCTGTGCACTGGCAGTAGGACTATTTTTTGCGTATTAGAGGCCAAGTTGTGTGACTCTTTAAATTGTAAATGACCTGGGACAGAATGACCTGAGTGGTTTGTACAAGAACATACTGAGCAGGGCTCAACAATAAGGATGGATGCCTGCTGGCCACGGGCCAGTTTAGGAGAATTTCAGGCCAGTTGATGAGACTGATTCTTGCTCTTTAGGAACAATGCTGCACTGACAATGAATATTTAACATTCATTGATTTAATACAGTCATTTTAAGCCTTGCTAATTTAAACAATTGATCATTTTACGTTGGTATTGGTGTTAATAATTAAGTTATAATTTGTGAGTTATATCTTCCAGGTTTTTACATTGTTTCTTTTGTGAAGACAAAAATAATATTTTTACGGGAAAAAAAAAGTACAATATAAAAGCGGGAAAAATAAACAAAAATAGGAACACTTTAGTTTAGTCAAATTCACACTATTAACTAGTTGCTTATTAACATGCATATTACTAGTGTATTTGCTGTTTATTAGTACTTATAAAGCACATATTATTGCCTTATTCTGCATGACCATATTATAGATCCCTTAATCCTACCCTATACCTAAACGTAAGGAATAATTGATGAGGGGCCATTGAATTTTTAGAAAATAATACAAACCTGAAGTCAGACTTCACAACGTGAAGTCCCTGTTACACCTCGGATGTGCATTATTTTCTAATAATTCAGCAGAACGGAGTCAGTTATTCCGCTTTATAATATGGTTAGCACACCTCAAGACATTCAGATTAGGGGTGTCGCGATATACCGGTATTGACGATAACCGTGATATTCAAAGCAACAATTATCGATATCATGTTAATTTAGTGTGTGACATTTACGGTAAAATACCAGGAGCTGTGGTTTGCCAGAACTTTACTGAAAAAAATATGGTAGCAACATTTTAGATTTTACAAACTTAACATTCACAGTTAAAAAAAGAGCATTTTAGTAATTGATATAATGTACCAACCTTAAAAATGAACAGTTCTCTTATGATAACACCACATGTAACACATTATTTCTTTGTTCAAATCTGTTAACAGTTACAGTTAACAGTGGGAGAGAGAGCGGGTTAATTTTTTGACAAAAACATGGAAATAATTTCTAGTTTTTATATTATTGTTTACTATGTTTTTTCGCTTGGTCAGTATCATTATGGGTTTTGGGTCTTTTGCTGTTGTAAGCTGTAAGGACCTTTGAAATAACTGAAATCATGTGGTGAAGTGATATGGACATGTAATGCGTTTAAGACAGCCCCATAGTATAATAATTATTAATAAGCAGTTTATTGAGGCAAAAGTCATAGTTAATAATCAGTTAATAGTGAGAATTGGTCCCAAAACTAAAGTGTGACCCAAAAATATAATTCTGAAAATGAAAATGTTGACAGACATTAGGACAGACATTAGGTTTTACCCTGTCGCTCCATCTTTAACTGCTTTATGAGCCTATGTTGAGACCGCAGGCTTGTGCAACCATAAGCCATAGCAACCTACATGTCAGACTAGAATGTGCACTTGGCAGAGATAGACAGTTTGTGGCTGGATGGGAACTCTATTTACAGATGCCCAAACCATATTCAACATGTTGGATTTCCCCTCTTGCACTGGATTGCTATGTTTGTAATCAAGTTACTCATCCACATGGCTGGAGTCATTGGCATTTAGTCATAACGGTTCCATTCAATTCATAATTTTCAGTTTGTTTCACTTATAGTTTACATCAAAATAGTATGATCGTGATGATGTCAAATTTGCCTACTGAAAGGGTGGTGAATTTGTACCATAATCAGCAGGATTTAGCAGGTAATTATGAGTCATTTGTTATGAAGTGGCAGGATGAGCAAAAAGCTTAATTGTAACTTTTTTAGTAAATCTCCACCTTATTCCACACCCTGTCACACCTGATTTTGATTCTCACGAGTACGCCAGCTCTGGGTTACCCCATCTTCTGTTTGGATAAAAGGAAGGGTTACGCTAATCGTTCAACCTGACACAGATAGGCTAATAGGATATAAGTGTCAGTGCTCAAAAAAGTGCATTCAAGAAAACAGCTATTCTAGCCTTTGAGTGGATGTGGTGTGTGAACTGTTTGGAAGTTGTTGTTATCACTCTGAAGTAGTTTTTTTATAGACCATGGTTACACTGTAAAAAACAAAACATCTGTGACATTTACGGTAAAATACCAGGAGCTGTGGTTTGCCAGAACTTTACTGAAAAAAATATGGTAGCAACATTTTAGGTTTTACAAACTTAACATTCACAGTTAAAAAAAGAGCATTTTAGTAATTGATATAATGTACCAACCTATTGAATAACTAATATCTGTTTTGTATCATTGTAATACATTTACAATCACCAAAAACAGGTGTTTTCATTTTTGAAAGTGTTTTACAGTAAATTTACATCAAATTACAGTTATTCACCTTATATAGTAGGGAAACTTACTGTTAACCAATTAAGAGGTATTTTACTGTTAAAATCAGAATATTTATTTTACAGTGAATGTATGATGTTTTTATTTAGTTCGTTTCATTTAAGTATACCAAGTTTGTCTCAAATGTATTGCTAAAATTATCACAAAACTCTCCCACTGTTAGAAACTTTGTCAGCTATCTCAAATTGGAAATCTCAAAATTTAATTTTATGATTTTTATGAAGCCAAATCCAGACCTTAATAATTACAGCAGATACAACAAATCTGATGACAGATCAGCATAAAAAGGGAATTTCTCTTGCAGGCTCTGTGCCAAAGAACTAGCAAAGCATACGTTGGGAAATAGTTTCCATAAGATGGCTTCCATGGGTTTATAAATAAAGCATATACTGAGTGAGTTACTCATAATTTTCTCCATGAAAAATCAGTCTGACTTGTCTGGAGAGAAGTTGTGTGGGGGTAATAGAATATTGTGAACCATGCTAACTTGTACCATCTGTGGCAATCTCTCTCTGACTTTCAGCTTTTGTAAATCTAGAGTTATTTTTGGTCCATTGTGATGAAGGACATATGGACAGCTGCAGTGAAGAATGATTCTGCTGATGGTTTTCCTATTCAATTTGAGATGTTATGGTTTGGTATCATTAAATACATATTTCAACAGTATCTTTGACAGATAATTTTGCATGATTAGATTTGCAGTCAAGCTGAATGTATATAAACATGAAAATATGTCACACAGTATTGGGTAAAAATATTGACTTTTCCATTTAAATGCTATCTCACATGGTAAAAAAGTAATATTTTATCCAAGTTTGCTGGACTTTGGAGACGTCCTCAATTGGAATGTTGATTCATATATATAAAGCAGATGCTACTTTATAATATTAAAAATACTCCTTATAATGTACAGCAATAGCTGAGGGAAGGTTTGTTTCATATGTAACCATATAATCAAATGAATTGGAATTATGCTGAATTGAAATTAGACTCAAACTGAGAGCTTGTAAAGTGGATTCAAATCAGAAAATGTATACCTTGTGTTAATCAAAAAGCATGGGGTCAGATTAAATTAGGCGTACTTCAGAGAAATACAAAAGCAATACGTGGCTAAATTTATATGTGCTCACATCTGTATTTTTACATATATACATACTCCAGATGCATTCCATCTCAGGAAGATCTCCTCTCCCCTGACCCAACTCCCTACTCTGCCTCTGATGTCTCATAAATATTATTTCAAAATGGGATTTAATAAACGGCACATGACACATTCTCCCCTCTTGAGATCCTTCAGTGGACATCAGAGAACACAACAGGGAGAGTGAGCTCCAGAAATATTTTAGGGTAAGGTATCAATCATAAAATATTTAATATTTAAAATTGTATTTAATTTAATTTAAATTTAAATGTAATTTTAAATTAATAAAAACAAATATTAATTCTAATAAGTAGTTAGATGCATACTGAAAATTACTTTGAGAAAGAATGTGTTTATAGACTATGCTAAATCAGCCACAATAAATAATCTAAAGGTGATCAGAGGTTACCCATCTGGATTTCCCTTTTCATCATCCAAAACAGGTTACAGCCCCCATCAATGTCGAGCCGTCGAATATATAAAGCTTTCTATCATTTTCTGTTTGTTCTTTTGCACCAACCTTTGTCTGTGTTTTCAAGAGTTCATTCTTCACACTGTAATGCATTAAACTGACAGGCTTTAAAATAGAGGCAGGCGTAGGGAGGTTTGCAGGCTTGATACTGTGTGTGCAGGACACCAAGGAGAAAAAGATGAAGTCCAGACCTCTGAAAAGACCCACATGTGCAATCCAGGCAGGGGAGGATTTGACCCAGAGCCTCTCTAATCTCCAGCTGAATTATCCAGAAGAAATATGTTAGAGCGCTGCATGCATGTGTGTGTGCACAGGAAAAGAAGAGGGCAGGTCAGTGGAAATAAGTTATGTAACCGACTCAAGGGACGCGGTGGAATATGAGGTTATAGGAGGGGCCGACAATGAAGCAGTAGGAGTGAGGGGGAAGGAAAACCTAACACAGAGCTCCCGTGACACCTAAACATGGTTTTATTCTGCTGCATCAACACATTAGGCCTAAACCAAAATCAATGGATTGAATTCATGCTGTTTTTTTCTCCCCTTCGGCTATTGTATACTAAAGCTGTTCAATTTACAAAAGAAAGGTCTATGCCACCACCAGCATAGCAAAATGAGCACAATGTTCCTGTTTACAAAGAGCTTCTTAGAAAGCAAACTGATTTCTCACACTCTTTATGGCCGGATGCTGTTCTGGGCAACTAGGTTTGCATGCAAGCGCCGATTTCTTTTTCCTCTTTATTTAAGAAGCAATTCAGGCCCATTTTCATCTTTCCTTGCAGACTCTGTCTTTTAGTGAAAGCAAAAGGCTTCCATAAGAGCTGTGTAGCTGTTTTTTTCTGCATAAGACTGGACATCAAAAGCGTCTTTGGGAGCTCTTTTCTCTATTAGAGGAGAGAGTGGAGCATGCAGGGGTTTGGGGCTACATTCCACTAGATCATTGTTCCCAGAATGCACCTTTATCTTCAACTTGGGGGACCCAGAGGAAAAAAGGTTTTAATCACCACTAAGCCTTTTCAGAGAAATATTGTAAGGACTTGTGTGCACATGAGAGAGAGAAGAAGAGGGAGAATTGGTTTCATTCTTTTTCTTTCTTCCATTCAGGTACCATAGTCATCATTCTCACAGTGGTAATAATGGTAATAGCTGGTGAGTCGTGGTGGTTTATATCTTGCACTTGCCACATGCATTAACAAACCTTAGGTGTGACATAATGAGCAGCTGTCTTTATTAACCAGGAGAGTTGAAAGACACATTCCTGTATTTAGGGTTTTGTGCATGTATACACACACCTAATGTTATGCATCTAAAACTGCTGGTAAATATTAAAGAGAGGGTTAACACAACATTTGTTATTATTTACTCTTTTCGTTCCAGTCAACCTGTGTTTACCACAAATTCAATATTCAATAAACCCAAAAGGAATTTCAGTGTTAAAATTGATTGTTTCACTGTCTGTGCACATGCATTTAAATGTATTAAACACAATTTACAAATACACTGAGATCACAATGCTTCATTAGACTTCACACCATGAACGTGGACTTCACATTAAGAGCACCTGTCAATGAAAGACAAACAAGTGTAATATCTTCCTGCTAATTGATGATACAAGTGTCTGTCCTGTTTGACTGGTTTGTGTGCTACTGTTCACAGTCATGAAGCAATAACATCATCACAGAACTTACAACATCTCTTGTCAACACTGAGAGATTTTTATTTGTATCTGTTTGTGGGGGGCAGGTCTCGGCTGGTTGCAGTGGTGTGACTGTTAATAACAGGTGTGGGCATGCCTGTTGCTTTAGGATCAGTTGTAGATCTCTTTCTATATACTGCATGCCCTTCCAATTCCAGCCAGTCTCAGCTGTTGCAGGGCAGAAGATCAAGCCATTCGATCTTCAGGATCCTGTGATTGTTTGTTTGCAGGAATGTTATGTAGAGGTACCATCAAAAATATGGTAGCAATTGGTCACCATTGTGGTGGAGATGGTGTGGGAAGACTGAGTTGTCAGGGGTACTGTTGATGACCCACTTTGTTCTACTTTGTTTCTACCAGCTCTCTCATAAACTCCAGTGTTCTTCTTGCTTGAGTTTTACTGAAATTTATAGTTCCTCTCTGGGAGTCTTTCTTCGTCATGTTCAGACAGAGAACATTCTCTAGGTGTGCACTGATAGACTGCACACTGGAGATGCAAATTTTACCCCAGCGATCCATATGTTGCTTTGAAATACAGCTTGGGTCAGTTTTGTATATTTTTTTATGTCCTCACTGGATTTTAAATGAAGGACAATAAAGAAACGCAAGTCAATAAAACTTCAGGATGGCAGATTACCCAATGCTTGAACTACTGAATCTAGACAGATTTATCGCCATCTAGTATATGGTGCATTCATATTCATGTTTTATATGCTTTACATTGCTCAACGTGACACATGTTCTTCACACCTCAAATGAATGTGTCAGTTAACTGACGTCTGTTCTTCACATCTAAACTGATGATTCTTATAGCACCCATATATGATGTTGATGGAGCATTTAAGTTCCCATAGATTGCATGTTCAAACACGTTGATCTTGGGTGAACCTGTTTTACTCTGAGGTTTTACATCTTTATTATTGTGACTTCTTGACACCAACTGGGAGGAACAAAAATCATGCCACTTCAGAGAGTTGGGATACTTCATATGCCTGTTCATGCATGTTAGTTTATTTTGGCACTCTGGTGTGTTAAAACTTGCATTTGACTCTAGTTTTAACCATGCAGCATGCTTAAAGTAAATGTTCACTTGGACATAGTAATGGCATGCCAGCCACACACCTGCTGCAGACTAGGGGACCTCATGGTGGACTTATATCAGGCTGCTTTTGATGCTTTATTGGGCTGGAGACCTGTCCAGATGGGCCCGGTAAAGAGCCCCACAAACCCGCGCACATGCTCCTTCCTGGTCAATCTCCATAAACCACCAAATGAGATGCACAACACAGTCAGCAGCAATGAGGGCAAAATAAACCCTAAATATGGACCACGAAAGCTTTGACTGTCCACCCCCACCCCCAGACTGGACAGCAGGAGATGGGGCAGGAGGCAAGACAAAGCGAGCTGTAAATACCCGCATGTCTGTCTCCATGACAGGCTGTGGGGCATTCAAGGACAATCCCATGAGGCTTCATTGCTAAGGCCTGGTGCACGTTGGCATTGTGGTCCCATGGTGTGCCTGCTACTATCTGAGCCTTAGAGTGAATGGAGATTTCAATCAAGACATTGACATAGAGTTTGCGTGCAGTGTTTACAAAGAATGACGGTACTTCTATATATTTCAGCATATATGTGTTAAAAAATGAAAACTGTCATTATTTACTCACCCACATGTTGCTCCAAACCTGTATGACATATTTTCTTCTTTAGAATGACGACTAAAGCTTTCAGTCATAAACGTATCATAAAAGTGGTCCATAAGTCTTCTGAACTCAGGTTATAAAATGATCGTTATCACTGACAATCTTTGAATCAGCGAGTTTAACTTGAAAATCAGATCACTTTGATCTGTGAACGAATCATTAAAACCACCAGTACATCTCTTATGATCTTGAACAGTGGGGTGAATTAATTTTAAGTGAATACTGACTTTTGGTCTGTTCCTCACTAAAAGCTTGTATGAATGCTTGAGCTGCTTCCAAAATCACATACTGAGTAGGTATTACATTTGTTGAAGAACTTACTTTGCTACTGTTAAAAATATGTTCTATATAGCATAAATGAAATCTGGACATACTACATCCACCATGTTGTCATGACTTACAGCATAAATCGCATCACTTGGCAACACTTTAGAATAAGGTTCCATTATTTAATGTTATTTAACTACTTTAGTTAACATGAACTAAGCAAGAACAATCCTTCAACAGCATTTATTAATCTTAGTTATATTAATTTCAACATTTACTAATGCATTATTCAAATCAAAAGTTGTGCTTGTTAACATTAATGCACTGTGAATTAGCATGAACTAACAATGAATAACTGTATTTTCATTAACTAGCATTAACAAAGATGAATAAATACAGTAAGAAATGTATTGTTCATTGTTTGTTCATGTTAATTAATACATTAGCTAACATTAACTAATGGAACCTTATTCTAAAGTGTTACCCATCACTTTAATGACATCTTCTCCTGTTGCCACATCAGAAGCACACTTCAAAATCTCCGAGGAAGTAGTAGATCATCTGGCACCTTTTTTCAACCTTTCAGATCAACATACAATTCCTTTCACATACAGTTTTTATTTTTTTATTTTTTTGTGGCAAGTAGGGAAGCAGGCATAGTCGGACACAGGATTGGAATATAGTACATTAGTCATACAGTATGTACCACTTTTAGGATTTTTTAAATTGTGTTTTGTGTGTGTGTGTGTCATTTTAGAGCAGTGGTCTCCAACCCTGCTCCTGGAGAGCTACTGTCCTACAGATTTCAGCTCCAACCCCAATCAAACACACCTGAACCAGCTAATCAAGGTGTTCAGGGCTACTTGATAATTACAGACAGGTGTGTTGGAGCAGGGTTGGAACTGAAGTCTGCAGGATGGTAGCTCTCCAGGAGCAGGGTTGGAGATCCCTGTTTTAGAGCATGTCAGCCTCAGTTGTTATTCACTTTCATTATATGATATACCTCAAAACCACAGAATAATGAAAGTCATGTGAGCAAATGATAAATCTCTTTAATATTTCTGTTTTATGCTAATGAATGAGCTAGTATGGCTGTTTCTACAATTTGTTTCAAAGCAAAAACCAAAAGACTGCACATTATAGCTTCTGCAGCCCACTATATATCCCAGCCAGGGAGAATGGATGTGGAGATCCGCAACCTAAGATCTTAATTCCGTCAGGGAGTGCATTCACTGGAAATGTTAATGACAGTTTTTGTCATGCAGTTCATTATTGCACCCATGACTTCTCTAGGCCCTTGCTCAGATGGACAGAAACGAGAGGGAAGGCCTTTAAGCTTGAAAGAGGGAAGAAGAAAATAAACCTTTTTGAGACCAAGCACAAAAGACACAGGGAGATGCTGAATGTGGTGGCTGCCAAGCGCTTAGAATTCATGATTGGGTTTTCTTCCTCCTCATTGGCAGTGGTTTCTGCTTGAAAAGAAGGTTGAGGGGGTAAGTTTGCTTGAAGTGACAGATTGCAGATGTCTGTGTTGGACTCTTTGAAAGTGTGCCCCCCT
Organism: Cyprinus carpio; assembly: GCF_018340385.1. Classification (NCBI taxonomy): domain Eukaryota; kingdom Metazoa; phylum Chordata; class Actinopteri; order Cypriniformes; family Cyprinidae; genus Cyprinus; species Cyprinus carpio. The sequence goes on from NC_056583.1 coordinate 13,638,445, forward strand.
CCTCTCCTCCACCCCCAGGAGAAAAGCCCCATACAGTACACTGTTCTTTACTCATTCTATCACAAGAGTGCAGGAGGACCAGAAACTTTTCTAAAAGAGTTACCCTTGAAAATCCCCAGAGCTGAACACAACATGGGATTTTAACTCTAATTTAGTATGCTGGCGGGGCCATAAGCACCATAGACATCAAGAGGGACACGCTACCCTCCAATACTCAGAATAGCGGTTGAACGATATGGATTTTTCTGTGGTTTGTTCTTGAATTATTACATTTGGTCTTCCTGATCTTAAATAATGTGGTTACATTATTGTCTGCTGAGATCATATACATCCAATTTATTTGTATTTTGCTATAAATTAACATTACATTGAAATTAACAAGACTAGTCCACTCAATTCTCACTCTATAGGCTTTCGAGAGGTTCCTAAGTCTGTGTGTACAGCACATGTCAAGTGTTGACAATGTAACCCAGATAGACGGATGAGAACACAGATCCCAGCTGACTTTTCCCTTACTTTCTCCCACACCCAGCCCACACACACACACACACACACACACACACACACACACACACACACTCACTCTAACTACAGAACCCATCTTGGCATGACAGATTAAACACTACAAAGGTGAAAGGGACAAAATGAAATAGTGTTCTATAAAAATGAAGTAAGATTTTGCACCACTAGTGGCACCATGCAAGCTGAATTGCAATGTTTGTTGAAACCTAGAAAAAAACAAGACTACACTATTTTTGCTACACTATTTTGTTTGGTGCAGATAATGTCACACATATTGTTCACTTCACCTTTAAAAACAAACATTGTAACAATTGTCTTAAAACATGTTTTTTTTTCCTAGCATCAGGCACTTCAGTGTTCTAAGGGTTGATTTTTATTAAAAGACATTTCAAATTTGTCTTTGCGTTATATGACCACATTATAATTGACATCAAAACTTTTTAGTATTCCTTTTTTCCATGTTTATTTTTCTTACTTTCTTAGGTTTCAAATACCTTATATGGATTTTATTGTTTTACTCCTGTCCCGGGCCCAGCTTTAATATGAAGCTCCATCATAATAAACATAAACCATTTCAATATTTATTGTGTGAAAATGATTTATCTCAACTTCTATCAATTCCACTGGGCCATAGTTGAAGAAAAACTTGCAGTTCTTTTGTGCTTACATAGCTTAGTGGATATGTATCAAATCAGTTGTGTTAGGAATGATGTGTGGGCATTCTGCTGAAAAACCTGTCAAGCAGGTGTCCTGAAGTGGTACACCACAGTAATTCCACAGCCCCTGAAATTACGCAAGAGAGGTGAGTAATGGCAGGTTCTTGCAGGAGTCCAGATGGTAAGGCACCTCTTTGAGGGGAACAATACTGTTCCACTACATCAACTTAGAGTTTGGGGAGGCCTCTGCCGTACCTACCCCAAGGGCCATGAAATGCAAATATTTTCATCAAACTGCCAGACAGATTCTCAAGAGGGTTTACACTTCCTCTCAATTCTTCAGTGATGATGCTAAGTCTGCAGGCCAGGCCAGTTCTGATCCCAGGGGGATCATGTGTATGGTCATGTAGTGTTCTTTCTTTCTTTCTTTCTTTCTTTCTTTCTTTCTTTCTTTCTTTCTTTCTTTCTTTCTTTCTTTCTTTTTCTTTCTTTCTTTCTTTCTTTCTTTCTTTCTTTCTTTCTTTCTTTCTTTCTTTCTTCCTTTCTTTCTTTCTTTCTTTCTATCTATCTATCTATCTATCTATCTATCTATCTATCTATCTATCTATCTAAAGATTTTTAGACAAGGCTTTGTTAAGCCAGCATTCAGTGTTTGTCTTTAAGAACTTTGCTTTTCTAGTTAAAAGGTAATATGAATTTCTGATTCATTTTACCTGAATTTAATTTCTACTTCCTTACACTCAAATTTGACTTACTTACAAATCCTGTCCCATTTCAATTTCATGAATTGAATAGAAAATTAAAAGGTATTCACAATTAATTTCTGAATGATGCACAACCTTATTTTGCAGAACCTTTATTTATTCTCCTTAACATTTCTTTGTCTTAAAATAGTAATAACTGAGATTTTTGGCTAATAGCATAGCTTGCATTAAACCAAAGGCGATCATAGATCTCTTAGGAAAGTCTTTGTTGACATTATAACAGGATTACATCTACTATTAATCCACTATTAAGCAGTGTAGTGTTGTTTCTACTGCAAGAGATTATTACAGTGGCAAGCATCACTGTATGATATTTAAAGTCTTTTTAATGTACATACTTTTTAGTGCACTCTTTCTACTCTTGGTCCGGGTTGCTTGGTCCGAACCCTAGTTTCATTCCACCCTCTCTCTGTGGATACATTGCAAGAGATGCGAAGAATGTGAGCTGCTCTGCATGTAATTTATTTGGAGACAAACAGCAATAACAAATAAATTAGACTTTAATAAATCTGACGGAGAATGCAGAGATGCAAATGGCATAGTTAGATCAATAGTTGTTCACTTCTGTTAGGCTAGATTGCATTACCGTTTCAGAGTTTATATGAACCGTACTCCAGACAGCCTTTTCAAATGGACTCAGGCGTGGTTCACTGGCACGCTACCAAGTTCGAGAAACAATTTGCACATCGATCAAGCAAACTGAACTCTGACGTCAATTAGGCTAGTGTTTGCATTATAAACTCTGGTATAACAGTGCTTGTGGAATTAAAGAAACTGAAGAGAAAAGGGTGACCTGTCAGAACAGATGTTATCTTGGTATTTTTCCATTATTCTCTAAAGAAAAGCAGCAAGCAAAAAATACTTTGAATTGCTGAGACATCTTCACATCATGTGTGATTTGTCTGGTAATGATCTGTCAAGAATTTTTAAACATATGTAAGACAGACAGCACGTGGATGTCTGTACATTCTGAGGACGTGTAAGCATTCACAAAATTACAGCTATGATAATTCCATTATCTCATGGTCAACCATTAATCTTGAGTTTACAGAAGGGTATAAGGTTACAGGGGTTAAACTACCAGGCATACCTGAAAAACCTACACTCCGTGTTGCAACATATGTCTTTTAAAAACACATAAACGGCACCGCTAAAACAGAGCTTGATGGTAAGTCATGCTAATCTTTATCCAGTTCTAGTGTACTAAATCCCTGAGTGTGTAAAAACTGCACAGCTGTTTCACCATTATATGGTCCTACAATGACAGTAAAGCAAAAGCTCACAGTGCTTATCAAGGGAGAGAGATATTATGAGACGGAACGGTAAAAACAAGTGAAGAAATAGAGCAGCAAGACACAACCTAGAATCCTGACAAGACTGTAGATGCAGTGTGGCTACACTATAAAAATCTAATTTGTTTTGTAAACATAATTTAATTACAAATATACCGCTAAAATTCTAACTGGTACTTCTCACTGTTTTGATTGTAAAGCTTTGTGTACGATGTTTTACATAATCATTTACCTTCTGAATTGACTGATTGTCCTTCATTGTAATTTCATTTAATTTTATAACAATGTACAACAGCAGACACACTGATGGGGATGACCAACTCTTTTGTCTTGCTATGGGAAATTTCATAGTTAGCTATTCATGGGTAAAACAATGACATCTACACATTAGTCATTAGTAAAAGATGTAAGTAAGGGATTAAGTGCTTGTAAAAGGTTTGTGACCTTCATAACAAAAAGGAAAAAAATAAAAATAAAAAATGAAAAAATCCTGCGACATAAAAGTGATTTTATAGACTTCTCTAGATTTCTCTAAATAATTGAATACATGCACTTCAACACAGCCAGTTTATGTAGTGTTAGTTCTTTCAGGTTTTTTTCCTTTTTCAAGTTGTAAAGACTAGCGGTTTACTCTGTAAACATTTTAGTGTGTTTTCATTTCTTTATCATTACATCAGACATGTGGTTTTGAGATCCATCCAGTTCAGAACAAGACACCTCAACAGCAACTCTAAAGCCTCTAGCTGAATCCGGAATTATTCAAGGTGAAGACATGTAAGATGTTTAGCTTTAGCTGTATAGGTAACTGTGGGTAAGTACAGACAAACTCATTTGTCATCTTCTCCTTCAGGGCTGAGGTGTTGTGTGTACATGTCCGACCTGCAGATCAGGTGAGCTTCCTGATTGACTAATACGGGCTGGAAGTCTTGAGGATGTCTTGTTAATGTACAGATGCCAAGCATATTATTTAGTGAAAGTGGTATTTCATATGCATCAAAACCTTTCACTTTATGACAGGATAACTGCAGAAACTTTTGAGCTGCAGGTTAGCGGATCTCCAGTCGGATCCTTCAATATGTCATGTGAGGAACCCCAAAAGGTAACCTTAATATCAAGTCAAATCGAATTCATTTTTATATTACTTTATACTATACAGTTGTTTCAAAGCAGCTTCAGAGTATGAAAATAACAGAATCAATCACAAACTTCAGAATTTGATTTATTGTTGATTCAGTTTAGTTCAATAACTGTTGTTGCAAATTTTGTCAATTATGAATGAATTCGATTAAACTATAAAGCAGCAAGACAACAGGGTTATTATTCAGCTCACTTCAGTTCAAGTTTTGTTCTCATCTGATTGTGTCAGCAGGGGTGGTGTTTCCGTATGGCAGAGTATGGCAGTTGCCATAGCCCAGTCAGGTGTGCCGAAACTTCATATCTCTATTATAATTTGTTATTATTATTTTAAATCAGAGGGTTTTACAAATATTTAACCAATGATAAGCATTAAAAAGAGCTTGTCAGTATAACTTTGTAACGCCATTGGATATCAATATTTTACTTTAATATTTGCAGCACGAAATAAACATGAATAAATATTTGAATGCATATAAAAAAAAAAACTATTTAATACAAACGAATGTCTCATTAAATCGATCAATTAGAGTTAAAAAAAAAAAATGTCAATAAGCCTAAGTTATATCTGCCATTCTTTTTTTTTTTGTTACCTTGAAAGGCTTTGTCTTTATAATAGGGAAATTAGTTTGGCTTTAATGCTCAGACAACTTGCAAAATAGTAAAACCAACATGACAAAGAATCGTGATAAAACCGTGAATCGTGATATTTCTAAAAGAAACCATGATTTTTTTTCCATATCGCCCACCCCTAGTTCCAATCATATTTCTAAATGAATTTAAAGAAACAAAATAAAACCACCTTGCCATTAAAAACCAAAACTGAACTATTTTAATGGCAGCAACAGCAGCTGTGTAATGGGAAGAGAGAGAGAGAGAAAAGACGCGGGCTCGGGTTGGACTCAGGCCGAGAATTCTGTTAAACTGTCAGACAAGGGACATGTGCAGGCCTCTATATTCGTTCCCTCGTTTCAATTAAAAGTTCCCCCTTGGCTCGGCGGGCCCCCAATCTGCCCGGGCCCATATGCAACTGCATACCCAGACGCTACGCCCTGGATCTTCGTCATTCGCTGGTCAAAAATCTTGTTAACTCCATTTGAGTTTGATTTTCATATAATGTTAAGTGCAAGTGTCTGAAACAATACCAACACTGATGACGCAGTGTTGTTCAATTATTTAATTATTTCCCTTTATATCTTTTCCTCCCTGTATTTCAATGCTTCAGTGTGCTGTGGGATTGTTTTATCAATTTATCAACCCCCCCCCACCCCAATCCCCCCTCCCTACTCACCAAATCCCATGGTTTTGTGAAACGCCGCCACAGAGTGTAAGTGTCATTGAAATTCTATAATTTTACTTAACACAAGTATCTTTTAAACTCCAGCTAGCAAGCCAAAGGTAACAGTGGCAAGGAACCCTAAACTCCATCAGGTGACAGAAATAGAGGGAAAAAATATTGAAAGTTTCCCTAAATCAGCATCTATAAATTAATCACAAGGTGTTATTGCCTAGATATGATTTTTATGAGTCTTATCTGTTTGACTTGATCTGTTAGCTTTTATATGCACTCAAAAAAAAAAGTTGTTGAACGAACTTAAAAAAATTTGAGTAAACTTTTCCACGAAATTTAATTAAATTTTTCCACCAAAATCAAATTAGTTTGAAATGATTTGTTGTAATCTTGTTGTATTAACTTAAATTCCTTTAGTCAAGACTACAAAAAAAGATTGGTCACTCCTACTAGATAAATTTTTGCCATGCCTAATAGAGAAGATTATGTCAGGTTAACTACTCTGAATTTTGTCATGCCTACTATATAAAATAATGCAATGTTAACTACATTAAATTTGGTCATGTCTACTATATCTAACAATGCAATGTCAACTACATACATTTTTGTCCTGCCTACTAGAAAAAATTTTAATCATTACACTTATCTAACTTGACTCTACATTTACTTCCAAATGAAAGTGAAATACTTGTGTTCTATTAAATTAAAACCTTTTTAATCTATACCTATTGTCTACTGTGAAGAAAAAGTCAATATGTTAAAGTCGATACGTTTTGTAAAAATCTTGTATTTAATATATTAGAACATTTAACCTTGCATGTCTTCTTGCTTACAACTGCATATATGGCAATTAAACATGCTCACTAAGTTCAAAAATGACAATGCAATTAAAACATGAGCATATAAGAAAATATAACAGCATTTTATTTTATTTTGTTTTTTAAACATGAGATTAAATGAGTGAGCCAATTAAATGAGAGATTGAGAGACTTAATCACCTCTGCTCACAGTGCAAAAATGCGATACAACAAGAACACAAGCATACAAGAAAATAAAACACAGCATTCAACAAAGGGATCCTCAAACACAGCACTGCTCACACCTTCTAAGTGAAGAGTTTTGTGTTTTCAGTGCCTGTGCTTTGGCAGACAGTTTATGTGAGTCCCAGCTCCAGAATCATTTTTGGAGCACCTTAAAAGTGTAATGGAACTCCTGTGGATAAGTAAGATTTAAAAAGTATATTAGTCCAAGTAGCATGGCTGTAGCCAATACTACATTACCTAAACCAGAGAGCACCTCCACTCCTTCCAGTACAATGCCGATATCTTCAGGTCTTCTGTTGCATCAGCAAATTCATGCTTTACAACACAGATCCCCAAAACGGTCTTCTTGATGTCCGCTTCAGTGCTCACAGGGTCAACATCCTTTGGGAAAAAATAAAAATTTGTAAATGTATGGCATATATATAAAAAAAAAATTAACACTTGCAGAAATTATGCCGTTACTATACAGCATGTGACTCATATTCTAATGGTCAGTCTGTAATGTAAAATCTTTTTTCTTGTTTTAGACTTGTGGACTTCAATGGAATAGTTCTAAATAAATTAATAAATAACGGTACAGTATTGCAATAAAATGTACTATAATGTGACACTGAAAATACACATTTTTGGAAAGAAACAACCAAGTTATTTTTAGTGAACTACTCGACTTCCATAGCACATTCATGCAGCCACTTGAAACGAGCCATTTGAAAACAATGCTATGGCCTTCAGTCACCAGATCACAAACCAACTCAACACCTTTGGGAGACTGATGAGTTACACTTCATAAAGGAAAATAATACAGTGGCTTTGTAAATATCACAATAATTAATAATTATGCTACCTGAAAATCACCAACTATCACTCAGTGTCTGTTTAAATTGTAAATTCCAAATTAAAAATTCAACAATTAATTTAGACTTTTTTAGACTGTCAAGAAAAGAAATTAATGACAAATTAACAATATTAACAAATTAGATTTTTAAAATCCACATTCTCGATTTCAATCAAAATATTTGAGAATGAAGAACATGTATGAATCAGTTTCAAGAGCCATACATACTTCTTATTTCAAATCAATATTACTTATCTTTAACAAAAAGCTGGACAATTAAAACAATCGCTGACAGCACACCCCTCCCCCATTCTCTGACAACCCAGCGGTTGAGTTACTGAGCACAAGCTTTTTTCCATTTTCTTAAGAACAGCGCAGTCCTTGGCACCGCCAAATTGGTGCAGCTCTTTGCCAAAATACAGGTTTGTGTATGTTTAATTTCATCTATAAAATCATTATGCTGTAAGTCACTTTTATTTTCAAACCAACATACATGGATGCAATGCCATTCACCTAAACGAGTGCCTTGCATAAAATAAATTACTATATTCCAGAACAAACTTAATGTAATTACTTTGTATGTTAAAGGTATAGTTCTCACAAAAATGAAAATTAGGTCATTAATTACTCACCCTCATGTCATTCCAAACCCCTAAGACCTTCATTCATCATGGGAACACAAATTAAGATATTGCTGATTGAAATCCAAGAGCTTTCTGACCCTGCATAGACAGCAACACAACTAAAAAGTTCCCAGGCCCAGAAACATAGCAAGGACAATAATAGTCCATTTGACGTGTTCTTGTAGCTTTGCAAAATAACATTTGAACCACTGATGTCACATTTACCAATTTACCAATGTCCTTGCTGTGTTTCTGGGCCTGGGAACTTCTTAGTTGTGTTGCTGTCTACAGAGGGTAAGAAAGCTCTTGGATTTCAATCAAAAATATCTTCATTTGTGTTCCGTTGATGAAAGAAGGTCTTATGGGTTTGGAACGACATGAGGGTGAGTAATGACAGAATTTACATTTTTAGGTGAAATATCCCTTTACTGTATGTTCTCGGAACTGTATACTGTTTATTTATGGGCAGGTTTAGTCACAGCATCTTTCATCTATGAGCTAACAGCAGGATGGCAGTCTAAGGTCTTATACCTGAATTACTGTTAAATATTAAATTTTTACTTCTAAAATGTTTGTTATACAAATTTAAATGTAGGCAAATATTGTGTACATGTTAAAAAATAAAATTATACTGTACTTAAAATGAAATAAAATATGCTGGTCATCCTAGAGATGACCCTTTACAGCCCTGAATGTCAGTGGAAATCATGTCAACTAGATGCGCCCCAGAGACAGATCCCCTTCCAAAGACCACGTCAACTAGTCAGTCATCGGGACAAGACCATGGGAACCAGACAAGTCCTCAGCACAATCTGACTTGTGTTACAGCCTGGAATTAAACTGCTGGTTTCATCTGGCCAGAGAACTGGCCCCCTGACTAAGTAAAGTTTCTCCCAAAGGGTTTTTATTTCCATTTCTGTCACCAATGGAGTTTTGGTACCTTGATACTGCCAGCTTTGGCTTGCTTAGTTGGGGATGCTTGACTTATTGCACAGACACTACTGGAAGAGAGCTGAACTGGATGATGACATCACTGAATAATCAATGAACTGACTTTAGCTATATATTAAAAAATATATATATATTGTATTGTTATTGTCCTCTTGCATTATCGACAAACTATTTTCCTGTTTAATTATGCTGCTTTGACAATTTGTATTGTATAAAGTGATGATATCACGTAAACCTAAACCAGTGGCTGTGTGGAGTACAAAGGTTTAAAGGGAAGTTAACATCAGTCATTTAATTAACATCTTGGCTTTACAATTTACTCAATATTTTAAAACTAAAAAATTGACATTAACTGTTTCGCTGTCTGCAGTTTTCTTTTGATATTAAAATATATCAAAATATAAAGTATACACATACATATATATATATATATACATACATATACATATATATATATATATATATATATATATATATATATATATATAAAAAAAGAAAGTGTCTCTGCTTTTAAACTGAACAAACCATTTTAGGCGCAGTTCATGTCACGTCTTTTGCACGCTCAAATTTGTTATTACTTGTGATAACTGTTTGTAATGAAAGAGAACTCTATACTCACCAAATACTGCCTCACCAGATCCTGTGGATCTTCATTCATGTAGATGCATAGCCCTTTAAGAATGCACTCTCGCTTGGTCTCTATGGTGGCATTCTAAGAAAACAGGCACAATAAAACATTTTATTAAAGATTTGATTAGTGTTGCTGATGTTCATACATTTGACACAACACCCTCCAATACACATCTCTGAGCCCTTATGCATTACAGAGCACTATATCAATAGCTTGTATTAAAAAGCAATATAAAAAAATGAAATTAAAAAAATAAATAAAAATGAAGTAACAATACAACCTGAGACATTGGCACCATCACATCATGAATCCTTTTTCTAAACACTCCACCCTTTTGGTACACACTTTTAGCAGATCATCAGAGAACCGATTCAGTTGGTACAGGAATTTGGACTATAAAGGAAGGGTTGTGATCCGACGAAATTCAGCATTTATCTGAAGACACAAGTTACAGAGGTCTTGTTTATGGGCAATTCAGCAAAGAGAAAAAGTTTAAAATGCTATATAAATTCTACAAAGAAAAAAAAAAGATAAGAAATACAAAGTATTTAGTACAGAGTCAGGTTGCCAATTTATTTATGACAGAAATCATTATTGTCGATTTTTTCCTTTTGATATATTAATGTCGATTAATAGAATAACATTACAAGCGCTTGGAGAAACGTAACGTTAGTTCTGTCACGAGCACGCGAAATCAACAAGCGGTGACTAATTAAGGCTTTGATTGGCTGCTGCCCGCTTTGATTGGCATCTCAATCATTTTGACAATGACGAGCGAGATATATATATATATATATATTCATTCATGGTACTGAATATACTGCCAGGGTTTTCTGTCCTCTCTGTTCCGCGAGTCTTCATGCTATTTGATACTTTTATTAAAAAATGAATGATTGAACATATTAACGACTGCACCACGTGCTGAGTCCTGAAACCTAACATCAGCTACGAATGACACGCTTAAGAGCTATTTTCATACAATTCTTATAGAAAAATTACTTTCTGGTATGCAACAAGATATTAACAAAGCATATTCTAATTAATTTGTTAATTAAATTAGATGGATGGTGATAGATTAAAAATGACCACTTACTCACCTCACATGTTCACCGTTGAACAATCCAGCTGCATCACAGTTTCCGTTGATGACGTACATCCGGTTAAGACGAACGAAAAATATTCTTGTTGACGCAATTAAAAAAAAATGTGTAAACCTAATTTTTTTAAAATTACATTGTTTAAATTTAATAAAATTAAGTTGGGACCATTTTTCCCAAGAGTTGTGTTGTATGAGCTCGTTTTAATTAATGAAATTGAACAAAGAGCAAAAATCATTTTTTTGAGTGTGTTATTTTTTGAAATTTATGTAAGAGTGGTAATTATTTTTTTGATTGTGGTGGATAGTGGTGGTTGTTGTTTCAGACAGGAAATTGTTTATATGCACTGATATTCTCTCTGAGCTCAGTCATCCTCTAGCTGTCTCATGCCTGTATGTTGATTTGTGAGAAACAAGTCACAGTGCGATGACTGTGTGGTGTTGGGTTTCTTTCCAGTCCCTGGAGTATGTGAAAAATGAAGCGCACATGCAGCACAAGTCCAGAAGAACATCCAAACAGCTTCAGAGCTGTGTAAACATGAAACACAGAAAAGATGGAAGTATCTGAATGAAGTCTGAATGTGGATTTAAATAAACATCTGTGGAGTGGTCCAGACTCAGTGTCTTTGGCTCTCTCTGATGGGTTTTTACCACTGAAGTGTTGCAAGAGGCTGTGGCCAGTGCTGTGGCCTTCACATGGTGACTGTATCTTATTGTTGAAGAGTTGAGAGAGAGTATGTCTACTCTTTCAGTCACATTTTTTGTGTGTTAATTATCTGTTGACAGATGCCTGTGTGTACATGCGGACAAAACGTCTTCTGAAATTCAGAATGTGTTCCATCGCTCACGACTGCGGTTGGTATGTGACTGCCAAGCAAGTATTCTCACCTTGTCAGTTACCTGACAAAATAATAATTAGTCATGTCTGATTTGGAATAAAGTCGCCTTTAACTTTATAGCTCTGTTCCAAAACCTAGTGACCTACCTCATTGCCTGCCTAATAATTTTTTTTACAAATATCAATCCCCCACATATGATTCTAACAGAGACAATGGGCCGCATTCATGAAACTTGCATAAATATATGAGTAAATTATGAGTAATTTGTGCATAAAACAGACCTTCCCGAAAACTCTCCTCCGAATTCACAAACACTTCGTAAACATCTGATTTGTTAGTTAAACATGTGTATGTTAATGAATTGCAATCATTCATAAATAGTTCCACGCCAACGCACAATAACATTCTGCTTATATATGACCAGTTCTGTCATCTGCCTCTTTAACTGCTCAAGCTCTTTACATCAGGATGGATTCTGATTGGCTGTCAATGTTTTTATAGTTCATCAACTTTAAATAAATTTGCGCTGAATGTAATTCTACACTGCAAAGTAGATGTCCAGGCATCTTTCTTTATCCCACAGAAGGAGGTAGGTAATGATTACCTGAGTACATCTCATTTCCACTCAGGAGAAACAGAAAGGCTATTCTTTCTCATCAGCCTTGTGCTCCAGGTCAGTTTCGTGTACGCTTCATACTGACGTAGACTCTAACATAGCAAACTGTATGGTAATGTGTGTGTGCTTGACCTATTTAACAGCCAGGGTAGCAGGGGATCAGAAAGGTGGTTTACTCCTGTATGAGTCAACATTGTAAAACATGGACAGGGGGCTGGAGTGCTCTATTAAAGATAAGTACATTTAAACTGACAAAAATAAGTATCAGGCCAACACCAATCAAATGTGAGCATGGCTTTAAATCAAGCTTTATCTAACAGTAGGTATGTTTCAAGTCACAAAGTATTAAGTCACTTCACATCTGACAGCTATGGAAGTCAGCTTCTTCCTAAGAAAAGAAATATGAAAAGATTAATTGGAAAGAAATTGGTTGGAAACAGTATATAAAGAAATAAAGTCACATTTTAACATAGTCACTATTTTGAGACATAAAGTCACAACTGTGCGAAATTGTGAAAAATTAAGTCAATTTTGAGAAGATTACACCTGTGAGACATAAAACCAGAACTGTGAAAAATAGTCTTAATTTTAAAAAAGAAAAGAAAATTGCAATAATGACACATAACATTGTCACATTTAAAGTTGTGAGAAATATTCTCTGTCTTGAGATAAAAAGTTACAATTGTGAGAAATCCCAAATATGCCAAATAAATTTACAAAAAATAAAGTCACAACTGTGAGAAATAGTCTCAACTTTGAGATATACTTTAAAGTATTAGTTTTGAGTCACAGTTGTGAGATATAATTGTGAGTCTCTATTGTGAAAAATACATTTTACCCTTAAAATAGTCTTAATTTCAAGAAACAAAGTTGTTCTTGTGAGATAGACTCACATTTGGAGATGTCACATTACTACATACAAAGCTGCTACTATAAGAAATAGGCTCAGCTTTGAGAAATAAAGTCACAATTGTGAGATATAAATATGCAATTGTGAATTTTCTTAATTGTTTTTTTTTTTTGTTTTTTTTTTTTTTTTGAGGTGGAAACAGGCTTCCATAGCAAGCAAACATCACCACATGAATTCTGTTGAGTGAACAGGTTGTGCCATTGTTCTGTGCTGTAGTATTCTGATTCAAATCCCAGATGGGCCTCTCATTTCCTTTAGTTTAGACCCCTACTGAGTGCACTGCTCTTTGAATTCATTGTTTTGCACTGTGGGCATTGCATGACACGGCAGATTCATCATGCTTGACGGTTTATTTCTGTGTCCCTGATTCTATTATGCCAGTGAATACATACACTGTAGAGACTTCCCATCCCCTTGAGTCCATGTGTGTGGAGTGTGTCTCAATCCAGGCATCACTATAGCTCCATTGGAATCCATCTCGGAGGAAACTAAATCAAGCAGCGCAATAGCCTTATCAGGCCTGTAAAGTCTTAGACTGCCATACCCCTCTGAATTCATGTTCATGGATGTGATCTGCTCTAACTTTTCTTATGACTCACTGAACTATATTGTTTTGGCTTTCCCCCCGGTTGCTCTCAGATAACGCCTAAGACAATACAGCTACCGCAGAGGCAGAACACATGGGGTTATGAGTGTAGTACTGTTTGCTCAAGGAAGGAAGTGTTCACTTAGTGCTTTTTAGACTCCAGAACTTGGGGAAGAGGAGGAGGAGGGTGGGACTTCCTTGCCTTGTGCATGGAGGCACTGAAACTTGCACCAAGCATACATTTCTGACAACAAAACAGGAAAGGCACAGACCAGTTGGTTTGTTTGTCACAGGTGCTTAGTTGCTGAAGATAAGCCTGAGCCAAAGTGGAGCTGTTCCGCTATCCTTCAGTGCAACAATCCTGTTCCTCAAAATTTCAAACTAAGTGCTCTTGTATTAAAAACAGCCACACCCAATAGAGACTGATCAGTTTTATTTATTTATTTATTTATTATATGATTGTATTTCATGTTTTACTAACTGATCACACAAATTGTGTGTGCGTGTGCATATATAAATATATTTATCATTTATAATAATTTATATGATGTACTATTAATAATGAATGAATACTATATTTAGTTTTATTCAAAAACTAATTTATTACACACATATTTTATATATAGTTCATTTAAAAAATGTATCGTATTGTATTAAATAATTCATACAATGTATGTACAATATAGATATGTACTATTAATAATTAACGAGCACTATATAGTTTTATTCAAAAACTAATTACACACACACACACACAATTAATCTTATATAATCTTACACACACACACACACACACATATATATATATATATATATATATATATATATATGTATAAACACACACACACATGTATATATATATATATATATATATATATATATAAACACACACACACACACACACACACACACACACACACACACATATATACACACAAACTTAAGAGGGTTCGTAATGTATGACCTCTTAAAAGCATATGAATATGACTGATAAACATTCAAATAATTGTATAATGAACATATTTGACCATATCTGGATCCAATGTTTGTGTGTGGCAGTGGTGTGGGTTGTGTTATATTGCATAATTAAATTAATTATATAGAAATGTAAAATAAATGTAATAACATAATAAAACAATTATATGATATATTATTAAATTAATTATATTAATAAATGAGAACATGGACTATTTAAATTCCTTATGATTTTAGCTTTTGTAATCACTGTCAAAAAACATAATTCACTTGGACTCAAAGTTTGACAAAGTGAATGTATGCATATCTGAAAAATGGCCTTGTGGCTCAAGCCGACTCCACATAAATCACAAAAGAGGGTGTAGTGGAAAATATCCAAGAGGAATAGCTCTGCTCCCAAGAGTCCGTAATCAGCGAACAGAGTGGTTTCCTGCTTTTGTAAGATGTGGTTCATTAATGGCTGACAACCTTTCTTTTGCACAATCACACTGACACGCAAAAGATTGCCACTACTCTCACACACACACGTGGATCCAGATATGTCTTCACATATAAGATAATGCAATCATTTAACATTCATCAACCTTATCATACAAATGCTTGTGAGAAGCACAAGTTAAACAGTTTTTAGTATGTAAATATTTGCAAATGCCTTTCACAAGCATACCCTTAACACCGATACACATGTCTGCCTGTGTTTTCCTAATTGCATTTTTTATGATAAGTACTGAGAATTTCAACTGCAGAAGGGTCTTTAAGTTGTTTTTATATGATACTGAATACATTTGTATAAACCTATAGTTAATTTCAGTGAAGATTCCTTTGACTTGCTCCACTGGACATTTTTGCACTTCTAACAAGGAGGGTCTATAAACTACCTCCCAAAGATCGCTGTGCAAGGCCCCCCTCCCTCCCTTCACTTTCTGCCATTCACTCAAACCAGGCCTCTATTGAACATTCTGCATGAGGAGACCAAATGCTAGGACATTAATGTAGCTATTTTTCCATGAAAGAAAAGCAGGAGGGCAGGAAAACAGACTAGAATAGAGAGTAGACAATAAGTTACAGGACATTGCATGAATAAAACTGGTCCTAAACATTAGCAACTCTTATATTTCACCATTAATCAAATAAAAAAACTCTCCAAACATCCAGATCTTGTTAAAAAAATGCCTTTATTAGAAGTTCTATGGGAAAAATATATATATTTTTTTAAAAACAACATACAGTACAAGTTTACTCTGCACACTTTGTATTCATACTCCAACTCCAGCTGATGATTACTCATTACATTCAGTGTTGTTTTACTTCATCTAAAAATTAATTAATAATTATTAACTATCTACTAAACTTAATATCCCCAGTCAGCATGTCTAGAGAAGCACAGTTGAAAGGCAGAATATATTTTATTAGGAATGGTGCGTTCAAATGTTCTAAAAGTAGAAAATAAATAGCATCTCAGTCACCATAAAAAAAGACATCTTGATCTATGAGCTACATTCAGTTCGATTGGCTTTAGAGATACACCAAAGCAATTGTTTTAATTAGGTTAAACTATGTGGTATCTTCAACCCCAGCAGGCACATATTAGCTAGTTATTAACCTCTAGATAGGAGAGTGCTACATTCTCTGGCACTAGACTGCAATCTTCACACAACTGTGTGCAAATAGATTTTTTTTTGGTTGTCATTACCCTTGGGAAAAGAGAAACAGTCATACTTGTAGGTGTGAAGTCAGTTAGTTCTTTATGGCCAGAAAGACCTTCTATATTCTACAAATGTCCACAGATCCTCTGCCACTTCCCTCCCTCCCGCACAAGAAATCACAGCGTGACCTCATCAGACTCTCCCACTTTTTAATATTAATTTATATAGACACACACACACAAACACAGTAAACAAAAACTGAAATAAATAGCATACAATCTTAAATTATTTACAGTAAAATAAACAAGTTAACAAAAATATATTATTGAGACAAACCCAACAGATTCCAGATTAATATTGATGATCACTATTTAAACAGGAATATAAGTGTATTGCTTTAGATCTGATAAATACCATATAGACTCAATTTATCCTTGAAGGCTATACTTTCACATGACAATAAATAAGTTAAATAGATTTCAAAGTATGATGCAAAATGCATTGATACCACACAGTTAAAAAAAAAAAAAAAAAAAAAAAAAAAAATAATCTGCAGTGACACTCCATGACCAACCTACGAGTCCCAGTTCTTGTGCTCTCACACTTTCCAAACTTATGGAATGTTTTCCCAAGTTACTTCTAAATAGGCCTTTTTCTAGACTGTTGAAGCCATCATCTTGGTATGTCATTGTAAGGAAAAATTAATAAGAAGAATTATAATATAATCAGATCTCAATCATGAGACAAACACATAGAGATAACCCACGGCTGAGACTGATATTTGACCTGAAACTCATGTTGGCACTATTTAGATAAAAGGCTATAACAATAATACCAAGTCAATCGTCTGAAATCGACAGCCTGCTGAAGATTGGCAAACGTCTATTTGCGTCCATACTGGGCGACTCCGAGCCGCTGATTGTGCCGGAGGAACAGCAAGAGCCGCTCAGGTATCCCTCGGGATCTGAGAGGGAATCCGGCGGGCTTGGTGGAGAATCGAACACTGGAGACTCTGAAAGTGAATGCATGGCGGGCAAATGGTTCATCTTGAAAGGCGGCGATGGGGGGCAAGCGCTGGTCTGGATGTTACCATACAAGCCACCGCTGGTCTGATGGGTAAAAGCACTTTGGGTCTGAGGGATGATGGGTGCAAGAAAAGCCTTAAGATCCTGATCGGGGAACATGAACGCGTTCAGACAGGGTGAGCTGGGAGTGAGCGTGCAGTTGAGTGGTGGGGGCGTGCGTGATGTTGGGTTGTCAATCAAAGCGGACTCATTGCTGCAGGAGCTGGAGAAGCCGGAAAAACTCAGGCTGTGGTGTAGCTTTGGTCTTTCCCTTGGTCTTAGGAATGGGTTTGATGACTCTTTCTCTTCCAGGACCCCAATCTCCCTGCTGATCTTTGGTTGAGAGTTACTCGTAGCAGCTCTTCGCTCATCTGCGTTGTGAATGAAGTGGCAGCGGGGGCCGTATGGGCAGAAACCTATAGTGTGGAATGTGCGACATGGCTCCGTCTTGTACTTCGGGTGGCGAGACAGGTTTCTCAGTTCGTGATAGCCGTGAGCGAACTGACACTTTTCCCCATACTTGCACGAGCCGTTTTCCTCATAAGGCCTGCAAAGTTCGGTTTTGTAGCGGGTCAAGTTGAGCTGAGAGCCGGGCTTTTGTTGAAGGATTTCCTGAAGTTGTTGACTGCATTCTCCTGTGTCACTGAACGCACGGTCTCTGTACTTGTTTTCTTTATTCATGAAGGCAGGTGTCGAGCTCTCGAAACCGATCTGGAGCCTGTTGCTCATGTTGAAGTCCATGTGGTTTGTTGAGTTACTCCTGAAATAACTAAAAGACCTGTTGCTGTTGGTATTGGAAGCAGCAAATGGGACCCCGGCATTCCTCTTTTCCAGCATATTCTGGAGATAGACTGCATTTGAATTTGGGACTTTTTCCTGAAAAAAAAAAAAAAACGGAATTCCTAAGCATGGATGTCTAGTATGATCTGTATCAGCAAGCTCTTGTTTAAATTGATATTAATGGAATCTTTATGTATACGTTTTAAATATGTATAAAAATATGACATGATGACGGACCTTATGGTTTATGCACTTCTGTATTTGTTTTTCAATTTTATATGCTGTCTGGAGTTCAGATGGTTTATATTTTAGATAAGAGGTTTAAAATGAATGAGTGCTGCATTCTATTATTTTAAATGTGTAGTTAAATACAAATTCATCCACAAAACATACAATCAAGCTTTTCGATTGATGCTTATATCACTACTGAAGAAGGTTTTCACAACACCCCTCATTGTAACTTGACATTTACCATTTGTATCTAAGAAATACATTTCAAAAACTACCTTAAATTGTAGCATACATATGTGTGGATGCAAAAAAAAATAAAATAAAATAAAAACACTGAGTTACAGAGGGTCAAACGAAACGAGTTACAAGAAGACTAGCGAGTAAACAACGAGCTCTCACGTAACAAGTTTGCCAGCGCGGATAAATCGACAAAACAAACCAAGATAAACAAAATAATAAGATAAGCTGCGAAAATAAAGCAGCAGAAGTGAATATAGGTAAAATATAAACTCTTACCCTGTCGAAATCATATATGGAAGACAGCACCGAAGTAGACATTTTCTAAAGCGACTTCCAGCTTAGGGGGAAAAAGTTTTCGGACCGAGAAGGATCCTCGTGTACTCAGAGAAATCCACGGCTGAATGGGGTTTGCCTCTTCAAAAGGAGTCGGAAAGACGCTGGAGTTCTTTGGAGTTGAGCCCCACAGGTTTTGGGGAGTGTCATACAGGGGTAAAGTTTGCACATGTGTATAAATGCGTTGCAGCTGCTGATGGGCGGAGCTCGACAAAGTTTCAACAGTGTGAAGCCCCGCCCTCTCCGTCACGTGGTTTCGATAACTCCTCCCTCTAGACTTCATCAGCTTCAGCGCGCAAAAAAAATCAACTCAGCTTGAAATCCGATTCTCCTCTCCTACTCCTCTAGTTCCCCGCAGGAGGTCTGACACTAGAGTCTTCCTTTTTAAAACTGAATTTTAAATAGTATTTCTATCTAAGCTACTTCCAAAATTGCACACATATGAGTAATGCACCTCTGATTGCATATTGTTTACAGATTTTTGCATAGCCAATTATAGTGGTTCTCAATCCTGTCTTGGAGAACCTCTCAGCCTTGCATATTTTGGAATGGATATCTCCTTTATATTTGGGACATTCTTTTCAGGACTTGCAGCCTCTACAGTGCCCCCTGTGTTGAAATGTGATCTGACCTTATAATGAAT
Source organism: Cyprinus carpio (assembly GCF_018340385.1). Lineage (NCBI taxonomy): Eukaryota > Metazoa > Chordata > Actinopteri > Cypriniformes > Cyprinidae > Cyprinus > Cyprinus carpio. The sequence continues at coordinate 13,658,146 of NC_056583.1, forward strand.
TTTTGGAATATATTAACTCTTTTTATGTGGAGTTTAAGTCAAAAATTAAGATGTGTGCAGTTTTAGATTTTTGTATGCTTCTGAAAGAAGGCTCATTCTCTCAAAGTTTGTTTGTATTTGATCAAAACTACTGTAAAACAATAATATTGTGAAATAGTATTACAATTTGAAAATAGCTGTTTTCTATGTTAATATATTTTAAAATGTAATGTATTCTTGTTATAACAAAGACGAATTTTTAGCAGCCATTACTTCACTCTTCAGTGTCACATGATACTTCAGAAATCATTCTAATATGATTATTATTTGCTCAGGAAACATTTCTTACTATTATTAATGTAAACCCATTCTATTATATTCATAATTGGTTAAAATTTTGTCTGCCCAACTGGTTAAATGTATGCATAATAAATTCCTTGAGTAAAAGCATTATTTGTTTCCACACTAAATGCATTGACTCATGGAAAGGAGAGCTGCCTAGTACAAGCTCTGTTTGTGGGATCCTAAATCAGTGGCTATTTAAATTCAGTCCATGTGAAATTCCCATGATATTAAATTGTCAGTTTCTCTTAGCAGTCATCACCACAGTGGCATCCCAAATGTAGGATGAGGAGATCCATGTATTATGTAATATGTTACATGGTTTACAGGGCCATCTCATTTTGCGTGATTCTACTTGTGAATATAAACTATAAAAGATTAACTGCTCATATAGTGGATAGGAAATTGGAAGAACACTAATCATAGTAGATGCAGTTCTTGGCTATACAAACCTTCTATTTAGATTTAAATAACACGCAGAGTGCAAGCCTTAGATCTGACATGGTCCATGGACAACTGAATCAGCCCACCAAAAAATAAATAAATAAAAATAACAATAATAATAATAGAAGAAGAAGAAAACTCTCAAGCAAAATTCTGTCCACAGAAACCACTCATCCATTACACTGACTCCGGTTCTTGCTGAGCTGCTCCAATCATTCCAAAACATTACATCATTGCACAGAGAGGGAACATCGCTACTATGGCCAGAGCGGCTGCCAAGGCGTCTGCACAGAACTGTACACTGGCTCCTTTGTGATGTCCACAATGTGTGTCCAAGGCAACCACTAGGTAGAGAGGACGGCCCATAAGGGTACACTTCTTGTCTTCCATGACAACACATGTTAAACATTCTTTCTCTATCTGTATTGTTGCTGTGTCGAGTCACACTGATTGTTTGAAGATGATGCTGCTGATGTCTGCTGGAGGTTCATGTTGTGTGTATTCTTTGCTGAATATGGACCATTGATGTCTCATTGAAGGTAGTGTTGCCCCAGGATCTTCCCTATAGGTCATATAGCATCCAGAAGCCATGTTTGAGGTCTGCTCTGCGTGTTTAAGTACGGTTACACCCAGAGCTGAATTTAACCCCAGCTTCCATCTGCTGCAGCACCCAGGGCCTGACGGAGATGAGACCGGTTTCGGTCGGTCTGCTCCGCTAGCTTGCTACTAAGCATAACTTGCTCCTGTGTGTTATTATCGTCAGAGGCGTCTCCTCTGTTGCAATATTCTTTTTTAGCCATTTTTTTTTTCTTAAGTTGACCTTAAGGTTCATTTAAGGTACTCTGTAGCCAGATTTCACGTCAGTTTTATTATAGTAAATATTTAAATATTAAATAAGAAAATAATTAGCAAAGAATATTAAAAAGGAGGAAAACACATTATAAAAAAAGTATGTCACACTGTCATTTTCCCTCAAGAGAATTTTTAATTAGCATTTTATAGAATTGTTTTTAGCTGGATTTCATGTCAATTTTATGGTAAATGTGAAACATTTTAAATAATAAACAAAGAAATATTTAACAAAGAAAATTAAAAAATTTAAAACACATAATAACAAAAATATATTTTGTCATTTTGACAGTCATTTTCACTTGTAAGACAATTTTCTTTTAGCATTTTATTGCATTTTGTTTTAGCCGTACTTCATGTCATTTTAATGATAAATATGGGAAAAATTAAATAAAAAATGTTAAACAGTTGGAAAATGTTATAAAAATATGTTTTTCTCATTTTAACTTGTATTACAGTTTTCTAGTATTGAATTTTGTCAATTTATACTAATAAACTTATTCATCCACCTTTGTTTTCAGATTACATTTTGGGAGTCATTCCTCAGCTGGTGATTTTCCTCCCACCTTGTCATGCCACAGAGTTGGTATTCTGGGCTTCAGCGTGCCCTATTGGCCTAGCCACATCCCGGCAGCCTTTCATTACACTAGCCGAAGGAGGTGCCCTGGACATCCCCATCGAGCACACCATCACCACACCCCAAAGCATGCCCAGCTCCGAGCTGTTCCCTGGATACATCAACACGAGAGATGAGGAAAAATCTGTATGCACATCATTTAACTGGCAGTCATCAAGGTAGTTGAACCACTTCTAAATCTAAAAGTGTGAGAGCTGTCCTTACTGTAGCATAATTTGATGATATTGTGGTGACATAAAATCATCGTTTTATTGTTATTATTTGTGATGTTTAATGAGAAAATAATAATATGCAACTGCTTGATCACTTATACTGTCATTCATAAAATCTCAGTTGTCATTTCAACATGACACGTCATGGATGGTCCTGTGATGGACTGTTCATTCATCCAAGGGGTTTTCCCGCCTATAGCATGAGAGGTTTGGAATTGGAATAGGCTCCGGCATCCCAGCAAGGTCATGGCTGGAACTACACTGCCCCCTGCTGATGAAATAGGACTTGCACAGCAGTTCCTTCTTTCCACATAGTACAAAAGTATGTACTTCATTAAAAAGGACATACATAATATACATCAGTAATCTAATGAGTGAGACTATACCAGCTAATTAAGCTTTGTGGTATTATAGTGTAATAATAGGAAGAGTTAAAATGTGTATAATTAATGACAAAAAAGTGTGCCTGCAGCTACAAGTTGACAATTTAACCCTTAGTTTGGCAGTATAATGCATTTAAGAGTCAATGTAACAGGTAGATTTTGAATGAATTATTTGTTTGCTGTCCTATCATTACAGTGTTGATTCTGTTTTATCTGTGTGCCAATATTATACAGGTCACCAGAGGGCAGTATGGCCATATCTTACATCAAAATGGCTATACTTGTGATGGCCACATTTCAGTCTTCACAATTTAGTGAAACATGTTAAAAACTAATTTATGAGAACATCTTGCATTGTCTTTACTATTTGAAAGGTAAACCTTATTTGGTTTGTAACTCAGATTTAACTAATGGCATCTTGCGATCTGACCGTCTGTACAAATGAGTTCATATGATCAGTGTCACATAATTGCTTTTTGATTAGTTACCTAGAGATAGATGTGCAGAATCTGAAATATTTATTAAATAAATAGAAATACAATTATATTAATTTCATAGTATACTTTCTTTTTATGCTATTTTTAGAAATCCTAAATCTCTGTTAAAAGACTATTACCTACAAATAATCTGAAATATTTGTTAAATATATATTTGATATCAATGAATATTATTTACAAAAATAATATAATAATTTTCTTGGTTTTAAATGTATCATGACCCCAAAAATGTATTACTTTGAAATAGTGAAGAATCTGAAATATTTATTTAATAAATACAAGTATAATAATATCAATGAATAATAATTACAATAAAAATAATATTCTTTCCTTTACCATTTTTAAAACCCTAATAAGTAATAATAATGATAATAATAATAATGCAATAATGTATAATGTAATTATAATAAAATATATTTTATAAGAATGATAATAAAACTATAATATTTATGAATATTTCTTCAAATAATAATAATGATATAATAATATTATATTAGTCTTACATTTTTTGGAATTATATTTTTAATTACCAAGTTTAAATTAGACATCCCTAATTCAAAATGGTTTCAGAATTTTGGACACAATGTGCACATTGTGGTTTTGGTCATAAATGAGTTTGAAGAAACATCTCGAGTTGATGTGGGAAAAATATCTCACAATATACAGTAAACAATTTAAAAGAGTACAAACCAAAGCACACCCTGATTTATTTAAGGCCTTATTTGTGCCTTAAAAGCAATGACTATTTGCTGACAAGTCGGCACATAAAACTTTCATTTGATGCATTAAAGCTGCTGAGTAGATTAATGCACAGGGCGCGGGAGCTGGTTGGCTGAGACGCCCTAACGGACACTGGATGTGAAAAGCTGTCTCATGCTTGATTGGACCTCACCTCCTCGTAAACTCACGCAACCTGGCAAAGTGAACTCTGACCCCCGTCTGCGCCTAAGCTGTAATGACACAGTCAAGGTGACGTGGCAGAGTTGAGCTGACTGAGGGAAAGGCTGTGCGCTGGTCTGTAGCCCAACGTGATCACGTTAAGAGTCCACCAGTAAATAATTGAGAACGAGCAGTCACAACAATGCAAACATGTTGTCATTAGCGTTTCAATTCAATATTCATAGCTGCGAGAGGGGATGGGGTGCTCGAAAAATAGTGAAGGAGGGTAGTGAGACATTTATGCCTGTGTGGTCTATATGCTTAAGGTTGTACTGTTGTTTAAATAATTTTACAGTCATTTTAGATTTATGCCATTGTCTTGTCACCTTCAAGTTATAGTTCACCCCAAAAATGAAAACTGGATTAAATTTTACTCACCCTCAGGTCATCCAAGACATAGAGGAGTTTATTTCTTCATCTAAAACAGCTTTTGAGAAATATAGCATTACATTACTTGCTCACCAACGAATACTTTGCAGTGAATGGGTGCCGTCAGAATGAGAGTTCAAACAGAAAAGTCCATCCCCTGTTGTCCTCTCAAAATCCACCAGCAAATTTGTTTAGCACTGTTTGGGACTGTTTTAACATAAACAGTGCTTGGTCTGTGCATATTTCTCTCCCGATTTAGATAAGACAACTTTTTCACTGGAGAGAGAATATTATGGATAGAGGACAGAGGATCCACTGGTGAGCAAGTGATGTAATGTTAAATTTCTCAAAATCTGTTCTAGTAAAGAACAAACTCATCTACATGTTGGATGGCCTGAGGGTGAGTAAAATTTAATCAAATTTTCCTTTAAACTATTCCTTTAAAATAATTTATGTGGTTTTCTTTTCAAGCTTTTTAACAATTATTAATCTGCCCCATGCTTCCATTGTAGGTCCTAACCAAGTTGTTTGTTTGTTTTTTAAATAAAAGGAGGTAAAAGTGAACATTCATTTTTTGTGGAAATCAACATTATGCCACAAACTTGTACTGAGACCAAAATGTTAATTTAATAAACTGAGATTGTGTTCAAAATTATATTAAAAACAAAACAAAAAATAAATTCCTCCACTGCCATTTTCATTCTTTTTGTGTCATTTGCCATCCTCTAAATATGAGCAGAGCTTGCTCCAGTAACACATTCCTCAGCTAAGCAGTTGCCAAGCTGCTTATAGGGAACACTACAAAACCATATACAGTGTGTTATTTAACTTAAATATCATGGAAGGAATAATCTTTCCCAGATAAAGATCCAGTACAACTCAAATATAGATTAGGGAGTGTTTTTTCATGATGAAACTAGAGATATATCCAGTGCTCTGGATTCATCCCATCTCCCCCCACCCCCCTTACATGAAGCATCCAGATCCCTTCATTTTTCCTTAAGCGTAAGTCTCAATCAAACTTGCTCTGTGCCTTATTTTTTTAATACAGAGTCTCAGCAGATTAATCTGGTTGCTGAACTGAGCATCAGCAGCTGCTCCTTATCCTTATCATCACCGTAACGACCAGCTAGCCGTCGCCTCCCACAGAATCCTGCAGGGACCTGAATTAATACTCAGTATAATTCCACACAATCCCAAGAAAAAAATCTCATCCTGCTGCCAGGCCACTTGACTCGTGTGTTCCAACGGGCTCTGGATGCCATCAACAATCTGTAATCAGTCACTAAGCCCCTGTGCTGCTCAGTTCAACTGCTTCTTCAGAGCACTTAAAAAAAGAGCAGATCTGGGGTGCACTGTGTGTCAAACGTTTGTTTATCCTGTCCACTAATTAAAATAGGGTCGCTTAACATGACTTCCATATGCAGATACATGAATACACATGCAAACAAACACACATATGCAGCATGCACACCACATACTAAATGAATTATGGACACCATGTCTTTCAAAATCATTTGAAAAAATTCAACTCATCCATTAAGATATCAAACAATTAAAGTAAAAAAAAAAAATGTTGAAGACATTTGATTTTAAGAACAATATCTGCTCATTTATCAAAAGACATAATATCTGTTATAACACTGAACGATAAGATGTAATACAGTGTTACTTGATAAATTGAAAAAAATAAAAAATATATTTCTATAATTTAAAATGGATAATTATTTAATAAATAATATGATTAATTATTACATTTTTAATAGGTACCATGTATGAAATGAAGACAAAATGTTTCCATATCAAACAAATATTAAATTCATGTCAAAGAAAGTTTGAAAAATATTAGATTTTAAAAATATTATTTGCACATTATTATATTATTTGCAATTATATTGTTAAAGACAATACTACGCTAAAAAGAGTGCTAGACAGTCTTACAATGCTCTGTAATGTTGCTGTAATGATCTACCATTTCAAAAAATGTTATTTGGTGGTTTATTCAATGTTTCTTTTACTTTTTGGCCTTGATTTTTGTTAGATTTGGACTTCAGGTTTCTTCAGTAGTCATTTTGCTAGTACTTATTAAACATCAAAACTATATAAAACGTTGTTTGTGCATAAATTTAAAATACTGTAAAATCAAAACACTGTAAAAAAAAAATAAACTCGTAAAATAACAGAAGTTCTAGTATCTCATTAATAGGGACATTATCCATTAATTTTTCAGACATTTTGGTTAATCACAATACAATGAAGTGTAAAAATCGAAATACTAGTAAACGCCTGTAAAATATAAACACAGAACAATTCCTTCAAATTATACAGTATACATTGTGCTCTATATTGACAGATTTTTACAATTCCCTGCAGTGTTTGCGTTTGTGCATTAGACAGGTATATAATGTTATATGTGCAAGAGCAAAAAGGCTATATATTTGACCTAAATGTATGTCTCCTGGTCAGGAAGAAGTGAAAATGAGAGTGTGGCTTAATGTCTCGTCTGCGCAGCGACATAATCAGAGCCCCAGATTTATGAGCAACCAGATCCCTCCTGAGGCTTAGCGCTGTAAACAACTTGGATCAGGCCACAGATTTAAGAACATGTACCACTTGCACTTGGTACTTTTGGTCAAAGAAGATTAGACATGACAATTTTTAATTTGTTTCTGAATCCGTTTTATAAGACGATAATGCCTCAAGTGTCTTTTTATAGCAGAGGGTCTGATATTCTTATAAGAAGAAGCCAAATAAGGGTTTGAGCAATCAGTGATGAGAACCACAAGAGATGAGGATCATGGGAATCACTGGCACTTTACAAATTAAACTGGTGCAAATTAAGACTCCTTCAACAATGTTGTTGTTGCTCAAATTAAACTTAAATCTGCACACACATAAATAAATACACCACTGGTTTGCGGCACAAACACACAATTTATGTGTGTGTACTGTATATTAAAATATATATATAACTGTTTAGAATATACAGTGTATATATATATATATATATATATATATATATATATATATATATATATATATATATATATATATATATAAAACTGTTAATAAAAATAATATTAGATACTGTATCACTATGTACACACACATCATATAATTAAAATAAAGTTAGAAGTTATTAAAAAAATTTATAATATAATTTGTATATAATATAATATATAAAATGTATAATATATAAATACAAATATAAACTATATAAAAACATTTTTGTTTTTTGCAAACTATTCCATATCTAATGGATATTCAAACACGTATAAACACACACACTTTGGATAAAATGAATACTGTTATGTAGGACTGGTCTGCTCAGCTTTCTGATGCGAAAGAACAGAATTCCACCATGAATGCATGGACAGAGAGCATGATCTGCAGAAGTGTGGCTTTAGTCTGTACAACCCTGTCCTGAGACGCCCATGATAGCTATCTTGTAAACTTGAATCTCTGACCCATGGAGACAGAATTATTCAGGCCTGGCATGTATTTAAACATCACAAATCTCTCAGGGACCTTTCCCAGCTCTGTCTCATAAATATTTTCTTATCCTGCATGAGCAGGAGCTGACATCCGATGAGTTTTTCATTAATAAGACTGGACTTAATCGCACTATAAACAGGAATAACACAAAATGACAATGACAATAATAATCATATTTATGCAAGGATAAGGCAAGGAGAATAATCTTGGCGTGACACAAATGTAATCCCAGCTCTAGCACATTGTCTGTGAGGATCTAAAGCCCACACAAGCACACAAAACCACCTAAATGCTGTACAACAATTAAACTCCGCTAATGAGAAAAATTAGTGTATGTCAGCACCATTCAAATATGAGTTTCAATTATAAATATGGGTTTCAAAATAAATAGTGATCTGTATCCTTAATTAGTCCCCTGCCTGAATGAAAGGAATGATCTCTCTTTAACTGACCCATTTGACTACATGTTATAAGGCCTGCAAGAAACATAATTCATACATCAAATAAAAGGGCCCAATCTGACAAAACATGTCATCATGAGCCATAATATCTGGGGTACTTCTGAATGGCTGTTTTCAGGAATGTTTTCACCACTGCCTGGCAACCAAATACAACTGAAGAGACGTTTAACCTTGCCATTTTGCACCTGAAATTGTGCTGCTGTCAAAGACGAGACTACAGCTCCAGTGTAGATTTTTAAATTAGAGTGATATATATTTGTGTGTGTCAAAGATCAAAAGGGGTTTTCAAGCATCATAATAAAATTTTAATACAATTTAATTTTTTTTTTGTTTGTTTGTTTGTGTTCCATACATTAGAATGTGTCTTGTTTGATTTTAGTTTTTTTTTTTTTGAGCGAAAAAGAATGACTATCATACATTTTTAACATGATTTACAGAAGACACCAACTAAAATGTCATTCAGTATAACAACAGTTCTTATAAAATAATAATAATAATCTTTTCAGGCTTAATTAAAACAAGAATCATTATATGATATTAAAAGACATTAAGGATCATCTTCTTTACTGATTTTTGCAGGTTTCCTTCAAACAACAAGGTTTTACCCATTTGTCAGCGCAACGTTTTTAATAATTTAAAATATAATAAAACTTAGTGTGATCACTTTCCTTTTATATAGGCCTACTATATATATATATATATATATATATATATATATATATATATATATATATATATATATATATATATATATATATATATATATATATATATATATATATATATATATATATGCATGGTGCTGTAACAGGCACTGTTTTGCGGTGAGGAGCGGCACACTCTTGAGCTGTTTCATTCCCATTTATTATGCAAATGAAGCCCGGCTTCTTTCTCCTGCCAGAACAATGAAAGCAGGCACAGAGTGGGGCAACATGTGGGTCATGCTGGGTTTTAAAGCTCTTGCTTTTGTTTGCTGTTGGGCATGGTCATGCTCTATCAGAGGGTCATTAAACAGTAAAGAGGGACATGCCAGAGCTCCACCGCTGAGGAAGATGAACGGACTGCTGGAGCTCTGCCCAAGTTTTTTGAGTGGATGGTTAGAGATCACTCAATTAGCGCATGCAGAATTTCATTTAAATCGGTGCTGACATTGTCAAAAAGCGGCATCCAGCACTCTGTACATGACCCTCTGAGCTGAGTGGGTGACGGTGCATGTTCCTGACGTCTGGAGGTGGCAGAATAGGCGCAGATGCTATTAACCCTCAGCCTGTGGGTTTGCATGCTGCTTCAGCCTAGACTCCTCCTCAGAAATGCCCATTGCTGTGTCTGCACACAAACTCCCCCACACAAACATGCCCAGTGAGGCACATTAAACAGTGGTGACAGGTCTGCTGGTTGTCAGCAAGGCTAATGGCTACGCCACCTAAGAACGCAACGCCTAGGCTCTATGAGTGTGTGAAATGCTCAAAACATTCTCCCATTACTGTCTGAGTCGCAGTCACACAGAAGTGTTAAGACGGCCAAACAGAAGGGATATGACAGGCAGGAACAGGAGAGATTGGCAGAATATGTGATCATTTATCTACTAAATAAAGATTTCTGTGGTTACGTGTCATTTAGTTAGCCCTAGAACAGCTTATTTAATGCAATTATTAGCAAATTATTTGAAAATAAGCAAAGAGACACACTCGTTTAAAGTATTTGAAGGGTGTCTTTAAAGGGAAAGTCCACCCAAAAATTTAAATACTGTCATGTACTCATCCTCATGTTGTTCCAAACCTTTATAACCTTCTATCTTCTGTGGAACACAAAAGAAGATATTTTGAAGAATCTTGGTAGCCATACAGTTTTGGCTCCCATTCACTTCCGTTATATTTTTGAAAATACAATCAAAGTGAATGGGAATCGAAACTGTTACCAACATTCTTCAAAATATCTTCTGTAGTTTCCACAGAAGGTCATACAGGTTTGGAATGACATCATGATGAGTAAATAATGACAGATTTCTCATTTTTGGGGTGGACTATCCCTTTAAGAAGTTATATATGATTCACTGATTATAAATACATTGCTAAAAAAATAAAAAAAATAAAAAAAAAACGTGCTCACGTGAGGTGAAATCCTCAGATGAGTCTTTGCCTCCACAATAATGGTTGCTATTTAGACGTACTCCTGCAGAGGGCAGAAGTGAACAAAAAAACCTGTCTGTGGAAAACACTAAAACAAATAGGCCTTCACATCCCATTACACTAAATAAGTGGTTGACTTAGAGAAAGCATTACAAGGACTGGCTTTTCAGCTGATGATCAGTGAAAGGGGGTGCCTGACCCTCAGAAAAAATGCTGTTTGTCAGCCTGAGGTACAGAGCCAAATTTGGGACCTTTCTGAAAACATTTAAAATCCTGATATGTAATTTATTAAATTAAATTAAATGAATACAAATAATAAATATAAAATTAAGCTATGCCTGAATGAATAAAAATTTAGCCTATATTTAGCTACTGTGCAGTGGAGGATAGCATGTATAAAGTATGTTACAGGTATATCATAATCTTTCTTAATTGGGGAAAATAAAATAATAAAATGAATATATATATATTACTCCAACTACAATTTAGTATAAATTCAACTGATTATAAATAATGGCACTGATATACAGTATTATTTTAATTGTTGATTAAGCTAAATTGTGGAAAGTGCCCATGTACATCGAAACCATTCTGTACTTTGCTGGAGGCCTAGTTTCAGTAGTAAGGTGGGTGGTGGTAGCCAGGGTGGGCCAAGATCATAATTAGGCTGGGCAGGCCCACCCAGACCCCCCTGTGCAGTCAGGCCTGCTTTGCTGGTGACACATGCGCATGCTTTTGAGAATATATTAAGAAGGCAGTATTGGGACACAATGCTACATCATATGCATGAATACGTCACCATAAATTTAAAATTATTACTTCAAAAATTCATTAATAATCAACAGAAAAGTTAACTTCATAAAGCCTACTGTATCATTTAATATGCAAATGTTTAAGGCTTCTAAATTATCAACATGATCAAAATCTTCTACATGCTTGACTGTACTTTTTCCTGACAATCTTCTACATGTCTTCTTCCCTCCCCTACATTTACCTTACTTGATTATCCATTTTATTTTATTTATTGAAAATCATGTTAAAATTTGAGTATCACATTAAAAACTGCAGAGCTTTGACCATAAAGAATTTAAATATCATATTACTATGACATATTATTGGAAGATATAGAGTGCCAAGTTATGTATATATTAATATGCATTTGTTGTAAGTAGTCTGCTATACTGTTATAAAGATCTCATTAATTTATATGGTCATATTTTTATGATATATCAGCAACTGAAATTCCTCCTTGAGTATGGGCTTCATATTCTCCTATATCAGTGTATGAGACATTAAAGCCTGATGTACAGAATATGAAACTCAACAAAAAGCACATATGCACTTTTAAATTAAAATAAAAAATTGTGTTTCTTTAAAGTTATATATTCTTTAGATTGCTTCGGTTAATTTTTTTTATTATTTATTATTTTACAATAACTATTTTATACCAGTTTAAATGACAACAGCCAAACTAACCATTAACTGTTCCATCAGTATTCAAGAGTAAAATATGTTCATCATACATGCCTCAAAGAGACTGGAGATGCCAAAGGGTAAGGAGTGAGATCAACCATACACTCATCACATCACTGGCCCACTGATTCACACCATTAAGTGCGTCTGCACCCCACCAGCACACCCGAGAACAAGGCCTTCACACTCAGGGCCTCGCCTGAAGACAATCTATATAGGGTGGTGAATAAAAGCCCTGAGCTTTTGTCACACAGAAACCAATGCATATGCAGCAGCATTTATAGGCTAAGGCTTTGGTCCGCATCTTGTTCAGAATGCGAAACATTTTAATGTGTTTCCATGAACCCTGGTTCATACTCTGTTTCAGCACTTCAGGAAGAGAGAAGCCAGCTAAACACCGACCTCTACTGCTTTAACATTTTGCAGTTTGAATATTCAACCTACACTGAATAAAAGATGAATTTGCTTTTAAATGCTGTGGTGAAATGTTTAAGGAAGAAAGGGAAAACGTGAATTAACAGGCAGTAATACAGAACATGCCCCTTCCATATCTCACCAGACTGCCATCCATTCATCCTTAAGTTAAAGGAAAGTAGACTGACCTGGACCTTTAAACCCCTGAATCAAGCTGTTGTTTTCTTCCCGCCACTCCACAAACAAGCAATTTCCTTCTCAGTTTAGCACAATGGAGAGAAGATATGGCACAAGGGTGAATGATAAAGAGGCTTTCACAAGGACAAGGACAGCCTGTCGTGGCAGAAAACATTCAGATGTGGCCAGAAACAAAGGTAGGCTGGGGACTGTTGACTATCAGTGTGCATGCTCTGTGTCACAAGTGATGAAATAAACTAGCCTGCCTGACTAAAGCCACTAGCCTGCTTTGTTCACTCATTTGATGGCTCATTAAAATGCAGTTACCTCTTGAGGTCTCCAAGCTCAGGCTGCCAACAGCACCTGTGGCAAGAGAAATTATAAAAACAAAAGACACGCTCCCTCAATATTTAACAATGTGTAGACAGTGTGCTTAATGCAAAGTGAATCTCCTCAAAGCATTCAAAATTCACAATGAATTAAATCAGACTATGAAGGAAACGTGAGGGTCAAATGGAGTATGTGAAGTATCCTGTGTGATACACTGAAAAAAAAAAAAAACATTGGTGTAGAAACAGTTTTCAGTCAGAAATTGCTAGTATATTTAACAATTACGAAGAAAAGGCAAGTAACACAATGAATGAAAGGAATAGCTCACCTAAAAATACACATTTTCTGAAAATTTACTTTCCCTCAGACCATCCAAGATTGGAATTTATCATAACATCACTTCGCACCAATAGATCCTCTGCAGTGAATGGGTGCCATCAGAATGAGAGTCCAAACAGCTGATAAAAACATCACAAGAATCCACATGAATCCAGTCCATCAATTAATGTTTTTTGAAGCAAAATGGTGTGTGTTTATAAGAAACAAATCCATCAAAAACAAGATGTTTTTAACTGTTGCTTTCAACTAAAATACAAGTCCTCTATCCATAATATTACTTTATCCAGTGAAAAAGTAATCTTGTCAGAATCAGGAGAGAAATTCCTCAACGATGGATTTGTTTCATATTAGCACTTTTCTCTTCTCAAGACGTTAATATCTGTTTGGACTCTCATTCTGACGGCACTCATTCACTGCAGAGGATCCATTGGTGGGCAAGTGATGTAATGCTATTTTTTTTCCAGAACTGTTCCAATAAAAAAAAACAAATCCGTCTACATCTTGGATAGTCTGAGTGTGAGTAAATTTTCAAAAATGTTAATTTTTGGATGAACTATTCTTTTAAAAGTGAAATTTTGAATTGAAAAACTGAAATAGTATTACTATATATGTATATATATAATATATATAAGTTTGTAAAGACCACTCATTCATAGTGACAAAAGTCAGAAAAGGATTTGACTGCCTGTACAAATCACACCATCTCCATGCACACACACATACACACAATAATGCATTATTAACCATGCATGGGAGATGCATTAATGCAGATATTCACAAATATTTAAACATGCTGTTACGTCCAGGCAAAACTGTCCAGTCAGCAACAGCTGCATGATGTCACTGCTAATAATGATCTAACTCTGCCTCAGAGCTGCACTTCTTTCAAGGAGTGCTTGAACGTGCTTTTATATGCTGCTAGTAATCAAACTCAGCAGCTTGTTATGTTTAATAGCTTGTTGCATCATTTGCAGTTACTAAAACCTTTACTAAAAAAAGTTTTGACTCATAGTTGTGACCAGGCTCTGGGTATTTTCCTTTGTCAAGCCTGTATACAGTAAAGTACTGACACTGCAAAAAATAATTTTCTTCCTCAGTATTTTTGTCATTTTCCTGTACAAATACCTAAACACTTATAAAACAAGATACAGTTATTTGAAAAGCAAAAATGACAAGATTACAAGTCATGTTTCTGAAAAAATATATCTAAATTAAGTGACCTTATGCTTAAAACAAGAAGAAGAAGAAAAAAAGTCTGCCATTTAGGTAAGAAAAATAAAAAAAAATTTGACAGATATTTTTTCTTGTTTTCATCATAAAGTCATATAACTGGAGTCTTTAAGATGCATGTGTCAAAACTCTGCTTTGGAGGGCCACTGTCCTGCAGAGTTTAGCTCCACCCAGCTCCAAAACACCTGCCTGGAAATTTCTAGTGGAGCTAAACTCTGCAGGCCATGTCATTCCCTTCACAAAGCAATTTTATTTCCATCACAAAAATTTTGTCAGCCAACACAAAGTTTCTTAGGGAAACACAAAAGCACTGAAATATAATTTTTCCTTCCATCTCATTGTACTGTATTATTTACCATCCCCATTTCCGTATAGGAGCTCCATAGAAAACAAGTTATACATAGATCATTTTGCTTCTCAGGTTAATGTATCTTGATTTAAAAATGTTTAAACTTTTGTGTTGGAAAACAACAAGAATCCTGAGGAAAAAAGCATTTTTGGAGTAAAATATAACAGCTGCCGGTGACCACTTGATGGTGCTGTCAAGCAGCCAGTGGTGGTCTGTCCTTTCAAAAGTTGATAAAAGATTCATAAAACAGCATAGGGACACCTACTACTGTAAACCATTCAGCTCTCAAGACATACAGTAAAGGCATCTGTGTTTCTGTGTCTTTGGTTGGTTAACCACAGTTTAATGTGGACACAGTAGGCCAGGGGTTACCAGTCCTGCTCCTGGAGGGCCACTGTCCAGAGTTTAGCTCCAACACCAATTAAGCACACCCGAACCAGCTAATCAAGGTCTTACTAGGCATACTAGAACAGGAGTGGCGAACATCAGTCCTGGAGAGCTGCAGCCCTGCAGAGTTTTGCTTCAACCCTAATCAAACACACCTGAACAAGCCAATCAAGGTCTGAACGGTTACTAGGAAGCTACAGGCAGGTTAGTTTTAATTAGGGTTGGAGCTGAACTCTGCAGGGCTGTGGCTCTCCAGGACTGGAGTTCGCCAGCCCTGTACTAGAAACTTCCAGGCTGGTGTGTTGAGGCAAGTTGGAACTGAACGCTGCAGCACTGACCCTGTATTCCATTCGGAAGGGCTCATCCCTATGCCCTAATCCCTTCAAACAGTTTACCCTCCAGAGTGAGAGCTTCGAAGGGTTGAAGGGTGTAGGGGACCAAACAACTGTTTCTTGAAGTTCCCTTCTGTGTCATCCTCATGTGCCCACACGGAGGCGCCGTCATCATGCAAAGAATCTCCACAAAGGATCATGGGAGCCTGAAGTGTCCATCAGTCGTACCCTTTGAAGTGACCAGTTTTGAGCGCTTCGGTTTGGAACGACCCTTCAATATGGCGGCCATGATTGTTTCCCTCCGAAGTGCCCTTCGGAGGGCGATATAACCCGTTTAGAATGCACCATGAGTTTGGACACCCCTGCAGTCAGAGAAGTGGACAGTTCAGCTGGTGCATCCACAAGAATCACTGAGGCAGAAGTGTTTCATGAAGGTTGAAAGAGAATGCATGGGATCTGGAGCAAGATCAAAGGGTATTTGGTTATACCTTGGACTCGTATCTCCTTATTCTGGGATTGACATCCAGCAGTCTGATACTTGCACCATACAGCATTGATCTTCCTCAGAAACTGATACTGTATTTACAGGCCAAAATTGTATTTTACTTAGTTGGACCAAGAATAAACCCTCTTTGATTAGTTTGAGAAGATCTTAAAAATGCTTCCATTTGAGACAACCAGTGCTTGACTAAAAGGGAATGTAGATATCTTCAGATGTATTTGGTCAGCTTTTGTTCTCTACATGCCTAGATATATATATATGTATTAATTTAAAAGGTCAAACAAATCTGTGCAATGCAAAACACAAATGTGCTACGTGAGGAAGATTTGTTAATTTTGATTCTATCTGTGATTTAAGTCTGAGAACTTTACTTTTTACTGTTGAAAATCAACAACAACAAAAAAAGGACAATTATAAAAAATAAAAAAAATATCCATGACTATTAATAAGAACGCACACACACACATTATAAACTTTTATTATTTAAACAAACACTATACCTTATTCTTAATTAATAAATAAATATTCTAATGCACTACATATTACTAACCAAGCGCTATATTACTAAGCTAATGTTGGCTTATTACTGTGACGTTAATTAAAAACACATCGCCCCAACCGTGACTCTCAGCATGACAAACTGAGTTTTGCACGTATTGTAACTGCTGTTCAAGAGTCCTCACGGTAAATGACAAGACGAAAGCCAATCAAATCGTTGGATTGGCCAACTGTAGGCTTAGCTGTCAGCAAAATAATCCAATTAGCAAACACGCCTTGTGGAGTTTTGGCCAATCATCGAGTCACTTGAAGAAACTATCCCTCCCCTCCATCAAGACTCACAAGTCTCTGAACCGAAGGATATCTCGGCCTCCCTACAGAAGCTGATTATTTGGATCTATGTAATGATTTATTCTACACCATGATCCCGTACTGATAGGAAACTTAGACATATTTAGTCAATAAGTCGACAGATTTGTTCAGGGACATTGGTTGGCGTCAACCATGCGCAAAAATTCACGCTATCAAAGCAGAGAATCGCCGTAAACGGAATGATCGCTTCTCGCGTGAAGTCACCCTGATTGTTTGTTTTTGAAGGAAGCGACACGCATATCGGCTCCGAAAATATCCGCAACCAAGAGACCGAAGTGGGAACGAGTGCTGACATCCGCAGTATATCTGGAAACGTGAGTATGGAGACGTGTGGGCCTCGGGTTTGCTCGACGAGAGCTCGTGCTAAGCTAATCAGCGCGAGCCTGCGCGTGATTTCATTGCTAAGTATGAGGCTTGTTGTGTAACAAGCGAGCAGACACACAAGAACGGCTATAACGATATTAGACTGACATTACCGACCACTTTCGGTTGGGATACAACAAAGAAACATTTGTTGTTGTTATTGTGTGTAAGTTCCGAGGTTTAACGATTTTGTTTGTCCGGTAGCAGCGACAGACAAACAAGCGCGCGTCAAAAATAATCCCATCGGCTCGTGCTCACTGTTAGTAAGAATTCAGTGCATTATGTAATCACCTCGGCTCCTGTCAGCTCTCCTTCGGTTTCTCTGACATTGTTAAAGCTTTTCTCACTCACATTTAACGCTTCATATGTTCTTTTAACCTACAGTGTGCTTACATTTACCCTTGATTTCATGCTTACCGCAGTTGGTTGCTTTTGCCTTACTGGGTGTTTGCAAGGAAGGCCTGAGATTAATGCTGAAATTGTCGTTTTATCATCTGAGTTATTGCAAGTTCTCCTAAGTTATATTATTGATTTTTTTATTTTTATTATTATTATTTGTACAGCTAATTGTTTTGCTTTAATGCAACATAATGTGATTTAATATTTCATTGTCGTAAGATGACTGCTAAGTGACGTTAGGTGTAGCAAAAACTTCAATTGATGGTGAGTATAAATTTAGAGTCCTTCATAATGGGTAACACTTTGACATTATATAACTGGCTTCAAAAGTTGAATGGTGGCCAAGAAGTTAATGTCTCGTTCTTCCATTACCTCATTTTTGATGCATATTTATGTTCACTCTACCTCTGATACAGTTTGTAGAAGTGTCAGACTCATTTCTGACTACGAGGTTGTCAAATCTTAATTTCACTTTTTATATATTACAGCAAATCTTAGTTTTAAATCTTAGAGGAGTCTTGCCTCGTTTGCAAGTGATGTTTCATATTTTGTCTAGGACAGCGTTTCTTTAGGCTGACTAGGAATTGACTAGGCATTAGAGATAACTTTATGACTTCAGATTGTGTTCTCAGATACACTGCTGTTCAAAAGTTTGGGGTCAGAATTTTTTTTATTCCTAAAAAATGCTTTTATTGAACAAGCATGCAGTAAATTGATCAAAAGTGACACTTTTATGTTAGAGTAACTCAAACTTTGGCACTGTGTTCATCTGCAGAGAGATTAGATGTCTGATTATAACTGTAGATAAAGTGCTTTGGTCATCATTTGTTAACCCGATCGGTACGGCTGTAGACTGTAGTCATGACCAAATGACGACAGCAGTTAACTCTTTCTTTATCATGATTGAACACCGTGCAAAACTTTGACCCAGTCTGCCGTTTAGATAGTGCTGAGTTTGCGGTTGTTCATTTGATGCTGATTGCTGAAGGATGGATTTGCATGAGTGGGGATGTTGGAGGATTGACAGTGTAAGAAAAACAGATGAGGGGACCCCTTTGTTTGCTCAGTGACTTCCTTAAAGTCCGTCCAGATCTGTGACAGGCACAGAAGTATTGGCAGAAACTGAAGCACAAGACTGCCATGCAGATCTCTTGTGATGGCAATGGAATGGCGAGCACTGTTGGAAAATATTTGGCCGCTGACGCTAAACAATTGTGCAAGTTAACTAATGTGAAAATGAAAATTCTGTCATTTACTTACACTTTGTCTTTACAAACCTTTGACTTTCTTCTGTGGAACACAAAAGAAGATATTTTGAATAACTGTTTGTGTCCATGCAATAAGTCTTAGGAGTCTAGTGTTGTTTTGCACCCCATTGACTTTCATTGTATGGACCAAAATAGTTCTTTAAAATATTGTCTTTTGTTTTCTGTAAGCAGAAACTAAGTCATACGGGTTTGGATGAACTACCGCTTTAAGTGGCAGCTGTGTGTTTGACTTCATATTGGTTGGGGTCATTACATGACAGAAGACAATAGTCATGGAAAAAGATATTTATTAGCTAAGAATTGTTGTATACACCTTTTAGGTGTTGTCCTCATGATGGTTGGATTGAGGCTATTATGTAGATTATCATTTTAAAATGGCATTTAAATATGCATCATCATAATGACGGTCACAGGTAGCGCTCTTAATTTTCTTGGCATGCTCTTAATATGTGTATGGGTCACAGTCAGGTCTTGTGGATCACCCTCTTCTCAATGTCATCATGTTGTCACCGCTGAACCAGCTCTCCTTCGCACAGACTAATGTCAAGAGGCCTGAATAGGTGGTGTGTGAGGACCACAACAGCGTGAAAACATGGACAATATTTCCTATACTCGGAGAGTATTTGTATGTTTTATGGGTTTGGCAGGGTGGTGTTCAGAATGACTCAGGATTAACTCTTTCTTGACCACTTCCCTGTGTGTGGGTGTGTGAGAGGGCGTGCGCGCATGTGTTGTGCTGAACGTCTGACGTAAAGAGGAGCTTTTGTAAGGCTTGGCTTAAAAAAATGCATGCAGCATGCACTACCGTTTAAAAGTTTGGAGTCAGTAATTTTTTTCTTTTTTTCTTTTTTTTTTATATAAAGTGATCAAAGCTAACCATAAAGACTTTTATAATGACACAAAAGATGCTGTTTTTTTTTTAAGCTTTCTATATATCACACAATCCTGGAAAAAGTATCACAGTTTCCACAAAAATATTAAGCAGCATCTTAAGCACACAGCATATTAATAAGAAATATTTCTTGAGCACCATCAGCATATTACAATGATTTCTGAAGGATCGTGTCACTGAAACTGGTAAAATGACTGCTGAAAATTCAGCTTAGCTGTCACATTAATAAATTACATTTTAAAATGTATTAAAACAGAAAACAGTTCTTTTAAATTGAAATAACATTTCTGTATTTTTGATGAAATAAATGGTTATCATGACCAATGAATAGCCTGAATTTGGCTATTCTTTGATCATAACTTTGTTTTATTTTCAGAGACAAGTATTTGTCACAGTGTCCTTATGTTACAGCTTCAGGGTAAAAACTTCATCCTTGCTGGTTGTATTTCAGACTAGTAGGTCCATTGCTTTGAATCTTAATGGAATCTGCCAGCTGTGTTTTGATAGCCAGAGTTTGTGGAATATTTCTGAGTTGGCTTTATGAGTGGATCAGTAAAAGCAATAGGTCAGGTAGCTATAAAAAGCATGTTCAAGCACCTTGCCTTTGTTATGCAATGATGGTAAATTCACTAATGGATGTTAAGTAGCCTAACCATATTTGAAATCAATATTAATTTCTTATGCAGTTTGTTTAATTTCGTAACAGTGCTACTACAGTGTATATCCCAGTTGATAATACTTTTATTTCATATTAGCAGTCCTGTTCTGTTTTCTCTTAAGTAGGTTGTGTATATAAGTGGATATTTTTGTTTAGTGCTGTAAAAGCAGATTTGACTGACTGAAGCCAGCTGTATGGACAGTTTTCATTAGATCTTGATTCAGAAGTTGCATGGGTTACTAAAGTACTGTCTCGTCACATTCCCTTGGCATCTCTTTGTAAATGTACACATCACGGATAGTTCACTCAAAAATGAAAAACTCCTAAAACATTTGCTCACCCTCATGTCATTCTAATTCTGAATGATGTTTTCTTTTTCTGTGGAACATAAAACCAAAAATATTAAATTGCGAGTGAAGTTTTTGCTGAGGTCGCCACTGGCAAATAGACCTATGTATTTACATGTTATAACTTAAAAATTTGCATGTAATGCCTTTTTTCCTGATTGTTTTGCGATCGCATCATTTGCTATGTTCACATATTAACTGAGATGATGCGCATCAAAGTTTTAGGGGGAAAAAAAGTTTCAAACATTCCTCCTCTCTGATGTGCAGCAGTGCTGACACACACCTGCTAAATGCAGCTCAGCTCAGTTGTGCAGCATGAAAGAGATCGTCATGACGGAGACGTAAGAAGTGAAAGTGCAGAAAAGCAACGTCTATTTCGTGCACAACTTGAACAAACTACAGCAGGTGAAGCTGTCAGCTGTGTGGATATTGGCAATATCGTTAACAATTCTCATTTATAATCATTACTAATATGGCTTCTTCTTAACAAGATCTTAGGTCTTTGCTGTGTTCTGTTAATGCGTGAAGGTGCGGTCACTTTAGCGCCTCAGTTCAAGCAGCAAGTAACCCATTTAATCTTTCTCTTTACTACTATAGTGCATAATGATCATGAATTAACATCAAATGGTAGGCTATTTTATAAGAGAGCCTACAGTACAACTTTCTGAAATGTCTTGTGTAAAAGCTCATTCAGTGTTTCAAACTGCGGAAAACGTGTAAAGCTTGTAAACATTGCAACCTAAAATAGGTTTACCTCAGAATAACAATAAGGTGACCATAAGCTCATCAGTCAGCTAGAAAAATAACTATAAAGAGAAGCATTTTGCTGTTTTTATGCACTATTGCATTTTAATATTTTTACTTAACCTGTTGTCTACATGATTAAACTTCTATAAAATTGCATTTTACTAATTAAAAAAAACAGACTGAAAGTGTGAAAGACACACTCTTAAAAATAAAGGTGCTTGAAAGGTTCTTCACAGAACCATTTTTGGTTCCACAAAGAACCATTCAGTCAAAGGTTCTTTAAAGAACCATCTCTTTCTCAACTTTTTATAATCTGAAGAACCTTCTTTTGCCACAAAAAAAACCTTTTGTGAAACGTAAAGGTTCTTCAGATGTTAAAGGTTCTTTTATGAAACCATTTAGACAAAAGAGGTTCTTCTCAGATTCAATATCAGTTTATTTTGGATATCAAGTACAGTACATGCCAAAATTTGCCGGAAAAATCTCTCAACTAATGCTGTAAAATATACAGCAGTTGGCACAACGTTACTATAATAGGCCTATTGAAGGTTAAACTGTCTGATTTATATACAAATTCTTAAATTACAGTTTCCATAATAATAAAGTTACAATTATATAATTATATTTCTACTTCGTTTTTTGACATATAAACATTTGAATGGTGGCTGTCATAAATTGACAGATTTAGTCAAACATGAATTAAACATTGATGAATAGGCCTACGTTATGGTGTGTATATATTTAGAAAAATGCTCCGCTAAAGTTAATTTTTCTAGCTGACGAAAGAGTTTATGGTCATAGAATATGTTTGGTAGTTTGTTTCATATCAAAAGTAAAAAAGCACAAAGCTTATTGTGAATTTATTTATATATATATTTTTTTTTAAGGAATGTACGCTTCAATGTTCTGCTCATTAAAGAGGTCATATGATACGATTTTAAGTTTTCCTTTCTCTTTGGAGTGTTACAAGCTGTTCGTGAATAGATAATATCCCTAAAGTTGCAAAGACTAAAGTCTCAAACCCAAAGAGATATTCTTTATAAAAGTTAAGACTCGTCCATGCCCTCCTAAAATGCCTAATTTAAACACGCCCCCAACATGTCTACGTCACGATGTGGGAAGATTTGCATAAAGCTGCCCAAATGTTCAAGCAAAGAAATAAGGTGTAACTTTGCTTCTCGCTGTAGTATTGTTGCTGCCGCCATGTTGTGGAGATGGTGTGTGTTTCGTTGTGAAAGCGAAAATACTTTGTTTGACCTTCCAAAAGAGGACACAACTACAAATCAGTGGTTAAGTTGTATTTACAACACTGTTGCAAAACAGTTCAACCCAAATATTCGGATGTGTGTACATTAGGGATGTAACAATTCACTCAACTCATGATTCGATTCACGATTTTATTTTATTTTTTAAACAAAATGAGATTTAGGATAAATTATAAATTAAATGTGTCCTTTTATTATTGCTTGGGCAAAATGCTGCACATTAAAAGCGGCTGCTAAATGACTAAATGTAAATAACTATAATAATATACTAATATAGCACTTTTATAGCATATTATTGCTCTTTTGTTGGTTTTGATTGCTTCTTTTGACCTCATTTGTAAGTCACTTTGGATAAGCATCTGCTAAATGACAATTTAAAATAGAAATTTTAGAAGAAGCCCCAAATCAAATAACACAAATAAAATAAATCTCTAAATATAAACAAGGCTTTGTCTGTACTCTTTCCATATAAAATTAGAGGCAACCACTGCATTTTAATCATGATCCAAACAAAGATGCTGCATGCAGCATGAGCAGTTTTCAATCTAATTTAGACTGTATAATTTCGAAATTTTGATGCAAAAAAAGAATGGTTTGAGTTCAATCGTGACATCCCTAGTTTTCATATTTAAATGATTTGCCACTGATGATTAAAACGCAATTTTTAAGCAGTGTAGAGAAGGCTTGTTGTTGGTCATTTCTCTGATCACAAATGCAGACATGGTTTTATGTTTATGCGGCACGATGCAACGAAATGTGTAAAAAGACAGTATAAGTCATTATAATCCATAATTATGTCCCCATTGGATGCAACAAATGGCTCGTTTGTAATGAATTTTGTTATTGTTTTTTTCAGACCAATGAGCTTTGTAAAAAAAACGATGCTTTTCAGAAAGGCCGGCATAGAGGAGAAACAATAATGTACAGTATGTGGGAAAATAATGTGTTTTTTGAAACTTAAACCGCATAAACACATTTCATTACACCAAATACACAAAATAATCTTTTTAGCAACATCATATGACCCCTTTAACTGAAAACAGGCTTGACTAATTGATTCTTGGGATTTAAGAATCAATATTATTTTTTTAAAATGAAAATTGATTAAAATAGAGAAATCAATATTTTTTTTTTCACCCAATCCTAATAGTTAGTACAGTGTTTCCCACAGCCTTACACTCTATTTGTGGCGGCACTCCCCCGCCTCCATATATACATATATATATGCAAAATCATTTTCTGCCAGCAGGAGGCGCTTTAAGAGCGGGAGAGATACAGGATTCTCCGGTAACGGCTGCGAAACAGTGCAGAGCTCACAAACGCTGCCTTATCAAGCATTACATGCAAAATGAAATGAAAATGAAATCGAAATTTTTCTAAATACAGTCGGTTTCCTTCTGAAATACAGTAATATAAAAACCACCCGCATTGGTTTTTTGATTTTGAAACGTGGAGTGCTCATGTTTATTCAATGAAGTCAAAGCCTTTTGGAAAATCTATTTGTGGCGGTCAGTTTTGATATTGTGGCGGCCCGCCACAAATAAAACAATGTGTGGGAAACCCTGTAGTAGGTTTGAGGAGTTTCTTTCAGTTAGTTTAAATTGTCCATGTGAAATTTGCTTCATCACCAAAAAAAATGCACGTAAGTCTGTAGCCTATTTTGTACATAAAAAATTATGTTGGCAAATACTGCTCTTTTATTTACTGTATATTCACACAAACTAAATTTTAATTTCCATTAGAATCTCGAGAACAATAACTAGCTAGGTGTCATTGTATATAGAATTGGAAAATTTCCTTGATTATTTGTGCTTAATTTTTGACAATTTTAGTTCCTTGACCGCAGTAAAAATTATGACTTCATAATATGAATATTTTGATGAAGTATTGCCTTTACACTTTTGTCAAAACTTGAAGCAAGTATCAGGTCATCTGTGCTCTAACAGAAAGGAAGCACTACTGGTTTTGGATGTCTTTGCGATGACATCTTACTGACTCCTTTATGAGGATCTTAAATGGTCTCATCTATCGTGCAACAAAGTTTCTCTTTCTTCTTTTAACAGCACAAAATTGTCTGCCTTTTCTGTTCATGTTTCTTTCTTTCCCCCCAGCAAACAATTTGGTTCACAAAAGAACTTCTCCTTTGCGTGCCTGAGCACTGACATTGTGGTGAGAAGGAAATGAGTGTCTGCTGCAAGTGTGTTTGAAAGATTCACAAGGTGCAGTTTTGAGGGAATTTGGGGATGTGGTGTTTTGAACTTAAACAGCTTAGAGGATTTATCAGCAGTATTTGTTCACATCACTAAATCAGTTTGTATCCCAATAGGCCATTCAGTTTGTGCTGCCACTGCACCAACTTTCTTCGGCGCTCTTACCAGTTTATGTGGCCAATAGCAAAGCCATTTTAGTGAAGTAAAATACTGAGAAAGCGGTTTTAAAGAAACGTTGCATTGTTTAATCTATTGCACTGCTGCTAAGTTTCTGTTTCTGATCTTACTGTAGTCTAACCCTCAGGCATCACGCCTACAGATCGTCTGATGCATATTGCACACAAAAATGGCAAGAACTCACCGCTACAAATCTGATTGGCTTCTGCGCAGTTTCTAGGAGTGAATGTGAGCTTGGCTTATGCCAGTAGTCAGAAATCTTTCTAGGTGAGACTAACAGTACTGAAGTCAGTGAAAACGATAAAAATGAAAGGCAAATGTAGTGAATCTGCAATTGTAAAAGAAAAATGAACTTTTTCCTTAAGTATTGTCATTTTGGAACAGAAAAAGACATGCCTTAAATTTAAGTATTGTAGTTTTTCCCTATAACACTTGTGGTGTTCCCGGTCAAAAAATGACCGGCCCAAAAAAAAAAGCTGTTAAATCACTCATTATACCATATTTTCACCCAATCTTGGATTCAATCTTTTTGTCAACACGTTCTCTTTCAATTAGGACTGGTTTTATATTTTGATTTGCATCTGATTAATAATGGGCCTCATTTATTTGAGAGTAGGCATTTCATTTTTTGAGTAATTTTTTTAAAATTTTTGAATAATTTTGGAAATATTAAATAAAATCTGAAGAAAATTGGTATTGTTGATCACACTAGTCTACTCTAATGTTTCAACAGGAATTTTGTTTTGAAACTTTTGTTTTGTAAAATATATTGCACATAGTCACACTTGTGGTGTTCCCGGTCAAAAATGACCGGCCTATAAAAAATAGCTTATAAATCACTCATTATACCATATTTTCACCCAATCTTGGATTCAATCTTTTTGTCAACTTGTTCTCTTTCAATTAGGACTGGTTTTATATTTCTGTTTGCATCTGATTAATCGTGGGCTTCATTTATCTGAGAGTAGGCATGGTCAAATATGGTCACAATGGCCGACCATTCAAAGTGAATGGAGAGACTTAAAATAACAGAACAATTTATTTTTCAGGAGCATGTTCATTATTTTCATGTACACATATGAGCATATGTGCTTGCAAACATCGAGCCCTTGGACCTGTGCATGTATCGATACATTTATACACACGCTACCCAGACACACACATGTTAAAACACACAAACTTTTTTGAGTATTACACACATTCTTTTCCACAGAGAGAAATTTGATCCTACCCTAACATCTAATATACATTTATCCATCTGACATTACCACACACACACACACACACACACACACACACACACAAACTTCAAAAGAATCTTTCTTTCATGTTCTTGTTTTATCACAGCTTCCAGACAAAATATTATGACATTTTGTTTTGGAACTGTGAGGTTCTCACACAGAACTAGACAATATTTACAAATATACATCATGCGAAAGCACAGGCATATATAAATGCCTCACAGCACCTTGCTTGTCTTCATTTGTGGCAGCACAATGGCAAAGCAGCTCTCTGCACATGATGTTATTCATCAGATTTTTGACTCAGAAACTAGTGAGGAGGAGGAAATGCAGGATGCATCTTGCAGTTAAGATGTTTCTGAAGAGGAAGGCACCACTGAATCGGCTACGGAGCTGAAAACAACTGATGAGGAGCTGTCTTCCAGTGATGAGGGCCCAGCTGAATGACAAGCAAGGTGCTGTGAGGCATTTATATATGCCTGTGCCATCGCATGATGTATATTTGTAAATATTGTCTAGTTCTGTGTGAGAACCTCACAGTTCCAAAACAAAATGTCATAATATTTTGTCTGGAAGCTGTGATGAAACAAGAACATGAAAGAAAGATTCTTTTGAAGTTTGTGTGTGTGTGTGTGTGTGTGTGTGTGTGTGTGTGTGTGTGTGTGTGGTAATGTCAGATGGATAAATGTATATAAGATGCAGGTTAGGGTAGGATCAAATTTCTCTCTGTGGAAAAGAATGTGTGTAATACTCACAAAAGTTTGTGTGTTTTAACATGTGTGTGTCTGGGTAGCGTGTGTATAAATGTATCGATACATGCACAGGTCCAAGGGCTCGATGTTTGCAAGCACATATGCTCACATGTGTACATGAAAATAGAGCCCGACCGATATATCGGCAGGCCGATATTATCGGCCGATATGAGCTAATTGCATTCAAATCGGCATCGGCGTTTATAAACGGCCGATGAAACATAAAAAAAAGAGTCTCATGCTTCACTCATGTTATGAGTGTTGCATAGTTTGCCCACCAGAGGGAGCTCTGCAGCTCCCCAGTTGACAACAGCGCCAGAAATCCACTACAGAAGAAAGCTATCAGGCCCGAGCACTGAGATGTACTCTTTTGACGGTGAGTCTGTCGTTCGTCATGTGAAATGATTGTAGATTTTAGTTCATACACTGTATATAAAAACAGTGTGGTAGTTCTAGCTAAACGGTCCTATCATTATCACTTCTAAATATTCTGTAACGTCACTTACAGCCGCTAATGCATTGCTATATTAGATTAGCCACAAAGCTAATACCATGTTTATCAGTGGAAGCGCGCGAACGTTAATAAGAGGTCAAACTATAACGTTAGCGTTTAACTTATTCTAAATATATCTGCAGTGTTTCCCACATAATGACCGCGTAACTGTGGCGGGGGGGCGCGTGTAGTAAATGACTAGAAGTTATGTACCAGCGTGCCTCGAAAAAACAACAACTGTTACGTTATTCTAACGCAAAACATAGCTTCCTTTTTAGCAGGCCCCTTAAATGCTTGCTATTAACTTGTTTGAAGGTGGTTCTTCTCAGAATTGACAGCGGTGTGTTCATGACACTAACGTTAACCATTCAACTTCGAATTGATTCCGTAAATCTCCGGTAACAGCAGGCTAACTTTACGTTCGCCAGCGCATGACGATGTTTTGATTTCAGACTGCACAAAGAGAAGAGGAGAAGATATACGGGTCCGTTGTGAATGTGTCTGTGAGAGCAAATATAGTGTAGTTACAGTAACTACAGTAGGTGCGTCAGAAATGATTAAACCAGAGGGGACATGTAAATAAATGTGAGCTGAACAAGCGCTTTTTTTTCTTCTTTTTTTACAGATTGTTTCAAAGCAGCTTTACAGACATAACAGGAAAATGTTGTAATAATATAGTTAAATATAAGTAGGTAATAGGTAATACCTATTGCTTGAGAAATAAAATATATATATATATATATATATTTCTCTATATTTCTCATTTTTGCCTATGTAGGAGATCCCTGTTGTTTATTATTATAATTCTAATGATGACATGAGTAATGATACATGGTGATATTATTAATACACATGCTTATTCTTTCTCTGTCTCTCTTTCTGCCCTACAGATGGCTGAAAAAGGTGAACGCTGTAGCAGCAAAGTGTGGGAGTACTTCTGCAAAGATTCCTCTAATGCAGTGTTCTTTTGATCATTAAAAATATATATACTTTTGATGTGCAATTGTTTAGTCATTGAGACTGTAATCTAAGGCTTTTTTTAACATAATCCCTTCTGGAAAATGGGTTTATACAGCCCACATACATAGAACAGGCAGATATTTTACTATTGAATGTGTGTAAGTGTGTAGTATTATAGGAAATGGGTCTAATATCCAGTTTATTTTCAAAATCAAAATATCGGCTTATAAATCGGCTCTTTTCGAGTTAATATCGGCATCGGCATCGGCCCCCAAAAATCCATATCGGTCGGGCTCTACATGAAAATAATGAACATGCTCCTGAAATCTAAATTGTTCTGTTATTTTCAGTCTCTCCCATTCACTTTGAATGGTCGGCCATTGTGACCATTTTTGACCATGCCTACTCTCAGTTAAATGAGGCACACGATTAATCAGATGCAAACAGAATATAAACCAGTCCTAATTGAAAGAGAACAAGTTGACAAAAAGATTGAATCCAAGATTGGGTGAAAATATGGTATAATGAGTGATTTATAAGCTATTTTTTATAGGCCGGTCATTTTTGACCGGGAACACCACAAGTGTGACTATGTGCCATATTTTTTACAAAACAAAAGTTTCAAAACAAAATTCCTGTTGAAACATTAGAGTAGACTAGTGTGATCAACAGTAGCCATTTTTTTTTCATATTTTTTTTTCATATTTCCAAATTTACTCACAAATTATTTGTTTTTTTACTAAAAAATGAGATGCCTACTCTCAGATAAATGAGGCCCATGATTAATCAGATGCAAACAGAAATATAAAACCAGTCCTATTGAAAGAGAACAAGTTGACAAAAAGATTGAATCCAAGATTGGGTGAAAAATATGTATAATGAGTGATTTATAAGCTATTTTTTATAGGCCGGTCATTTTTGACCAGGACACACCACAAGTGTGACTATGTGCCATATTTTTTACAAAACAAAAGTTTCAAAACAAAATTCCTGGTGAAACATTAGAGTAGACTAGTGTGATCAACAGTAGCCATTTTTTATATATTTTTTTTCATATTTCCAAATTTACTCATAAATTATTTGTTTTTTACTCAAAAAATGAGATGCCTACTCTCAGATAAATGAGGCCCACGATTAATCAGATGCAAACAGAAATATAAAACCAGTCCTAATTGAAAGAGAACAAGTTGACAAAAAGATTGAATCCAAGATTGGGTGAAAAATATGGTATAATGAGTGATTTATAAGCTCTTTTTTATAGGCCGGTAATTTTTGACCGGGAACACCACAAGTGTAACAAGGTAACACAAAACACCCACAAAAAAGTAAGAAAATTTCCAAAAAAAAAATTTGGATGTAGTTATACCCTTTGGGAACAAAGTCACTAAGTTTCAGTCCAAAGCGATAACATTTACTAGTATTTTCGGGAAAAAGAAAATCTTCTCCGGGTCAAATTGACCCGAACACCACATGAGGGTTAAATATTTTTTGAGTAACAGGTACACAGTTTGCATTGAACTTTAGCATTGGGCAAAATATTATTAATGCACGTTTATTCAAAGCATAAGAAAACATGACTGTGGAAAAAGTGCATAATATTTAAAATAAGGTTTATAAACCAATTATAATTAAGTTGCTTAAAGAACTATAAACAAAACAGCATAGTTTAATGCAAAGGGCGGAAAGCCAATCACACAGGGTACATTTTTCATTTAAACATGAGATGCTGTGGGATGGGGAAAACCCCAACATAAAGTCTCGAGATATGTTTTTAAAAAGTTGAACTCACCTTAATTTTACATGGCTTTCTCAGTGTTTCCCACAGCCTCACACTCTATTTGTGGCGGCACTCCCCCGCCCCCATATATACATATATATGCAAAATCTTTTTCTGCCAGCAGGAGGTGCTTTAAGAGCGGCAGAGATACAGGATTCTCCGGTAACGGCTGTAAAGCAGCGCTGAGCTCACAAACGCTGCTTTATCAAGCATTACATGCAAAATTAAATGAAAATTAAATCGAAAATTTTCTAAATACAGTCGGTTTCCTTCTGAAATACAGTGATATAAAAACACCCGCATCGGTTTTTGATTTTGAAACGTGCAGTGCTCATGTTTATTCAATGAATTCAAAGCCTTTTGGAAAATCTTTTTGTGGCGGTCAGTTTTGATATTGTGGCGGCCCGCCACAAATAAATCAATGTGTGGGAAACCCTGGCTTTCTAAACATGCGGCTCTGTTGTGGAAGATGCGAGTGCAACTGTGATAGATGTCCCTCTAGAAAATGCGTGAAATATGCGTTCTGTGTGAACGGCTTGGTTTCAGTTTTGATGTAAACAAGATCTTCTCCACATTGATGTTCTCTTTTTCTGCAATATTTTGAATGAACATCACAGCAGCGCTGCATCTAGTTGCTTCAACTGGATAGGCTAACAAAAACATTAAAATGCAATGACTCTTATATTGTCATCGGATCTCGTGCGCCACTGATAAAGGCCAAAGTATAATTTGACTGTCCGCATGCACGCACCATCCGCATTATGTAATTTTCATCGTCAAGAGGGCTCACGGACAGCCGCGCACCCCGTCCACGCGGTCTCAAAAATTGCCTGCATGTGGACAGGTTGCGCGGCTATCAACAGCGCATGCACGAGGTGAAGAAGCACATGCACGACAGAAGTGGTACTGCCTGTTGAGCTCGTCAGCCTTTTCAAAACGTGGAATGTGAAGTATACCAGGGGCGGGCCTTAAAGCAGCCTCCTTAACGCACACCTAAAATTCGAATGCAACATTTTTGCATTCGAATGTGGATTTTTATTTTAAATCAGACAAATATTCGAAATTCAGTTTTTTTTTTTTTTTTTTTTTTTTTTTTTTTTGATAGCCCTATTGCATATTTGTATACTTTTTGTATTTTTGTATTTGTATACTGTAAACTTTTTTCATTCACATGCTGTGATCGCATCTGCTGCTCCTGTGGAGACCAGTAATTCCCATAAGATGATGCTCTGCTCAGGTCTTAGAGAAGATTATAAATAAAATCAGGTTGTGTTTAGTCTGTAGTTGTGCAGTAATGAAATTAATTTAATTGTAATTTAATGAATTTTCCCTTCTTTGTTTGCCCTCTGTTGTCTCTCATTCTCCCCTCACAGACCTTTTAGCGAGCTGACTGTTAGCTCACACCCACAGTGGTTGTGTAAGGCTGCCAAAATCCACTTCCCTCTTACAGTGATACAATGTATTTTGGCACTGTTTGTGCAGTGTGGGCCTGTGCTTCAAGTTTTGCCGTGTGGTTTTGATACAAATGACTGGCCAGTGACAACAGTTTCGAGGGGAAAGATGGTGAGAGTTTGCGGTTCCAACTGTGATAGGGTGGTGTGGGTGATACAGTGTGTCTGTGAGGGGGCAGATAATTTGTACAGTAGATCTGACAGCTCTTCTGCGCTTTACATGTGTGCATGGGGAGAGGAACCCGCCGTTGCATCTTTCATCCTGCCTACAGAAGAGCAGAGGCCACATATGGTGTGAGTGATAGAAGAGGGGTTGGTTGTCATTCTTCAAACTCTGTGTTTACTCAGCTGAGGCTAGCTGGACAGATATAGCTCTCTCCACACAGGGCCTCGTTGCTCTTCTTTTGTATTGGTGCCTTGGCAATTCAACACATCTTCCTTTAGCTAAGGGAATGCCCTGAAACCGTATGATCTGGGTGCCCTGTAGCTATAGGCTATTAAGTGAATGTAAACAGTTGAGAAACAACTTATTTGTAACAGTAGGCCTATATGTTAGATCTGTGCATGAGGTCTTAAAGAGACAGCAACCTAAATAAACCTGCTGCTGTCTGTCATTAATGTTTATTTATACATTGAAGACTAACCAGTGTTATTTTAAAGTTAAATAGATTATTCAGTTTCTATGGTATTTCTGTACCTGAATATTACTGTTATACCTACCTGAAAAACTTAAAGCACAGTTCTTTTTATTTGTATTTTGTTATTGTATTTGTTTGTGCCATTGCTTGTCATTTATCTGTTCTTATTTTATTACTGACTGTTTACTTGTCTTTTTTAGTTAAAATGATTTCAAACTCTGAATTGAATTTAAAGTTATTTTTAAGTATCTTCCTCACAATATAAATATGAATCAACAACATAAATTGTAAAACACAAATACACTGGGTGACGAAACATTTAGGTTGGATAAAAGCCACCTAAAGGAGGAAATTCTCCCCATTTTCTAAAATGAAATTGAGGCCCCGATTAGTCTAGTCAGATGTATAGTCCCATTAAAATTTTGCAGGAAAAAAGGTCAGTTGTTTATTTTTATTAATGTGATGTTTAAAGCACAGCTCACACAGAATTACTGTTTTCAAATTGAGCACTTGGCACCATGTTGTGACAAAGGTGACAACTTTAACAACTATTAAGTTCTAATAATCATTCTAATTCTGTGAGAATAGAGAACAATATTGTTGAAATCTACGGCTGGACAATAAAATGCTAACGCTAATTATAGTAATATAATTTTCCTTGATAAAACGATAACAAAAGTTTGATAAATGTTTGATATAATTTTTATGTGCCAAAAGCGGAACGAAACTCATTTGAACCACGCCACACGGACGATTTATCCACTCGGTTCAAAGTTCAAATGGCAGTGCAGCGCTAGCTTACAAGAGCAGATGCGTTTACCAGGGCTGCACAATATATCGTTTCAGCACTGATATTGCGATGTGCTCATCCACGATAGTCACATTGCAGGATGTGCGATGTTTAATATAGCCTACTGATTGTTATATTTATACTGATTGTTTTCATTGCTCAAACACAGACACAGTGTCTACACTGCTACATTTAGTAGCAGGGCTACTGCACGCGTTTTTCAGTGCTGGAAATCCATTTATCCTTTGAAACTTCTGCGTCATCATGGCGAGCGCAGGTCACGGTTGCTTAGCAAAGGCAGATGCCACGAAAACACCCGAGCACTTTGGAAATAAGAAAAAAGTGGTGCGACTGATGTTTTCCACATGTTTTTAGACATGACGTGAACGGTCCCAAAGTCTGTCTACACTGGATGTGACAAAGCAACCGTTGCATATCATTTGAACTTTGTGTCAGTACATCATAAAGAGAATGCGGCATCAGTGTACTGTCGGGGATTTGTGCAGTGTAGACAGACAGCATCACTGATTATAATGGGTTCATTGTATTTTGTCAAGTTGCGCCATGACGCTCGCGTCTGGTGTAGACACGGTGAGAGCCACACAGATACACGTCAACACTGAATTCTGTTCACTTCTGCATCTATTTGTGCCTGAAATACTGTGGTTTGCAAGTATCCTTGTAAACACAGTTGCTTAAGGCTTAGGTCAAGGTAAACAATCGAGAAAGAAAATGGATGTGCAACAGTATATTGGTTTACAGCTTTCTGTGTTATGAGTGTTAATCAAACAACAAAACAAAGAGAAAAATCACTTTTGTAGCTTTAACACAGATTTATTAGATTTAATTTATACAGTGAAGACTATGCAGTGTTGTTTTACATTTGATTCAATTTCTGTACCTGAATACAAAATCACCCCAATCATTGATTTTTATTTTATTTTTTTCCAAAATAAACTGTTGAAGTCCTGATTTTTTATTTTTATTTTTTTTTTTCAGATCCCAATATATATTGCAGAAAAATGAAATCTCGCAATGCGAGTTTTGTCCAATAGTGTGCAGCCCTAACGTTTACTCACTGATAATCTCGCCCTGCCTCCCTATGTTTATACTATCCATCCTAAATAGTATTTGAAATTAGAATGTGTCCCAAAGCATAGTATGTTGAAAAGAGTGCCAAAAGTCAGGTTGATTTTTGAAATGTGGATCCATGCACACTCTGACTAATATTGCCCACAAGTCATTGTGTTTTGCCAAAGGATTTGGTGCAGAACTACAAACACGAATAAAAAGTGTTAAAAAAAAAACTACAAACATGGTGTATGTGAGCAACCAATGATTAAGTAGAGGTTTAGATAAAGGGGGTTTGAGTTACTAATAATCAACATTTAACCTTTAACCTTATTTAATATTATCTGTTACATTTCATCTGCAACAACTATGTGAACTTTTATAAACATGTTTGGCCATTAACTTTTAAATGAATCATTCATTATGTAAAAAAATTAGCTCTTCGAATAAAGACCCACAGCTGGCAGATCACATGCTACTACTTTTCTCTCTGATATGGTAGGAAGTTAAATGAAATGAAATGTGGAGGATAACTGTGACAAGATGATTGACAGTAGGGCTGTGCGATATGGACAAAAAAAACCTATCACAATTTTTTGATCAATTTTGCGATTTCGATTTTAATCACGATTTTGACACACACAGACATGCTT
Source organism: Cyprinus carpio (assembly GCF_018340385.1). Classification (NCBI taxonomy): domain Eukaryota; kingdom Metazoa; phylum Chordata; class Actinopteri; order Cypriniformes; family Cyprinidae; genus Cyprinus; species Cyprinus carpio. The sequence goes on from NC_056583.1 coordinate 13,693,437, forward strand.
TACAGTCATAAATGCATTCAGTATACATTTGAAACATATTTCCAAAAGAAAACCAATGAGAGCTTTATCAAAAAGTTGTAACATGCCTCTAGAACAGACATAAGTCAAAATAATCACTAGTAAAGATGTCAAACAAAATGTCTCGACATATGGCAAAAAAAAATAAATAAATAAAATAAAACCCGTGTTCAGGGCTTTTTTTTTTTTTTTTACCATGCATTGGTCATAGAGCTCATTGTAGCGGTGCCTCAGGTGCTGAAATATTTATTGCCCAAGGTTCACACGTACTCCGTCTGCAGTGCGTATACAGTATGTGTATGCGGTGCAGAAGCAGCAGCGAGAGCGCATTATTGTAACGCAAAAGCACATTAAAATAATGCGTGAGCGTGAATCTCTCCACTCGCACGGAGATTTCTTTTGCTTTGTCACAAAACCAGGCATGCGTGCTCAGATACACGCTGCTCTCGTCCGGAGAGAGTGCACGCACTTAAAACATGTCTCCTCTCGCTCACTCACAACTCTCTCTATGCTCATGCGCTAGATATTCATTATTTTCGCACCTCTCGATTTCTAACCTTTTCTGTTCACATCTTTTACCACACGCAGTGTGAAGCTCTGATCCATTAACATGGGCTCGGAAAAAATACGCATCACAGACCGAGCTTGTGAACCTGGAGTTAGGCGTATGCCCGGTCTGTTCTGTTCTTGCACCCCACTTAGGTGCGCTGCATTCTGATTGGATCGGATAGCATACTGCGGGAGGTTGGGACTGCAGAAAATCGTGCTATAAAGCGATTTAGAAATCGCGCACGTTAAAATCGTGATTTTATCACGATTTCGATTAATCGCACAGCCCCAATTGACAGGCCAGTTTACAGTGACAGGGTGCGTGGAACTATGCAGCAGAGCGGTCCGTTAAACATGCAATTGTGTGATGTGATGTGATAGTATGTCCCAAAACTTGCCTATTCTTCTACTACACACTCAAAGTGTGTACTTTTTCTTCACCAAAGGAGTACATACTTTAAGGGCGTAGTATAAGTAGGCACATTGGGTTACACCAATGTTTAATTTTAATAAAACTCAAACAGTCAGAATAATTCAATTTCACCAGTTTGAGCTTTGTGACATGGTGCATTATCCTGTTGGAAGTAACCATCAGAAGATGGGTACACTGTAGTCATAAAGGGATGGACATGGTCAGTAGCAATACTCAGGTAGGCTGTGACGTTTAAACGATGCTCAATTGGTACTAAGGGGACCAAAGTGTGCCAAGAAAATATCCCCCACACCATTACACCACCACCACCAGCCTGAACCGTTGAGATAAGGCAGGATGGATCCATGCTTTCATGTTCTTTATGCCAAATTTCACCCTACCATCTGAATGTCGCAGCAGAAATCGAGACTCATCAGACCAGGCAATTTTTTTCCAATTTTCTATTGTCCAATTTTGGTGAGCCTGTGTGTATTGTGGCCTCTGTTTCCTGTTCTTAGTTGACAGGAGCGGACCCCGTTGTGGTCTTCTGCTGCTGTAGCCCATCTGCTTCAGAGTTAGAGTTGTGTGTTAAGAGATGGTATTCTGCATAGCTTGGTTGTAACAAGTGGTTATATACCAATGTGATAACGATGTGTGTATATATACAGTTGTTCTCAAAATTATTCATACCCTTGATATGATCAAACAAGACTGTTAAAATAAGTCTTTATTGTTTATCCATTTGATCTTTCATTCAGAAATTGAAAAAAGTATATTGGATCCATTGTCAAATGATGTCAAATTCCCCCCCCGCATTGCGCATTATAACTAATCACACACGATTGTATGAGTTTATGAATGCAGCGGCCAATCAGAGGCGTTCAGATGAGTCATCGCTGAACACAGGCGTTTGGTTCAGTGCGCATGCTTGCTGATTAAGTTATGCTCGCTTGCGGGTTTTCTCATCATAAATAACAAAGCATAGATGTATGTGTGATGCACGTAGACGAGATGTACACAGACGTAGATATAACCACAGATGACCTTTCCAACGTGATTTCGTAATTCATGAATTTGCAGACGCACATTGCGGAGCTAGTGTAAGATGTGCATTTGCGGTTAATTTTTTTTTCCTTAGAAAATGGCATATCGTTTCACTAGATAAGACCCCTATTCTTCGGCTGGGATCGTGTAGAGCCCTTTGAGTTTGAAATTATCAGGAATTTTTTATTCTGGAAGTGAACTAATCCTTTAATAGATTACACTAACATTAAGATGCTTTTAGCTGAACCCTGGAGTTCATTCACTCTCTAGCTTTGAAACTATGTAAACAAATAATTTAATAACTTAGCATGGCAACATAGTGTATCGACAACATAGTGTAACGACAGCATTAAATCATGTATCCTGTTTGAACATGCTTCTCTTTAAGTTCTCGGTTTACCCAGTTGCTATAGCAGTAGTTATCCCTGTGGATCCTTATTGTGTACTACAGTGTTTCCAACATTATTCTGTTTCTCTTAATGCGTATACATTAATGTGAAAATAGTGTCTTTAATACTGTTATCATCATAAAGGCATCATATAGGCTACACAACCAGTAATTATACAGATTTTAGTTTTGTAATCATTTAGTAGTCAGTGTAAAAAAAAAAAAAAGAAAAAAATAGCAACAAACATCTTTGTCAAGTTGTTGGGATCAAATTGAGACCACAGATTACCCAATTCTAACCTTCAAGTACACACAACTTGGAATTATTTTTTTTTTTTTTTAAGGCAGACATCACTAAAAATGATCGTTTGCAGACTAGTAGTATGTGAGTCATATGTTGATTCAGTAACCAGTCTGACTGATTCCGTGTGTTCATTTTGTGAATGATTCACCAGACTTATTCAAACCATTAACTTTTGAAACATTCATTAAAAGAACTGGTTCATAAGACTCTTTTTTTTTTTTTTTTTTTTTTTTTTTTTTTTTTTTTTTTTTTGTGTGTGTGTGAATTGGATTACTGTAGTCGTGCTATGCATTTGTTGGCTTTTTGCACCCAGCCCAAGAAAGAAAGAAAATTTGTTTTCTCTGTCTTATTTTGCAGTAGTAACTTTTTTTTATTAAACTCAAGTAAAATATAATTATTTCAATGTGGTGGTGTAGACTCATCTATAATGTAAAATGTACACGAGCTGTTTTCTAAGCTTTATTCAGCCTCTTGGGTTCTATAATCTGGAGATGTTTGCATCATGGATTTTGTGTAAAGTTTTTAATGTCAGAACTTGCTCAAGCCATATGTGTACAGGTTATTGATTCTAAAAAAAAATAAATGTATATATTTTTAAGTGCCCTGTATTGGGAAACGGATATAAATAAATCCTAAATATAAAGTGTGAATAATCCCTAGCGCTTCCAGCCAGGATTAGTGCAGCAGTGTCTATATATAATTTACATTGAACTACATTTCAATTGAAAGTAATTTCTTTAATTAAGTTGTACCAGACATACAGGTGCATCTCAGTAAATTAGAATGTCGTGGAAAAGTTCATTTATTTCAGTAATTCAACTCAAATTGTGAAACTCGTGTATTAAATAAATTCAGTACACACAGACTGAAGTAGTTTAAGTCTTTGGTTCTTTTAATTGTGATGATTTTGGCTCACATTTAACAAAAACCCACCAATTCACAACGAATTAGAATACTTTATAAGACCAATAAAAAAACATTTTTAGTGAATTGTTGGCCTTCTGGAAAGTATGTTCATTTACTGTACGTGTACTCAATACTTGGTAGGGGCTCCTTTTGCTTTAATTACTGCCTCAATTAGTGATGCTCCGATCTGCCTTTTTAATCTATAACAGAAATTTATAAACTAGGTTAATGGATAATTCGGCAGCAAAAGTTATTCTAGAAAAATAAGTGCACAATAATTTTAGAAATCCAAACATTTAGTAACAAAAATTATTTTGTGGGGAACAAATAAGTGTTGCACTAAATATGGTAAAATGTTACACATTGCTATTTGTAGTATTATAAAATCCATTCATTAAAAACATTCATGAATGTATTTATAACAAGGTATATACTAAAAAATTAAAATGCACTTCTTTTAAATGTATAACATATTTTTATATAAGGCAACAACATATGATAGATACGATAGGACAAAACAAATACAGTGCAGCACAAAGCGTTTACAGTGTGTGCATACAGTGCAGAATGATGCGCTTGAAGCAACACATGACTCCGTGTTGCTTCAAGTGCGTCATTCTGCGCACATTGTAAGCGCTTTGTGTTAAAAAGTGCAAAGCACAAAGATAAGAGACATTGATGCGTAGTGTATTATATATGTGCAACAGTTATTGAGCCTTTCATTTAAGTTTTAAATTTCAGTTACTGTGCACGTTAAAAACAATTTATAGTCTTTTCTACTCCCATGTTTTGTTCTCACAGACACCCGGTAGCAAGTAACAAAACAACATTAAACTCCGGCAAGAAGTTAAAGTCCTTTTTGCAAATTCATAGACATGTATTTTCAAATCAAGTTTAATAATGGGAACACAGAACGATCTTGGAGAGAGCTTTACTGAGCTGACTGTCGTAACTGTTGTTTGTAAGGGTTTAGTCGGCTGGGTTTATGGGTTGAAGGGATGGCTGAGAGAAGAGTTTGTGTGAACTTTAATGTAAGGACTTAAATATTCATATGTAGCTCACATTAAGCCAGCTCAATTCCAGTCCTCATGCCCCCCAGCTCTGCATATGTTGCACATCTCTCTTTGTTAACACACCTGTTTCAGATAATCAGCTCGTTAGAAGTGAGCTCCGTGCACTGTTCCCATCGACATGCTCCCTACTCCCTGAGCAGGGGAAATCTGTTGAAGTTTACCTCGCTTCGGAACATTCATTCACAGATTTGCACTGCGCAATGTCTTCATACACGGACAAGTGTGACATCATATAGGCTACCTCTGTAAATAAATATAATTTGAAATTCACGTCTCACACACTTCATTGCACTTTGAATGGAACATATATGTTCACTTCGGAATCATGGCGGAATATCCTGTGATGTCCACTTCGCAGGGCACTTACGTTCGAATAGAACAAACGTCTGAAGTGATAAGATTAACATAGAAAAATGTGCAGAGCGGTGGGCGCAAGGACTGAAATTGAGAACCGCTGCATTAAGCTATTGTATGGCTTCAAGAGTGACACAGAAAAATTCGCACAATCAAAAAAGAAAATTTATAAAAAATTCTAGATTTGGATCAGCCCTCTCTGACCGATATGGATAAAATGGCAGTATCGGAGCCAATACCCGATTTGAATATCGAATCGGCGCATCCCTAGCCTCAGTTCGGCGTGGCATGGAGGTGATGAGTTTGTGGCACTGCTGAGGTGGTATGGAAGCCCAGGTTTCTTTGACAGTGGCCTTCAGCTCATCTGCATTTTTTTTGGTCTCTTGTTTCTCATTTTCCTCTTGACAATACCCCATAGATTCTCTCTGGGGTTCAGGTGTGGTGAGTTTGCTGGCCAGTCAAGCACACCAACACCATGGTCATTTAACCAACTTTTGGTGTGGGCAGGTGCCAAATCCTGCTGGGAAATGAAATCAGCATCTTCAAAAAGCTGGTCAGCAGAATGATCATAAAGTGCTCCAAAATTTCTTGGTAAATGGGTGCAGTGACTTTGGTTTTCAAAAAACACAATGGACCAACATCATGCAGATGACATTGCACCCAAAATCATCAGAGACCGTGGAAACTTAACACTGGACTTCAAGCAACTTGGGCTATGAGCTTCTCCACCCTTCCTCCAGACTCTAGGACCTTGGTTTCCAAATGATATACAAAACTTGCTCTCATCTGAAAAGAGGACTTTGGACCACTGGGCAACAGTCCAGTTCTTCTCCTTAGCCCAGGTAAGATGCCTCTGACGTTGTCTGTGGTTCAGGAGTGGCTTAACAAGAGTAATATTACAACTGTAGCCAAATTCCTTCGTGGCTCTTGATGCCTTGAAACCAGCCTCAGTCCATTCCTTGTGAAGTTCACTCAAATTCTTGTATCGATTTTGCTTGACAATCCTCATAAGGCTGCGGTTCTCTCAGTTGGTTGTGCATCTTTTTCTTCCACACTTTTTCCTTCCACTCAACTTTGTTAACATGCTTGGATACAGCACTCTGTGAACAGCAAGCTTCTTTGGCAATGAATGTTTGTGGCTTACCCTCATTGGGAAGGGTGTCAATGATTGTCTTCTGGACAAATGTTAGATCACCAGTCTTCCCCATGATTGTGTAGCCTAGTGAACCAAACTAAGAGACCATTTTGAAGGCTCAGGAAACCTTTGCAGGTGTTTTGAGTTGATTAGCTGATTGGCATGTCACCATAGTCTAATTTGTTGAAATAGTAAATTGGTGGGTTTTTGTTAAATGTGAGCCAAAATCATCACAATTAAAAGAACCAAAGACTTAAACTACTTCAGTCTGTGTGCATTGAATTTATTTAATACACAAGTTTTACAATTTGAGTTGAATTATTAAAATAAATGAACTTTTCCATGACATTCTAATTTGAGATGCACCTGTACATGTTTAATCTTGCCTCTTAGTTTGTGGTGAAGGGATAAAGCTAAACTCTGCTGTCCGGTTTCAACCCTCTCTTCTCAAGGTCCACATCAAGCCACCTTTCCAAACCCCCCTCATTTCCTGCTGTTGTGCCTGTTTATTAGTGTTTGATCTGATACGGTCGTGCATTTACTGCACCTGGTCTTGTGCGCTTGTTTTGAAGCCCAAGCATTAACTAAGCTTCCTCTCGAGCATATCTGCCATGCTAATGGCAGGGTTTGATCAAAGTGAGCGCTGCATGATGGATCAGCCCATTTACTCCTGACAGAGATCATCCTAGCCTCAAGGCTTCAGAAAGAAGAGGATCTGATAAGGACATTTGAGTGTGAATGTTGGAAAGAAGCCCCGCATGAATGACAGCCATAAGAATGCAGCACTTCGCCCCTGCCCACTTTCAACAGCAAGTAACCCAATCTCAGTTTGAAAGGATATAAATAGAGCCATGCTCAGAGGGGGAGGACCGGCCAAGCCTGGCCAGCCGAGCCATGACACTGCAAAATGACCTGTGCCCTCATCCAGCCACACACACTCTTCAGCTCCCAACCGCCTTTTTTGGTCACATGCCTTCCATGCCTGTCGTGTGTGGAGTAGAGAGCACAAAAGCTGGCTGTGAGCGCCACCCTTTTGGGTAACTCTAGTTTAGTCCCCGATGGGCCACATGCTCTGGTTTGGATGAGCCCATAATCCTCTGAATGCTGGAACTTTCACTGGATCTCAGCCCTGCTGACCGCTACCAGTTTTCATTCTCACAATAGATAAACAGACCTGTGAAGAGGGACACGTTAAGAGAATGAGAGAAACTCTAATTTGACTTATCCCATGACCTGCTTGTAATATCGGTTGGCAAACTTTGACTTACTGCTGGTTAGTAGCATACTGGGTTTGCTAGGGTCAAGGACCCAGTCGGTGATTGCATAGCTTACGAGGCGGCTCCCATTCCGTTTGTCTAATGGCTTATTTGGGCTTGTAATACATTTCAGTGGCTATTCCTGGAGTCATGTAATGGTCTTACGGGTGAGGTTTGCCCAAAGCAGCTTAAAGCTGCTCCACACTTTCTAATCCTGCATTCAGACTCATGAAAAATACATTTTGCCTTCTGTATTATAAGTGATCAATAATAGATTTGTCCTCTGGCCTTGTAAGTTCTGCTAAGCTCCTTTTAAAGAGCGTTTTGTGTGCATTCCGTGGTTGTATGGTACACTCGTGTGTTTGATGTCTGTGTGCTTTTCCTGAGGATGAGGTAAAGATAGCCAAAACCAGTTTGTGTTTTTCTCTGAGCGTGGTTCATGTAAGAGGTGATATTTGAGATGAAAGGTGATGCAGTAGCTTGAGTTACCATCTAGACACTCCCCATCAGTCTGTGTAGCTTATTTGTCCTGAAGTCTTTTTTGACATCCTTATTCCTTAAGCATTATTTTAGGTACTGCTCCTTCTATAATGCTGTGAGGAGCTAGATCCAGCTTTTGACAGGAAGCTTTCATCCATGCTGTATCTCTGAGCTACCCCTTCACTAAAATCCTACAGTCATGCTCACAGCTCATTGTTTGAGAATAAAGACTGACCAATATTGTTGTAACAGCATTTGTTTATATAAATGCTCATCTTTTGAACTTTGTTCATTTAGGAAATCGTGATGTATCAATGTTCATGAAAATATTAAGCACCTGAACTTTTTTTCAACATTGCGTATGATAAAATGTTTTTTAGCATACGCTTCAATCAGCATATTAGAATAATTTCTGAAGGAGCATGTAACATTAAAGACTGGAGTAATGGTTTCTGAAAAATAAACTTTGCTGTCTAAGGAATCAATTCTGTTTTAAAATATTGAAATGGAAAAGTTTTTTAAATTGTCTGTTCTTTTTGGTGTGCATATGAAAGACTTCAAAAAATTGAATGGTAGTATTTGTGTATATTGGTAAGAAGTAATTAGACTAAAACAGTAAATACATATGCATTGTGATTATTCTATTATTAATAACCACGTATCTTCTAACGAGTGTCATATCACTTAACTTTGCATAGACATAGTGGTCTGTGATAAACACTTTTGTCGTTAGGTTTAGACCGTACTAATGAAGTAGAAGGGTGTGAACGCTGGTAAGAAATATCAGAAATTGTTTACCAGTTGATTTCCAATTCGATTTGACCCCAGCAGTTTCAAAGCATCCATCACTATTCTGCATTTGGACACAAATGCTACATATCCACAAATTTTACATTGCATGGCAAATAGTACTTCCTTAGTGCCTTGTATTGTAGGTTATGATGTTATAGGTCAAGTTAACAAGTGACATAAATCAATACATTCCACTTCTACAAAGAATTTATCATTTAGCATCATCCTAAATGTTTTCCAATGTACACTGTTTTTCTTTTATCTTGCATGCTCAGTAATTTATGACTGATGTAGTCTTCTAATGCACTTGTGTTCATTGTATTTAATCAGTCTTGATGAACGTAATTGCTAAGGCTTGTCTGAAATGAGTTGCTTTTTTATGAGCTTTTGACAATTTGTCTGTTATTATCTTCTATCTGCTGTTACAGTAGGCTTTATATTACATCAAGATCTGTCAGTAACTCAGTAGGCGGTTGTCCCTTCCATGACATTAATTCTCATAATACATTTATACACACACTAGTTTTATGAACAAAAGAGGATTGATGACTTTGTGTAATGCTAAAGAACATTGTTGTCAGTGCTTCGCTGGTGTGCTGATGTTTGTTTGGATAATGTCCTGAAAGGCCAACCAGTGTTTGTTGATTTAAATGGTCAGTTACACATTCAGTTATAAAAACATTCTTTTGTTATAGGGTTTGTTCACCAAAAAAAAAAAAAATATACCTTTTGTGTTGTTCCAAACCAGGTAGCCTAAACTTAAGATCCAAAAAGGTTATAAAGAAGTCATACGTTTTGTGAAGAGATACGATCTTGGATTAAACCGCTCAATTGTTATGGTTTCATTTTATGCTGCCCCTATGACTTTTTTGGATCTTTTAAATTTTTGAACACCAGGACTTTCAACGGAGGTACAGAAACCTCTCAGGTTTAATTTAATTTGTGTTTTGAAGATTAACCAAAGGCTTATGGTTTTGGAATGACATGATGGTGAGTACATAAGTGTCTCATATTGCTTTTTGTCATATAAAGCAAATTTGCATCCCTCTTTCTCTTGCAGACGGTGTCCTGAGCCATGGGGGCCTTCTTGGACAAACCGAAGACAGAGAAACATAATGCTCACGGAGCGGGCAACGGTCTGCGCTTCGGCCTGAGCAGCATGCAGGGCTGGCGGGTAGAGATGGAGGATGCGCACACGGCTGTTGTGGGTCTACCGCATGGCCTGGATGACTGGTCCTTCTTCGCAGTGTATGATGGTCACGCTGGCTCCCGCGTAGCCAACTATTGCTCCAAACACCTGCTGGAGCACATCATAACCAGCAGCGAGGATTTCCGTTCGGGCCCCGACACCGTGGAGGGAGTTAAAAGCGGCATTCGTTCTGGCTTCCTGAAGATCGACGAGTACATGCGCAACTTCTCGGACCTACGTAACGGCATGGACCGTAGCGGTTCCACGGCAGTCGGTGTGCTGGTGTCCCCTGAACACCTCTATTTCATCAACTGTGGAGACTCCCGTGCCGTTCTCAGCCGTGCCGCACAGGTACGGTTCTCCACACAAGACCACAAGCCGTGCAACCCACGCGAAAAAGAGCGCATTCAAAACGCAGGAGGTTCTGTGATGATCCAAAGGGTGAATGGTTCTCTTGCTGTGTCACGTGCCCTGGGGGACTATGACTACAAGTGTGTGGATGGGAAGGGCCCTACTGAGCAGCTGGTATCTCCAGAACCGGAGGTGTTTGAAATCCCACGCATTTCAGATGAGGATGAGTTTGTGGTGCTCGCTTGCGATGGCATCTGGGATGTGATGAGCAACGAGGAGCTGTGTGATTTTGTGCGCTCTCGGCTAGAGGTGTGGGATGACTTGGAGAAGATCTGCAACTCTGTGGTGGACACCTGTTTACATAAGGTGAGGAGATCACAGCAGATAGTTCAGGTTATTCACCTTAAACATCTAGGAGCCAAATGACTGCAAAATCATTTGGCAAAGAAGCGGTCTGCCACTCTAGTGATCTTGATTACATTTGTGATGCAAAATATGAAGAAGAATTTTTCTAAGAACAACATAATTAATTTTGATTATTTTCGATAACAATGAAATCGAAGTTTCATAATTTGTTTTTCGAATATTGATCATTTTAGAAACAGACTCATTAAAAAGAAACAATTCGCCAAGATATGTTTTTTAATTAGACTTGACGGCTAGTGCTGTGTTTGTGTGTATTGAACTCAAACTGAGTAAATAGTGACATTTTTGGGTCAACTTTTCTTTTAAATCGTTTTTTTTTTTTTTTGCCCAATGGGTTCTTTCTAAATCTATTTAATCTGTTTTACATTAGTTGCACAGCCTTATGAAGCTGAATCATTGAGTCATTACATAATTGTTACAGTCCTGCTAGTCCCATTAGACGGACCTGCTTTGTTTCTTTAAAAATAATCCCCACTCATCTTTTCCACGCTGCATTTAAGTGTTTCATTGATGGTCTCAACAATCCAAACTGCCCAATACCCTCCAAAAAACACACACAAGCCCTCTGCCTGTGTAGACACCAGCTCTCCAGATGCTCAGACAGAGCCAGGTACCTTGTGAGTGATGTCACAGCTCTTGTATCTGGCATGGATTTGCTCAAGTTGATGTCAGGGCTTTCCATTATTAGTCTGTAACCTTCTTCGTGTTTTATTTATTTTTTTTTTTTTTTACATTTTATGATGTATGGCTCATATATACATTGGAAACTAAACTTTTCCCCCCTTCCACTTGGAAGATTTGTCTCTATGAAGGTCTGCTTAGTGTCTAACTAGAACTAGATATCACAAATTTCCATCCGAGGTAAATATTGGCAAAATTGGAGCTGGTCTAGATTTATAGTGGTTTACAATAGAAGCGTGTGGTGTTATAAACACTTGCTTGACAGGTTGGATTTTTGTCCAGTTTTTTTTTTAACATACCATCTCCTTTTTTATTAACCAGGGAAGCCGTGACAACATGAGTGTTGTTCTAGTATGTTTCCCCAATGCGCCGAAGGTATCAGAGGAGGCTGTTAAGAGAGAGGCCGAGTTGGACAAATTCCTGGAGGCTCGTGTGGAAGGTAAGAGGCAGAACTTGTTCATTTGTCAGCCAGTTTTCTGCATTGTATATCCAGTGTGGAGGAAATGGCCATCTTGTTATTTAAAAAGTCCTAATACCAGACCTTAGCTCAAGCCGTGGGGTTCGAAATTGCTCTCTGTGTGTGCACTGTTTGGATTACAGTCCTCATCTCCCTCTGGTTCTTCTCTTTCAACATTCTGGCATGTTCTAAACTATCTGGAGGCTCGTAAGATCTTTCCTGGATGGGGAATATATTAATTCTGAAAACAATTCTAGTGTTTTTCCATTTGACATGTAGTTAGGACAGCTGTGATGAAACCTGTTTGGCATTCTTTCTCTGGCTGGATGTTATTTTTCTCACACTCTCTATAAGTGGGATGGTTGATCCTGCGCCTACATTATTCTAAGGTTTCACAGCAACAGTCATGGTGGAGAAAACGCTCCAGGATTCCATTAGCAGTTTGTTGCCCCCCATGTGTAATGTAATTGTCTCTCTCTGCAGAAATCATGGAGAAGTCAGGGGAGGAAGGCATCCCAGATTTAAGCCATGTCATGCACAACCTTCGCCCTGAGAGCATCCCCAACCTGCCTCCGGGAGGTGGACTCGCTAGCAAGTAAGGATCCAAAATTGCTACATTTGTCCTTGTGGTCCTTCAAATCACATATATGCTTGTCAAAGCAGATTTTGTAATTGCCCTACTATTGAAATAGGGGTCGTAAACCACAGACACATGGCGGTGCAATATTATATTGATATCTGGGTCATGATAAAAATAAGTGATTCTTTTAGTGTTGAATTATTTATAATAATTATAATAATAATAATTACTATGACTATAACTATAATAATTTGTTGGTAAATTTCTCTTTGAATAGAAATAATATTGTGCATTTATCTTCAGGGGTGTGTGATATTGGTCCAAGATCTTTTTTCCTTTATCAGTATTTAATATTAATCATATATGGTTTAATATTAGATATTTAGTTGTGCATGCTAATTTTCCCTATTTTTTTTTTATTCAGAACAGCAACGTCTTTTCTTAATTTGCAAAGATAATAAGAAAATAATGTAATCCTGAACCAAATCTCAAAATGAAATCCATTTTTCATATTGTGCATGTGCACTGCTAGACATTTTTAGAGTTCTGTCTAATATTTCTCTTCTCTTTACTTCTAGACGTAGTGTAATTGAGGCCGTTTACAACAGGCTAAACCCACACAGAGAAGAAGATGGGGTGAGTGTTTCCTTGCTGTTGTGATCTCATAAGAACAGACCAAACGTCACCTGAGTCTTCTTGCTTACTTGAGTCCATCCATTTACTCATCATCTTACACTTCTTTTAATGCATCACACCTGCAAATATTTTGACTTAATGTAGGTCTAGGTGATCCTTTCATGCATACATTTACTCCCCCGTTCATTTGAGAGTGATGCATTTAGCAAGTGATTAGCAAATGTCCTACTTAGGGAAGCATATCTGGTACTTAGAGATGGCTTTATGTATAGGGCAGATTAAACATCCAAACACCACAGTCTTTAAAAGCAGTGACTCTGCGTTTAAGATGTAAATGCAAGGCTTTCTGTGCAAGCCTTGGCTTTGTTTGTCCGTCTGTGCTTGTGCCACTCTGTGATGGTTTGTTTTTTATGTGCACATCTTGGTAATGCATACTTCAGCGAGTTTTTTGCTCTAAGACTTGTGAGAAGAGACGTGTGTTGACAAGCACCTGCATCTTCTGTAACCTCGCGCACACACAGACGAACACACATTCGCCACAACTTACAGCTTATTTTATCGCTCCTCAAGCGTGCTGCTTTCTAAATGAAAAGGCAGTGTAAGGTCATGGGCAGGTGGCCCGCTCTAAGCAGGGTCTCTTAACCTGCTCTGTCCACTGACACTGGCGTCTTGCACCAGGACAGCCAGAGAGGAGCAGCTGGCGGTGAGGAGGAAGAAGAGGGCAGCTCCACCGCCCACCTGCTGGAGGCGCTACGACAGTTCCGGGTCAGTCACCGAGGCGAATATCGCCAAGTGCTGGAGCAGGCGCTCTCTACTTATCGGCTGTCTTACGGGACAGGCGCCACGTCAAGGACCGACCCCAAGGAGGAACCTCCCTTGCCTCTACCATCCCCAGCCTCTGAGGAGGGACAGGATGAAGCCGCTACATCACAGTCTCTGGACAAGCCCTCTGGCACCCCCACTGCATGACCCTATTTAGTACCCACTAAACCCAGCCTTGCTATCAAACCCCTTTCCCCAGACCTGCTCTCTGTCCCAGACTGCTAGGTTGCTTTGGGCATTCTTCCCACTTAGAGCACTTCCAGTGCAGGTTTTTGGTTGTCTTTATGGATTTGTAATAGCACTTTGGGTGTTTGTTTTGTGTTTGTGAGCTCTGAAAACAGTAAAAGTAGCATACAGAGGAAGTTTTGCACAGAATTCTTATCACTAAAAACCTGCTCTGCAACTGCAAGTGAGGTTAACCTTGGCATATCCCAGCTCTGTCTGTAGTAAGCACTTTCTCATATCTGCACCTAGCCTAGTGTTTTTAAAATGAGAGATGGAGGTGTAATCTAATAGATAAAAGTGTTAAAAGGATAGTTCACCTAGTTGTCAAAATTGTCATCATCTCATCCTCATGTCATTCCAGACTTAAATTAATTTCTTTCTTTTCTTTTACTTTCTTTTTTTCTTTCTTTCTTTCTTTCTTTGACATGACATGAAAAAAATCAATGTCAAAGTCGTGACAAAATGACGTGAAGGCAAATAATACATTTTTGGTGAACTGTCCCTTTCAGGAGATTTGAATACTGTCACACACCCCTGAATGATTTGATCATCACCATTTCCATGAGTTTACTCATATAAGTAGTTAAACATTTGAAATAGCAATGGTTTAAGTGGACAATCTGGGCCGTGCCAAGAATACATACAACTGTTTGCTCTCGTGCCATGCAGTGCATATGTACTCTGTATTTTGGGTTGTCTCATGGCTGATCATAGTTATAGGATATTAACGTACTGTAGTAAACATCAGGTACAACTTCTGGTATGCTCTCTCTAGTCTGCGTGTGTGTGTGTGTGTGTGTGAATCAAATATATATGAAATGTGAGACGATTAACTGATCAAAAGCAATTCTTTCACCATTTAAAAAGGAACTCTAAAGCCATGTATGTGTATATCTTCTTCTCTTTCCATATTCCTTTCATATCGGTTTAGAATTTGAGCTGTCCTCTCGAATATAATTGTCCTGTGTCTGCTATTTGAGTGTTCACAGTTAACTACTATCCAGGTGTGTCCTTGAGGAAGAAGCACAAAATGGAAATACACTGGCTTTATAAGCATGGACCGTATGAGATTACAGAAACTTACACAATCATTTGTTCTTGCAAAAGTCTGTTGTGTTGATCCAATCAGTCAGTGACTGTCAAAGCATTGATTGAAAAGGGACAATACAGACTGATTTACCTTTATAGAAGGACTTTTTGCAATCTATAAATTAGGCACCACTGTTACATGATCATTCATGAATGTCTGTACACTGCAGTATTTGCACAGGGCTTCCTATCACACTTCTTATTTTTATGACCCAAGTTTTTGGAAAGCAAGCTGGATTCTGTCCATGTGGATTGTCATATCGCAAAATATCTGATGTTCCAAACTGCTTTTGTTGTGTGATTTCTTTGGCTGATGTTATCAAGCCATTTGAAGCTGATTACTTTGTTGATTTGGAAGTTAATGCATAACACAAACTGTATAATCCTCTTAACAGTTAGCGTAAGTGCATGCATAACGCTGCCATTGTTATATTAAACTTGTGTTACTAAAATAAAGGCTGAGCAGAATCAGAGAGCTTAATTGTCCATAGAGCAGTATTTGCTGCTTTGGTTTCAGATTTTTTTTTTTTTTTTTTTTTTTTTTGGGGCAAAGGTTTGTATACATTTTGTTTCACGCTAAAATTCAAAATAAATCAAATTCAACTATTAATATCTGTCTTTGCTCCAATTCATTATTACATTTGAGATGACACACCACATAGAATGCCGATAGTTTCATGAGTGCTTTTTAAAGCTCTTATAAGAATTTGTTCACTCCTAACTATCCTTCATAATCAGACATGGCTTATGTTCTTACTCATGAGCTTTGTTAGTGGAAGTTTGAGGCTGAGGTAAGTGAGCTTCAAATGTGCCTTTATTGTTTAAAAGCCGGTTTTATACTGGGGGAAATTTAGTTTTCTTCTCATATGGAAATGCAACTAATATCAGAAAGAGTATGTTGGCCAGTCCTTGCAGGTCTATCCACCCCCCCCCCCCCCCCCCCCCCCCCCAAAAAAAAAAAAATCTCCCCCCCCAAAAAAAAAAAAATCTCCCACCACATTTTTTTTTTTTTTTTTTTTTTTTAATGACTAAGTGTGTTGTTGTTGTTTTTATACACAGATTAATGTAACCACTCCTATTTTGGTTTTATACTGTTTTAATGTTATTGGGTAGTTTTTTGACCCACAGTCTACATTGGAGTCACCTGTAGGTTCGGAGGCACTTACACTATGGTTTAAAATTTGGGGTCTATATTTGATGTTCTGAAAAACATTGTTGTGCATGATAAGTTTCTTATACTCACCAAGACGTGTTTATTTGATCAAAAATACAGTAATATTGTGAAATATTGCATCCTTGCTGGATAAAAGTATTATTTAAAAATAATAATAATAATACTTACTGACCCTGAACTTATTTTTTATTCAGAACCATGTAAAACCAACTCCATGCTTCATTTTTCATAATTCAAAAATTAGGAAATCTTCCTTTCTCTCCTTTTCTTGTCTTTCACACCCTTACAGGTTTCATAGTTTCTTTTACATCCCCAGTTCTAATTGAGTGTTTTACCCTTTTAATTTTTCTGTTTGCTCATTTCTTTCCCTTTCTTGTTTTCTCCCTGTCGCAGAGCGGAGGTGACCTGGACGACCCCTGGTAGCCCGAGCAGCCAACGGCTTCTGAATCCACACGAGTATGTCCTCAGTTCACACAAGAAAACCTTTGCTCACACACTTTTTTTGGTTTCAATTCGGAGAGCGTCATAGGAAATGTCAAACCATGAGTTTGGGAATACGTATGCTTGTTTTTTAAAGATGAGAAAACTACAGAAATCTTTCAGTCTTTTTTTGTTTGTTTTTTTTTAGAACTGCATTGTACGGTAGAGAGATTTATTTTTACTCCCCCAGCCCCCACCCCCCACCCCCTCCCTCCTGAAATCTGTGTCGATTACGAGCAGTGATGGGGACTGCTCGAGCAGAAGTTGCTGGATGCTAATTTGGAGGCATGAACTCTGAACTCAGCTGGTGGAGGGCGGGGCCAGTGAGCTCTGAGAGGGACAGGGACCCTCGTTCAGACACGGCTCACTTTGAACCCCTTCACAACCACGCATGTGCGGCTTTTTGGAGGCATGATCTCAGTTCTTGTTCACCGTTTCTGCCACCCTCTTTAACCCTGCGACTCTAACAGGCTCTAGCCCACCAGCTGGACAGCAGCCACAGAAATGTAATGTATCTGTTGTGGACTTTTCTTTTTCTCTTTTGGGGCAGAGGCAACTTTCTTCTGGTGTCATTCATTTTGGTGCTTGCTTTTAAACATGAAAATTAAAAAAAAAAAAAATCCTAGGACACTCTTGAGACTCAATCTTGACAGCAGGAGATTACTCTCTGAATTTAGAGAACTTTATTTGGAGGAGCTTATCACGGTGACTTCCTTGCAGTTGCCTCAGAGACAGTACATAAGAACTGAACTCCTCCTCTTTTTCGCAGCACACTTCGTCCCCTGCTCGCCCCACTGATTTATTCCCATCAGCTTGCCTTCTGGTTTGTGGTTTTCTTTAACAAAATAGTGAAATTTCAAATAGGTTTCCCCCTCTATCATTTTGAATCATCATTTTTAATGGTTTTTTTTTTTTTTATTGCAGATTAAATGGCGTAATTGGTATTGTTTGATTGCACTCACATTTGATTACAAAAACAAAAAATACTGAATGAAAAAAAAAAACTATAAAAGTGAAGCTATGAGAAGGTAGAGTGTTTCTAAAGTGAAACTGCAGAAATATGTATGTGTATATAGCTATATATTTTTTTTTCTCCTTTAACAGCGGAGTGAAAAGAGTCTCCTCAGACTGACTGATAGGTACTTGAATAATCATTATGAGTGGTTCTGACTTTTTTTTTTTTTTTTTTAAGTAATCCTTAATGTAGGATTGTTTTTTTAACTGTGCCTGTAAAAGGTGAACTGTGCTCTAAGGGTGTACTTACAGGATAGTCGGCTCTGAATGAATGTACCCCTTATTCACACTGATACACAATACATATACCTTCACACACCCATTTGTACATTCTCATGCGTAACATTTTCATATTTGCATTTATTGTTTGATTAGCTTCATCGTATACATTGACATTCTTAATCCATTTATTTCACATGTGAGTTGTTTTCTGCGCTGTGCGATCATCAGACATAGACATGCTCTGGAGGCCTTTTTCTTCCTCCTTTTTTGTTTTTGGTTGTTTATTAATCGACTTCACCTGCTCTGGTGTGTAGCTTTAAAATGAGTGTTTAATTGAATTTTATGAGATGATTATGTATGTATATATATTTTTGCAGTTTTCCCCTCTTCTGGTACACATAACTTGTAGCCATATGCTGGAAAGCTTCATTTTAGGACGAATAGATTGAGTCACTTTCCAGTCGAGATGGTAAAGAGATATATTTTGTGCGGTGAGTGCTCAAGGACATTCATTTGCGTTGTGTATATCAACAATTATTGATGAATAGAATAATTGAAACAAAGTATTTTATTTATTCCAAGTCTATTGGCTTAAGAAGAGAGGGTTTCGCCGGAGGGGGAAACGACTGTCCCGTGTGTTTTGGAGAGTGTGATTGAATGCTCTTGCTCTAAAGTCCTTGCTCTCTATCTCTGATTCTCTCTAACCACCTGACGAGCCCATGTAATGAACGTCCCCAGTATGATGTTGTGATGTTTCAGTAGCAAACAGTGAATATGATCTGTTCTCCTCAATAAACGATTGCTAAAGTTTGATGTTAATACAATGACTTGCTTGTGTTTGAAGTGTTATCTCACAATATTCTGGAAGGGGAATGGAGGCTTCACATCTTGAAACATTCTGTGTAGCCTGTAAGTGAAATTGTTTTTTTTGTTTGTTTGTTTTTTTCAGGAGACTATCTATCTACCTTATGTTTTAACGCAGAAGCGATTTTATGTGAAAGTATGAAACTTCCAATTAATTTGCAACTGTAGAATACAATCGTGTCTTCCCTTTTCCAGAAGTATTTTTCCCCTTTTTTGGGGGTGGTATGTCATGATTTGATTGGAGGTGATTTCTTTGCAGAATCATGGGTAATGTTGTCTTTTCACCAGGATTTCTGCTGCCAAACACCAAGTTAAAATAAATCTGACTGATGGCTTCACCAAAGCAAATACCTTCAATTAACCTCAGTCTATACAGTGTCTGTCCACTTTCTCGCAGTCCTTCGGAGTATTTTCCCCATTTTTTTTAAGTCTTCCTTTAAGTTTTATAAGCCATGAAACCAGTCAAACCAGCCAACTGAGATGAGTCACAACAATATAAACTTTGATTCGAAGCAAAATTATTTGAAAAGGCTGTACTTAAGGGTTTTAATGAGGGACATTCCCATGGAACATTGCAAATGACAATCAAAATAAAAAGATGGAGCAATTATAAAACCAGTTTATTTGAAGATATTGATTGTACTATATTGAAACATTTTAAATGTATTACAAAATAACATATATATATATACACAAAAATTTAAGTAGTTTGAGAAGAGCATCATGGGTAATTTTTTTTTTTTTTTTAACTTGGAATTCTGCTGTTGAACAGTATTTTTAAAATGTTAAAATAATGCAGGCAGGTGGATTCAACAAAAGCAGATATCATTGATTATCCTCATAGCTCACAGTTGGTCTGTCTTCAAAGGTTTATAAGTTAATAAATATAAATCAGTTCCCCTATGGGGAAAATGAATGGCATTTTTACTTCCGGAATCCAACTGCTGACCTCTAAAGTTGCCCTCTAAAAACTCTTTGTGTTACAAACCAGTGTGTTTATGATTATGATAATAAAATAAATGACAAATACAGCTTTGCGGTATCAAGCAGCATAACAGACTGTTTTTGCATTGCTAAAATAACTGGAAGCAGCTGAGACTGGAACAATCAAGTTCAAAAGAAATGTCAGTGGATTGACACAAGAGGGCGTGATAACGGAGTTAAAGGAGTCAAACTTTCATTAAAGTGCTGAATAAGAAAGCATGCTGTTATCCACTGAGGGCTGCTTTTTTTTTTTTTTTTACCAGCATTTAGTTTTCTTGGAAGTCTTGAGTCTTTTTCCATTCCCCAAAGTCATTAAAATTGAGTTGATTTTATTATAGAAAAAGAAACTGTGGTTTAGCTTTAGAGGCAGCAGTGTATTTCCTCTTGGTGAAAAACGGTTGTCTTTTTGAAACGAAAAAAAAAAGATCCTGTTTCATTAAGAGGATGTATGTCACTTTACTCTGGTGGTGTGTGTAAATGAAGTGAGAAAAGATGAGGAACAGAGTGCATTACACCGCAGCTGACTGCACGTGCTCGAAGGCTCGTCACCTCTCACCCCTTCTGCTAATCAACAGCAGAGACATCCTGAACGGGGTTTTTTTTTTTTTTTTACACATCTGTACCTCATTACAATGTCTTACACTGCAAAGTCTAAATCCCCTTAATGATCCAGTGTAGACCCACCTCCATCTAAAAAGTGTCCCTGCATGGTTACACAGTATTGTTTCCCTGGATCAGGATGCCAAACGTGTGGATTAAGGTAATCCACACTCTTTAGACTGAAGCGGTGGGGAACTTGACTGGATTGCGCACAACCTCTCAGGTTTGTGGACTGGGAGATTAAGGAAGGTGGTTAAATGGTCTGAAAAGTGTTATGGGGAAGCTAGTTTAGTCAAAACACCTGTTGATAGAGGCTGTATGTAAAAATAATAATGTTGTAAAATGCCTGGTGTGGAGCAAAGCAGGAAGTACCGGAGACATAGATTTAAAGGGTTAGTTCACCCCAAAGTGAACAATTTTTCATTTGTGCACCTTAATGTCTTTTTAAAACTTTGTGACAGTGCAAAGATCTGGGGTTTTTTTTCCCCTTGTTTTTTTTTTTTTTTTTTTTTTTTTTTTTCTGTACATTGAAAGCCAATGGGGACCAGTGTTGTTTTGGACTCCATTAATTGTGTGGACAATTGTTATTAATTGAGTTGTTCATTTATTTATGAACAAATTATGCCTTTAAGCTGGCTGTACCAGGTGTGGGGGTTGATGTGTTTTTTCCCCATATCACATGATATTCTTTGACAAGATTCACCAGCCTAACAGGCCAATCACACAGAACACATTTTTACATTTAAATATGCAAGACAGGACAATGGAAAAAAAATGACTAGTGTCATTCAAGGTCTAAAGATGCATTTTTTGAAAGCTGAGCTTCTTTTAATTTACGTGCTGCATTTTTAGAATGCCGTATTTAGACACTGCAAAAGACTCAAGCACAATATGTCAATTTAGCATGTTTCCATATAAAAACAATGGAAAAGCAATGAGTGGAATGCAAAAGTGTTCTTTGTAAGTGCTTCTTAACTAAAAGGTTTTTGCACTTAAAAACACGAGATGGGAGGTAATAGAATGGAACAAAAAACAAGGTCCAAAGATGAGTTTTTAATTTGAATGCAGAATGGTATTTTAGACTCTGCAAAAGACACAGGTACAACAATCAAATGCATCCGTTTAGCTCATGTTTACATATAAAAACAATGGAAAAGCAATGCACGAACTACACTTGATATGACAGAAAATGCTTCTTAGCTGCAAATCAAACTCCTAGCAGCTCAGTTCCAGACACAAATCTCATTTGAGAAGATTCATGCTAAAAAAAACAAACAGATAATCTGTGTAGCAGATGTCTTAACTGTTTAGCGAACAAATTACTGTATAGCTAAAAAGTCCCTTAAATGTTTAGCTCGCCTCTGCATTGGTTACTTATGGTCTTTCAAACATCTAATATATAAAGCTAGCATCATTTGTAACGGCCTGCTAAAATATCTTAGCTTATGGGTGTATAAAGTTAGCGGCAGGGGTCTGAGCGGTTGATCAGGAGGGTGGGGGTGTTAGGGATTACCCCCTTTTCCAAAGCCTAGTTACACTGTAGTAGTAAATGAGCTGTTGAAAGAATGCACCCAGGGCAGGAACAGCCGTATGTCCTGGGGGCTGAAGCTTAACTGCCACCCGATTGGTGAGATTACAGAGGAAATGAGAGGACAGAGCAGGGGACCGAGAGCCAGGTAATTCAGCTCTAATTATCCACATTCAACAACCCGCATGTATTCTTCCCCACCTTTTCATCATTCCTGCAGGATTTGTTCCTACCTGACGAGACACAGTTGCTCTGTGAATTGTCAGACATCATTGCTTGGAAGCAGAATGCCATTCATTTGGATCAAGGGAAGAGTTTATATTTTTTCGCAGGTCACCGTCAAAGATCACAGCTCTTGCGAGCAGCAGGTGTTGTACGGCTAATGTACTTGTGTGATAAACTTTCTCTTAGCCTTATCTGACTCTGTATTTGTCAAGTGATGTTAATTACGACTCTCCCCTGCTACGTCTTTCTCTGTTTCTCCCTCTCTGAGCTGTCACCTCTGTGTCAGTGGATATCCGTGAGTCTCAGCATGCAGCGTCCATTGGAGCTGAATGCGCCCTCCCTCTCAGCCACTGGCCCACCAGCCGGCGCTGTCCTGACATGACAGCCTATTGTGTTTGTCCAGCCAGGCCGAAACCCCTGGCCGCAGGAAGGAATTAAGAGAGGATAGGAGGGGAGAAGTAATTATGTTTAGTCACTGAATTCTGTAGATCCCTGTGTTAATTATGCGATTCACCACAAAACACTGTCAAGTCAAGTGAAAAGAGCAGGAATGCCGGTGAGAGCGGTACAGAACATGACACCTCGGAGCCCCTGTGAGGTCAGGGCAGGACCGTGTGTTTGTAAGGGTAGGATAAGCTGCTCACGTACACCAGGCTCCAATTACAGGCTTGCTCGGCTCGTCTGGTTTGTCAGCAATTTTTTCGCAATTAATAGGGCGTGAGAATCTATGTATGCTGTAACGTGCGTCTGCTGCATAAAGGGCACTTTACAAGATGCAACCACTCTGCAGCACATTTAACTAGATGAGGACATCCTGGTGCTCTCTGCAACATGTTTTTAAGAGTCTCTGTAGTTCTATAGACCGGGGGTTTTCAAATTGTGGCCCAGGGATCCACTGCAAGAAATTTAAAGAGAAAAACATCAGTGTGTATATATATGAAGTGTGTATGTATTTTTATTATTATATGTAATTAATAGAATATATTACAAACTTAATTATATCTATAATATATCGAATTGTTAAATAATATTTTTGTAATATTTTGTGTATATGTGTGTGTAGTTTTGCTTTATTATATAATAAATACCTATATAATAATAATTGATGTGTTATTATAATAAAATATATGCAAGGTGTTATAGCTAAAGATTTCTTGCATATTTTATATAAACAGATAATTTAGTACATATTTTCTAGAAATATTTTCAGTATACTAATTACATAACTGATGTATTACATTAATCATAGAAATTATTGTAAAATATATTGATTTAATATAATAACTTAATTATAATAAGTTATATTAAGTGTGTGTACATTTTCCTGTATTGTTTATTTTACAGAGAAATATAATTTACCTATTTTCGATTACATTAATATATTACTTGTTTTTTTTATTAATTTAATTATTTTTAGAATTAAGATATATTGTCAATAAATTTAATGAAACTTTTAAATTAACTCGATTAACATTTAAAAATAATTTCACAAGTAACAGTTGGTTTTTAATTTTATCACACATGAATATATTTGTAGGCCTACTTAAAAGTTCATAGCTCTCTTTATTTTAGACAGGTTATTTAAAGATCCTTGGTCTCAAGAAGTTTGAGAAAACATGCTATAGTTAAATCAAGTTTATTTGTTTAGCGTTTTTCACAATATAAATCATTGCAAAGCAGCTTTACAGGAAATTAAGTTTCTACAATATATTTAGGAGTAGCTTGTCAGTGGTGACTGTCAAATTGATGTACATATGGCAGAAATGTACGGTAAAATTCAGTTAATGACATAATCAAACAGACGATGAACACTATTAAACAGCAATGATTATATGTTGCAATCAGACTTGTATCAAAATTTGGTAGTTTATGTTTCAGGGTTTGCATCATCTCTTCTCAGGTGTTCGGTCCTCTCAGGTATTTGTAAGGGCTGGATCCAGACTGAAGCTTGTGTAATTCCTAGTTAGAATTAGATAAACAAATAGAGACATAATTAGCGTAGCTGCTGTTCCAACCAAGCAAAAATGATTTGTTCAACCCAAGATAAGGAATAATAATGTGCATTTGATCAGATATAACTGCAGTATAAGATTATGAGTTGCATTATTTGAATGCTTGGCTAAAGAGATGTGTGTTTAATCTAGATTTAAATAGAGAAAGTGTGTCTGAACCCCGAACATTATCAGGAAGGCTATTCAAGAATCTTGGAGCCAAATGCGAAAAAGCTCTACCTCCTTTAGTGGACTTTGCTATCCTAGGTACTACCAAAAGTCCAGAGTCTTGTGACAATATGGGTCATGATGGACTTTAGCGTGGTAAAAGACTAGTTAGGTTCGCAGGAGCTAAACCATTAAGAACCTTGTAGGTAAGTAATAATATTTTGTACCTGAACTATAGTCACTTTATAGTATCAGTGAACATACTATTGTATAAATTGTATTTATATTCTCCTTCACAGATGTGCTCTAGCCTGGGGAACCAGACCAATGCGCTCCTAATATCTATCTCCATATTATGGCTTCTCTTTTGTAAGTGACGAGAGAGAGGCAGATACGATCAGGTGCCGGAGCCTCAGTCCGCGGGCTAGACCAGGCTCTGGAGAGGACAGGAGAGAAGAGGAGGAAGTCATTTATGAGCTGAGCATGTTTCATGCCTCAGAAACCATGTTGAATTAAATAGAGTAATCACTGCTTGAGGCCACCTTCTCTTTGGTTCACTCTCTCTTTCGCTCTTTGTACCTCATTTGCTGCTGAGAGGAGTGGATTATCACAAGATCACTGTGGAAGCCGGTCCAACAAATCCACTGCACTGTGTTTGGAAATGCTAAAGCCTGGTGTACTTCACTTTTTAAAAGTTGTTTTGGCATCTTGGAGTCACTCACTTTTGTTTAGCCAATTGAAAACTCGCAATCAACAGTTTCATTGCATTTGATTTGTCCACCAACCTGTTAGTCCATGTGACCCTGTGTCCTGCAGCCAGCTGAAGGAGAAGGAAATAAAAATAGTTTTGATTCAGATCAACTGAAGCATTTAATTCTGGAGGTGCCCTCGGGCCACTTCCGTGAATGCTCTTAATCCACTTCTGTAATGCACATTGCCCAATTGTGTATGTGCATTATCTGGACGCAATGTGCGCTCCTTTGGGCGGTCATTGTGAAACACAATGCTGAGTGTCTCCTGTGAGCCGTATGAATTTAGATGATGACAGCTGAGTGTGGAGACAAGGCCATATATCTTATTTATGGGGTGGAGGGAGAGGTAGCAGCAGGACATGGGTGTTCTAATGAGAGACTGAGATGAGGAGGCAGAGAGAATGACTGTGAGCCTCTTCAGACAGCATAAGCTACAGATGCCACAGAACGTCTGAGCGAGGATGGTTGTAGCACTTTTTTTAATTGTTGTAAATCCTTTCCCCGCTCAACCTTCGTTTTAATTCATTTTAAAATGAGTTGAAATAACTTTTTCAAAAATAGATTTCTATTTTAAATAAATGTTCTTTTTAACTTTCTATTCATCAAATGAAAAAAGTATCACAGGTTAAAAAAATAAATAAAAATTAAGCAGCACTACTGTTTCCAACATTGATAATAAATCAACATATTAGAATGATTTTTGAAGGATCATGTGACACTTAAAACTGGAGTAATGATGCTGAAAATTCAGCCTTGCATCACAAAATTAGATTATATTTAAAAAATATATTAAAATCAAAAACAGTTATATTAAACTGCAATAATATTTCACAATATTTTTCTTTTTTTGTTTTTTGAATAAATATATATAAATAATTTTACTGTACAAGTTCTGTAAATTAACACTTAATAACATGATCACAAATGAAAAAAATTAGAAAAGGCATTCAGACATTATAGCACTGTGTACAACCAATGAAGCTTCACACTTTAGTTTCAGTTTTGAAATAATAGTAACATGACGTAACATAACTGTAATTTAGTCTTATGAGAACAGTAATACTGCCACATCACTTTCGGCCTCTGTCTGGCCATATCTTAATTTACACAATTGGATTGGCCACAGCAGTGTTAATTGCACTTACCAATAGCTTGTGAGTGTCACAAGGATTATCAACCTGAATCATACTAGTGAAGCTTCCCAATGATCTGAACATTTACTGATCTGTGGCTCTGAGTGCTTTATCCTGCTTTACTGTTCAGTGTGGAATGTTTTAATCCAATAACAGACCCAGAAGTGCAGGCCGCAGTGCTGTTTCACCGTGTGCCACCAGCGGGTGGCAGCAGTCTCCACTGTTTGCATGGGAAGCTCATATAGGGGTCCTCTGGTGGTCTTTGAGAACCTGAAAGCTCCTGTCGGTAAGAGTCTTGTAAACATGCAACATTCACAGCTTCTAATTTAGGCTTTTAGCTCTGAGCTCATTTGCTGGGTGCCTCAAAGCAAAAAGCAATCTGGTCAGAGGAAAGCTTGCTTTAAGTCTGAGGCGCAAAACACACTTACCAAACTACCATGGGAGTGTGCATTTGTTTTAAGGGACAGCTTATGCAGAAATAAAAATTCTGTCATCATTTACGCATTTCAAACTTGTATGACTGACTTTCTTTTGCAGAACATGGGGTCCAAAACAACATTGGTCTTAATTGACTATTTTTTATACGGGGAGAGAGAGAGAGAGAAACTTTATTTTTTTTTAAAAAAAAGAAAATTTTTACAATTTTTTTTTTACAGTTTTATATATATATATAATTTACTCTTTTGTGCTACTCAGAAGAAAGGCATACTGGTTTGGAACGACTTAGTAAATGATTTATGTATTTATTTAAAAAAGAAAGAAAAATGTAAAATTTCAGTCTTTCTAAAATGTCACATTATTCAATGTTACATGATGTTTCTTTATTTGTGAAATTTGCTGGCAATTTCTGAGACGATTTTTTTTCCAGTGTACTGTGGTGGACAGCGGCAGGCACTAGTGAATAACCAGATGACTAATGGGTAGTTAATGCATATGAAAGCAATACCTAAAGCCCTCTGCTCTCAGACCTGTTCACACAGCACTCAAGAAGGGATTCATATAACTCCCCCATCACCATTCCACCTGTTACCTTTCTCTCTTTTCCATGGACAGAAATGTTTCTCTTTCTTGCTTTAATCCCTGAACTTTGTCACCTTCCAAAATCTCCATCTCACCTTATTTTCTTCTGTCCTCTTCCCTCAGATACACCTGTGGAGGTCTTATCTGTGCCTGTGCTCATGTGTGAGTGTGGTATTATGCGATTAAGAATTGAGCTCTGATGATCGGATGCAGGTCTTAATTGGAGTGGAAGGTGTGCTTGGCTCTAGCCAGTGATTTTGGCTCAGGGATATGATAGTCGAGTAGGGCTCAGATCACTGATACTGGACCTGGTTGGTGGAAGGATGTCAATATAATTCTCTAATCATTTCTGATTGGTCCAGGGAGCTCGGTTGAGATAGATGGATAAGGAGAGTGACTCCCCTCTCTCTTGTATTTCGATGTCTTCGCACTCTCTCTCTGTATCCACAAGCTCAATGATGGCAGGCTGTCTATCATAATGCAATCATAACTGAAAGGTGTTCCCAATCAGGATTTCGGATTAAGAGATTACGCTTGCATTGTCGCTGCCCATTGTGAGGGGTCAAGCCCACGTAATTTCGGTGATGGATGACTGGTGCATTTCCGTGCGCCATTACCCAGGTCACCCTGACGGCTTGTGGCAGGTGTGGCCTCTCTGATGACAAAAGACCATATTGATATAATTGCTCTTTTGTGATTAATTTCATATTGTAATGGGACAGGATTTAGCAAAGCTCTCCCCAAAACTCTCAAGCTTCTCATTACAGGAAGAGCCCTGTCATAGCGTTAATATAGGTCATCATAGTAAACGAGCACCCATTAGGTTATTGTATTATTGCTTGTCTTTTAGAGGTACACCAAAACAGCCCAAATTAGGGTAAGAGGCTCATGGAAAGATTAAAAACCAGAGTTGGTTCCTCTCGTCACTTTTGCATGAACAACAAGTCCCCGGTTGATGCGTTTGGAGACTCTGGGACCGTTTCGAGCAGGTGTTCTTGCTGCACAGATTGCGCTTGCTGCGGGGCATCCTGCAAGCGTCCAGGGCGGCCTCTTAAAAGCCTGAATTAGAGCCTCTGAATATTACATGCATGTAATGGGGTTTTAATTTAGAGATCGCCAGTATTTTTCATTATTCAACAGGGGCCGTTTTACACTAGTGATCGTGGCTTAGTTCCACCTGAGGATAAAAAGCCCTGCAGGTAAAAAAATTGATCATAATTATGCCATGACCTCCTATCAGCTGGTCGATCCCATTCACTTGGCTGTGTGGATTGTGAAAGCACGGGCATTGTGAGTTTGGGAGGCCGTTAACTGAAATGGCCTTTGACAGGACCCCCTTGTTACCATGCACTGCTTATTGGGCCTCTTTTGCCCTGTGCATCACTCGTTCCTCCATTGCTCTCCATTCATTCCTCCCTCCACAGCAGGCCTTTATAAAGAAACAGGCCCAGCCGCTGACCCCACCATTCAGACCGCGGCAGTCTGCTGTGCCCAGCATGCCGTCTAACAAACATCCTCGGTGCCCCATTTCTGATGGTTAGAATTTCACTGGACACAGTTTGGGCAAAATGCGGGTCAAATGCAGGCCTGGCATATGCCCCTAATTCGCACCAGCATGGAGTAGACACACCTGAACCCTCGCCCTGTTACTTCCAAAAGTTTTAAGAGCACATTTTAGTTAACGAAGACGGGCTGAACCAAGCTAATCGCAAAAAGATTGGAAAAAACGAACACATTAAAACAATGACCATCACTTTTTAAAAAAGTTCTGTGTTCTGTCAAAGCTACGACGTGCCTGTTGCATCCCTTCAAAAAGACGGCGCATGAAGACATTACTCAATTATTGCCCATAAGTGCCTCTTAAAATTTAAGTGCTGCGCTGTCTGTCAGTCTGCCATTATGTTTAAAGGCTGTTCCCCTTGTATCTGTTCATCTTATCACTTTTAGGGCAATTTCATAACACAGCAATTTAATCCACTGTGTGGTTTCAATCCATCGAGTCCTCCAGCGGTATCACTGGAGTATACACACATATGCACACAGCCAGCCAAGCTGGAAAACACTGTGTTTTCCACAGTATGTTGATGGCCAGTGAGGTCACTCTCTCTCTCTCTGATAGTGAAGAGTGGAAGATGAGCAGGTCTCTGTGGAGTGAATAAATGTGTAAATGCAGGTCGTTCTTCTCTAATCCACAGAGGTGGAAAAGCACTGAGCCGTTAAATAAGCAGAGAGCTGAGCCGCTTTGCTCTTCGCCTGCATATTGACCAGAGACTTAAGATGATTAATGCAGCACTTTAGCACTGCAGAGGAGAGAGTGTGTGTGAAAATACAGAGAGATGGATGGTGAGAAAGAATAGAGATGTAGAGTATCTTAATTGTTTTGTTTAATCAATAATGACTGCTTGAAGTCTGAGATGGTAGATTTGATGTGCAAAAATGGTTTTAATCAGTATTTTTGTTTTGTTTAGCAAGATCAATTTACTTGAAGCAAAACTGCATACAATTTTCAGAAAATATGTCTTGAATTAAATTTATTTTTCTCATAGCACTGTCAAATTATTTTCCCTTGTTTTAAGCAGGGGTGTTTACACCTTAAAAGACAAAAAAGACAAGAAAATGATGTTAGAAAAATAACTTTAGAGAAATATATTTTCTCTAAAAAAATTACTTGACTTTGGCACTATGCATTTAAAAAAATCTTAATTTTTTCTTATATATCTAATATTATTACATATATAATTATTTTATATGATTTTATATTAAAATTTATATGATTTTCTGAATATTTCTTGAATTAAGTTTATTTTTCTCATATCATTGAGAATTTTTTTTAAGCAGGATTTGTTTTGCAAATGATGTAATAACCTAATTCAAGACGTATTCTCTTGGTGCAAATATTAATATCGTACACAATTTTGATCATATTTAGTTAATTTTTATTTTACATTTATTTATTTATTCTTTTTTATTATAAGTCAAATTAAATAGTATAAATTTAATTATATTGTTATATTTCTTATTAAAACATTAAAATATAAACATAAAATTCTACTGTTTAAAAATATATATATATATATATATATATATATATATATATATATATATATATATATATATATATATATATATATATTTACATCATGTAGTGGACACATTCTGTAAATATGTGAGCATGAAATACTCACTGCCATAAAATTCACTGGTTGTCAGCACGTACCAAAATAGTGAACAATTCCCTGGTCCTGAGATGAGAGAAATGACAGGTAGACCATACAAACAGAGTTCAGAGATTTTGCGTAGCTCTATCTAAATTCAAGAAGTTGTGTTTGACATCCCAATCCCAAGGTTGTGCCATGTTCGCAGAGAGGGGTTGTAATTGGCTGCTGACAGCAGGGTGAAAGGTCAGATGTAATCGGGACTCAGGTAATTTACTGGTGGAAGTGATTTACGTGTGTGTTTGTTTTTCATATTCACCACTCCATGAGAAATTGCATTTTTAACAGGGCGGGAGGGAATGCAGAACAGTTGGATGCTGATTGCAGATAGTCCACATGTGCTGTGTGTGTTTTCTATGTGCATATTTATGTGGTCACTTAGTCGCTCTCCCCTCTAACACAACCTTACTGAATGCCTCAAAGCATGTGGACTTTTGCATTGTAGAAAAATCTGAATAAAGTAGTAAATGTAGCAGTGTGATGCTTTTTGTTGAAAAGATGTTGAAATCAGAAATACTCAGCAAAGAGGGTAAAAGAATAGCTGGGTAAAGCATTTGATAACTGGCTTTCTATTGCAATGGGCTCTGCTGAACAGTGCACATAAAGGCACTGTCCTTTCCTGCAGCTGCATGTCACAATAGGCCAAAAGGTGAATGCCAGTAGCTAGACTGAACCAAACAGGCAACGTTAGATCTCGCAAAGCAATAAACCTTTCACAATACAAGAGGTCATCTCTCTCTCCGTAGATTATCTGTATGGCTGTAGATCCATTAACCTTGAGTGGAACACATGACCGTTCTCTGAGCATTTTGGTTAGGAAGCCAAATCAAAGTTGTAAGGAAGAAAATGCTGTGAAATCATGGAAATGCATTGCATATAAAATGCAGATCTAAACATGGCATTCTCGTGTTAGTTTGATTCTTTTATTCATTTGATTGTTTTGATACACTTAATTGTTAATGCTTTTTAACACACAAACCACTGAATTTGGTATCTTTAACTAACAATAAACATCATTTATTAATCTATTGTAATCTCTCTCTCTCTCTCTATGTGTATTTAACATTTAAAATGACATAAATAACATTATGAAAATTAGTTATGACTGAAAAAATATTTGTAGGCTATATATAATTAAACATTAAATATCATTCAACGCTGTAAAAAATGTTAATTGTTACTTCACTTATTAACCAATGTTAATGAATTGAACCTTATTTTAAAGTGATTCTCAGTATTCCAACAAAGTCTGTGATTGTTTAAAGACATCATTCTTATATCAGTGACAACTGTTACACTGCAAGTTAGCTACACTTACAGTCATGCAAGTTTTTGTGCCAATTGTGTCTCCTGTAATTAAGGGTGCATGGAGGTGGAAGATTGTGAATGTTGGATCTGCCAGGCAGTGACGACGAAGCGTCTGTGGGGAATAGCTGGAAAGAAAAGGCAGGAAAATGCAAAGTGCTCGAGGGTCCCTGGGAGCCATTTCAGCACTCTGACAAAATCATTTCTGCAGATAAAATATTCAGAAAAGCAGTTATGTTTTCATTTAAAACATCATGTCCTCTGTAAGTTCTATTTAATTTCAAACCAAACACTTGGGCTTATCTCAGACTTTCGTTGTGTTTTTGTAGGCGTTTGTTCGCTATCCATTTTAACCATTGGAAAAAAAAAAAAGGTTGTTGACTCTTCTGCTCTTGTTTGGTTTTCTGCGCTTATATGTACTGTGTAACAACAGAGCAAGGCTAAAGAAGTGTGCATATCTGCTCTCTTTTGGAAAGTTACATTATCCTGTTTTATAAACTGTTGACATACATTAACCTTTATTGCAAATCACTGTGAAAAGGAAAAACATACAGAATGTACGTATGTGCTGCTATACACTCTTAAACATAAAGATGCCACAAATATCCCTTTTCATCATCTAAAGAACCACTTTTCACTATTAACAATAAAGGTTCTTTATTGGCATCTATGGTTACATAAGCGACCATGGAACCTTTCCGTATAGCATAAAAGGTTCTTTAGAGTAGAAAAGGTTTATTGAGATTATTAAAATCTTCTTCATACTGAGAAAAAAAAGGGTTCTTTTAAGAATTGTTTACTGAAAGGTTCTTTGGAGAACCTAAATTAGTTCTATGCACTCTTAAAAGTAAAGGTTCCTAATTGGCATTTATAGTTCCATGAAGAACGTTTAACATCCATGGAACTTTTCCATTGTATAGAAGGTTCTTTATAGTGAAAAAAGGTTATATTATTAAAACAGAGCAGAAAAATTGTTCTCTTAACTGTTCAGGAACTGGTTCTATGGGCAACCCAAATTGGTTCTTCTGAAGCATTGCTGCGAAACCCCCCTTTTACAACTTATTTTTTAAGAATGTGGCATAGCTGACAAAAAAACCCTTTTGGAACCTTTATAGTGCACAAAAAAGATTTTGTGCAATGAAAATAAAAGTGAAGATATTAGAGGTTTTTCATGGAACCGCAACAAAGAACCATTTAAGAAACTTTATTTTTTATAAATGCTGTAATTCCCCTAACTTTGGAAGCAGGGATATTTTAATGAGAACCATTATTGTATAGTGACTTATTTTTAGTTATTTATGTATTTATTTAATTTGGAAGATATTTGTAACTTTGGTGTAAAACAGATGAATTTCCCTTCCTTAAATTTTTTTAAATTTAATTATTCTAAGTATATGTCAGTACATACAAGAGATATTAGACAAAAGTAATCAAAAATAAGGGGGGAAAATATATATTCTCTCCCCGTCACCTTGCACTTCTGTCAGATGGTAATTGGGGCCAGTAATTACTGTAAGTGGAGGGTTAACAGGCAATTAACCTGAAAGAAACCATAGAGAATGTAAAAGATCAAGAGAATGGGAGAGACAATTCATGATGAGTCCAACTAGAGTAACATTTCCTTTCAATGTTCTGATCTTTGCCTCCCCTGTCATCCAAAGGCCGGCTTTGTCATACAAAAAGAGAGCTTTAGATCATAAAGTGGTCATCAGCACTTAGAAAAAGCTGGACAAGGTCAAGTCAGACAGGACTAAAAATATGTGTTTACTGTGATGTTTGAAGAGGTGAGTACAGCTGCACTGCTGGCTGATTTGCTTTAGCGTGTTTCTTCTGACAGTCTGTGAATGTGCACTGTGCCATCTCAAAACACGTTTTGAAACGTTTCTTTGTCTGACCTTGTAAGAAGATTAGCTCTGCTAAATGAGTGCTTGGAGCCGTTCTGATTCAAACCTTGCAGGTCTGGCAGGTCAACTAGTAAAATTAAGTTAAGTAAAGTCCACTTTGACTCTAGAGGAAGTAGAGATGGGCCTGTCTGTCCGTCTCTGAGAAAAATGTGGGATATGTTCGGTGATTGAGCCCCTGAGGTCTCTGACACTCCGCACAGCTTTAAAAACCTTAACCTAAGCTGATGTGAACGATCTCCCCTTGGCTCCTCTGAGAAGGGTGCGTGTGCGACGAGGAAGGGGGGGTGGTTAGTTTATTGAAGCTGAAATTATTTTAGCCTACCTCTATGTAAGGATGTGCTTTGCCAAGCAGACTGGCTGACTAAAGCTTAGCTTACTTTTTTCCTCAATGCATTTACATTCCCAACACCTGCATCACTTATTTTATTTTTTAACCACTTCCCACCCACTTTTTTGCTCCATTAAACTCCTCA
This sequence comes from Cyprinus carpio, assembly GCF_018340385.1. Lineage (NCBI taxonomy): Eukaryota > Metazoa > Chordata > Actinopteri > Cypriniformes > Cyprinidae > Cyprinus > Cyprinus carpio. The sequence continues at coordinate 13,727,656 of NC_056583.1, forward strand.
TTTGAATATGGCATGCTGGAGATACTGTATATTGCTCTGCCAAAAGCTCCTCCATAATCAGGGACGCTACAGACCTCTCTGAGCTTTGTGTGTGGCTGTGCAGGTTCATGAGGTTCTGTAATCGCACACATTCAGCGCGGTCCTCCTCACCTGTTCCCTCTCTTCGCTATCAGAAACTCATCCGTCAGTAACCTGGACAGTGTTAGAGGGCCTTTAATGTATCTGCTGTGGCTTATTGTCCTTCCGGCTTTTCCCCTCAAGTCCAATGAAGTGTGGAGCAATCATGGGCCTCTGTGGAGAATGGATAGAGCAGTTTTTTCAGAAAGGTGGGGGGGGGTTACAGTAGTTTGTGCATGCACATTTCCAGAGTAGCAATCTTCCCTTCCTTTTTCCGCTCTGAATAAAGGTGATGAAATCCCTCTCGCTGCCACTAATCTTGAGCTGACAGAGAGGGCTGCTATACAAGACTCTCTCTATCTGTTGTGAGAGGCAGTGGACGCCTGCTTGTAAGCCGCTTATGATATTGACTGCCTGCTTCCTTTCCTTTTCAGTGTGGCCCAGCCACTTATGGGTATACACACACTCACACAGTCTGACGTGTCGTCATGAGGAAATTCTTATTTTGTCCCTCATGACTCAAAGTGTATGAAAGTTGAGAAAGCTGTGAGAATGTTTCTTTCTCCATCGAGTGGACTGCATTGGGTATTGATTAAGCTAGTGAATCGAGAAACCGTTCTTATTCAGACTTGATTCCATTTTTTTTAAAAAAGTAATAATATTAATAATAAACACACTGGAACTGAATGACTCATTACTTATTCGTCAGCCATGCAATACCACAACTGCTATAAATCCATAACACACAACAGCACAACTATTGATGTCTGACTGCCAAACAAATTAATTTTATGAATTAGTTCTTTTTAGTGAATTCAAAACACATGTGGAACTAGTGTAGTCCGTTTCCCAAACAAATGACTTGGTACTTTTAATTGAATCCAACCCATACTGCACAACCGGTGAAGTCAGATTCATGAAAAAATGACTCTTTTGAATTTCTTTTAAGTTAGGTCTTTTTTACTGAATCAAACTAGCTTAGTCTGATTCCCGAATGACTTGTACATATTAGCTATATTTTTTTTTTTGTGAATTTATACAATGCAATTAGTGTAGTCAGATTTCTGAAAGAATATGTTGGTTTATAGTGAATCCAAAACATACAGCTCAGTCAGTGTTGTCCAATTTACTAACGAATGACTCTTATGAATCAGTTCTTTTAGTAAATCAAAATAATACAGTGCAACCAGTAGTGTAGTCCAATTCCCGAACAAATGACTCTGATGTGTCGACTCTTATAGTGAATTCAGTACATACAGTGCAGTTAGTGTGGTTCAATAACTTCAATTGGTTAAAATTGCTTAATAACTTAAATTGCTTTAATTAAACTTAAATAAATTGGTTCTTTTTAGTGAATCAACCCCATGAAGCGAAACTAGTGTCATCTGATTCCCGAATGAATAAATCATATGAACCATTTTTTAAATTTAATTTAATTATTTTAATTTAATTTGTGAATCATAGTTTACAGCTTAACTTTGAGAATTAAATCAGTAGTTTCGGACAGGTTGTTGATATGACAATGTATATTGCAGCGGTATTTCACAAAATCTAGCTAATTAATTATATCAACATGCTTTAATTTGTTTAGTATTGCTGTTTAGTTTACCATCACATGCAGTTATTTGATTGCATTTATCTCGCCTCTAAAAAGACAAAATAAGAAGTAATTAAGTCATCTTTTGCAATAATTGTTTTTGAATTTATTGAGGAAATCATTTAATAATTTGGCAATGGAATAGCATTTCTATTTCACAAATGTTTATTACTTAAAAATGCTAAAAGAAGCCTTGATCAAGTCCTTGAAGAACCTGAATCATTAAATTGTTCACCATTCCCATTTCTATACTACCAACTGAAGGTCAGTTCAGCATTGTTTCTCTCGGAGTGGTATTGAGCTTTTGTAACATGGCTATTCCTTCAGAGAGGGTGAAGACAAATAGATAGCTGTCACTCAGCCTTTGTCCAGAATGTCCTGTACAAAAGCAAAGTCCTGCGCTATAGCAATCTCACAACGGCTGTCTTACAGTGGCTGTTTTGGCATTGAATTGTTCAAATCGTAGTAAAAGAACAGAAAAGGACAAAGATGAAATCTTAGCTGTGATGATGACATCTAGAAAGGGCGAGGTAAATTGTCAGTGAAGGAGAGACGAGAAGGGAAGGAGGGGGGGGCCAGAGACTGAGAAGAAGAGAACAGGTTCATAAAACACAATCAATCCACTTTGGCCTGAGCTCAATTATCCCAATCAAGGTTAATTCTTTTAAACCTGGGCACCGTTAAAGGGCATGAATACAAAGGAGAGAGTGGAATGTACTGAGGATTTACAAGGGGAAGAGGGACAAAGTGATGGAAAACCATAAATCAATTATTTCTATTCCGAGGCACTCAGATCAACGTGCTATTGATTGACATATTTACTTTTTCATTTTCCAGTCTTTTTGAGTGTCTGTACACGTAACAATCAATCTGTCCATTCCAGATGAGAAAGAGTGAGTAAAAACTCCTGTAGACTTTTGTTTTTTATTTTGCTTTATAAAGGCAACTTAGAACTTGGGGGAAGTCGTGGCCTAGTGGTTAGAGAGTTTGACTCCTAACCCTAAGGTTGTGGGTTCGAGTCTCGGGCCGGCAATACCATGACTGAGGTGTCCTTGAGCAAGGCACCGAACCCCCAGCTGCTCCCCGGGTGCCGAAGCATAAATGGCTGCCCACTACTCCGGGTGTGGGTTCATGGTGTGTGTGTGTTCACTGCTGTGTGTGTGCACTTTTGATGGGTTAAATGCAGACCATACTTGGCTGTATGTCACGTCAGGTCACGAAATGTTTATAGTGCAATGGGGTCCAAAACTCTGAAAGCACTCTACTTGGTCTCAGACTTTTATATCCTGCTATGTTTGCAAAGTGATACAGTTGTCTCACATTTGATCACTGATTTAGTATTAATTATATTTCAGGTCTGTGCCTAGTTAATTAAAAAAAAAATAATAATAATTCACTTGTTAATCACACAGACAAACTGGTATTTGAAATGTAGATTAAAAAAAAAAAAAGCACCTGCAAAAATCTCTGAAATTGTGTTGATATTAATCCAGGATCCTTCTTGAACTCCGTCCCCTGCCCAAACACCTACCTCTACAAACACCAGGATAAAGAGGCCAAAATTAAAAAAATTGCTGTTGTGCAAAGTTACATGAAGGACATCAGACAGGCCGAGCGAGCCGATGGCAGAGTGACAGCACCATGCGATGGCTCTGACTGATAAATGCCAACCTGCAAATGAAAGGCTCTTCAGTCCCCATCATCCCCTGTCACAATGCAATTACTCTACAGGGCGATAGCAAGATAGAGGCTCGCAGGCAAGCAGATAATAAAGCTATTGACTGATGTGACTTAATGATTAGAATGTAAGAAAAAAAGAACATAAGGACAGAAAAGCGCCTCCAGATTGTCAGGATTTGTGACCATTTTTTCCTCACCGACACAGATACAGTTCAAGCCAGATGAACAATCCTATCAGAGCATCTGAATATGTCCTGCTGCACTGAGCTGAATTTGAGTGAGCCAGATAGAGGGGGCAAAAAAAAATATGTTTGACTTGAGGATCTTTGTTTAAGTGTTTCATTGTGTCCTTCAGAGAGCTTTTGACTTTGAACTGTTGAGCAGTGCTCCTCCTCTTCCTCCACTCCCTCCTTGTCATGTATTTACACTCAGAGCAGAGATTGAAGACGTAAACGTGTAATTAGTCTCCATTGTTGTCTTTGCAGATTAGGAGCACTGTCTGAACGTGTGGTTTGTGTGGTTTGAGGGGGCCGTAAGTTTGTTGGATGATGGGGGGCTGGTCGGGGCACCCTGCCGTGGGGAGGTGTGGTGTTTTAGTGTTTCGTAATTTTAGTGTAGTGAGTGTGAATAACGAGTGATTATTAATCAGAGCGCAGCAGTGTGATCACAGCTTCCTCTCCGAGAGCTCAGGGGTGATGTTCAAATTCCCTTTACTCAGTGAGGAACTGTGATGGTTTAGAGTAAGCAAGATTTAGATTGAGAGTGGGCTGAAATACGAAGTACAATGATTGACAGGTGGCTTGGGAACATTTGTGAGGGAAAAAGGGCTTGCTGTCGGTTTTGATGCTGTGATTATGTGACACATGTGGTGACATTGGGCGAAAGCCACTAGGGAAGCGCATTTCTGCCACCCCGTCAGTGCCCGGAGGCAACTTTGCCCCCATGTAGAGCCTGAGAATGACAGTTATCAGATGGCCCCTGTAACAAAGGATATTGCATCACGTCATTTCCCCTCTGGTCTGATGTGACAGCATTATTTCATTGTTTTAAACATCTTCATGCATCAATAGTCAGGGAAGAAGTGGCAATGGTGGCAAAATATGATGATGACGCAGTGCCAAAAGGAAAGAGTTGTGAGTGGGAGGAAATAGTTTTCTTCTCACACATGCACACATAAATTTTATACCTTCCATCTGCTGATCTGGCATATGAGTAATATTTTGTTTCTTTAATGCGAAGGGCATTTTGAAACACTCCACTCAGTGTAACTATTCAGCCTTGGCTTTCCTGTGAAAACCCACTATTGTGGTGGTGCTCCAAGTACATGTGAAAATAGAAAACTATACCGGAGCATTTTAGACACATGAGCTACCTCTGGAAAATGCAAGTTTTTTTTTTTGTTTTTTTTTTTGAGGAAATTCTTTAAAGAAATATTCATTAGAAGTTAAGCTCAATCAACAGCACTAGAAACAAACTAAAAAGAATCTAGGTTACATTCTTAAAAATAAAGGTTCTTTACTGGCAACCATAAAAATATACAGGTATGTTATCCAATATATTTAGTTATATCTAACTTCATTGCCATTATAATGCCTTTAACTCTAAAATGCCTAAAACTCTCAAATGACTTAAAAAAAATGATAAAATTTAATTGTAAAATGTAATTTTAATGCAAAAAAAAAGTCAATATTTTTTATCAACATTATGTCACAAATACTGTTGATTTGAGTTGAACCCAGAAACTTCCTTTAATGGGATGGAAATTAAATATCAGATGAAATATCAGATTCATTATTATTTGTCAATCGATTTGCTTGAGAAATGACTAAAACACAATACCCTAGTCATGATTGAGATATATACCAAGCAGAGTTCATAGTGCACCAGAAATGCAGATCACAAGATTATAATCTATTCAGTGAAAGTGAATGAAAAAACCCTGTCAACCCCATTAGTTCCAGAAGAGCACACATACCCATAAACACCTAATCGGTTAGAACATCAACTGGTAACATAACTGACTGGAAGAAGTGTCTGAATAAGCTGCACCATATGATTTTAGCTGAGTAATTTAGCAAATGCTCTTCTCGCCCATTATTCCGGCCGATCACTCAGGTTTCATTGCTCTGATTAGGTGAGCGGGCGAGAGATTAGGGCAGATTATGGGGAGATGTGCGGCCAGCGTGGCAGACATCAGAGATGACCTGACAGTTCCTCCCCTAACCTGCTGAGAATCCCCCCTAGACGAGGGGCCGATCACTTGGTACGGGGCCATGGAGGTCAGGAGGGGGTACTGACAGACAGATACATTTAATGGTGTGTTCTTCAACTTGTCATCCCTTACATGTAACATACAGTAGTTTAATATGTTTAGAATGAAAGCGGGCTCTAATATCGCCGGCGGGTGGTGTTATTCCTCTCAAACCCATCACACGATGAGGTGTCCTCTCTCATTTTGCCGAGTAGCCCACACACTGCCACTCAACGATTAAGATAAATAATGCAATGACTAGATTAATACATCGTAATGCTTTAATATTTTTCATATGCAATTTGGATTTATAGTCCTTATCTGTCTGATGCCTTTGGCTAATCTACGCCGAGACCCTTGGGACCCTGGCTGTGAGATAAGAGAGGGCTGAGTTGGGTGCAGTGCAAGGGGAAAACATTAAGCGCTGAATGAGATTATTGTTTATCTTTCCTGGGTTGGACTATTCACTTTGATAAAGAGACACATTTGTCTGAGAAAATAAGGACCAAATTGAATACTCTCTGGGGGCTGGTCTCATTTGTAACCCTTTTTAAAGGCCCACACACACATAGCCAGAGAGAGTGGAAGAGGGAGAAGCCGTGTTCATATTTACCTCACTCATTTCTCATTTTTGCACTTGAAAATCAAGATCGCAAATTGAATCTGTATGTGCATGTTTTTTCTGCCAATGATTACATCCGTTATGTTTTTGACTGTACATTCATATGGAAATTTGCGCCAGCCGTGTGTGATGGAGAAGCAATCTGTTATCATGTTGTATGAATTTGACTGGCATAAAAGAATTGTTTTTTTGATTGCTGGGGTTTATGGTACAGTCTGTGAGGTACTGAATGTTTATGCGAGTGGTGAAGACGCTAATCTCTTTGGTCAGGAAACAGATGTGCGTGGCACACCAGACACCTGTTTTTGTTTTTTGGATATGTGTTTGTTAACCTTAAGCTTCCCTCTAATTAAAAACAGCCACAATAACATCAGTCAAATTACATGGCAAATTTACAGTCATTTTTAACAAAATAATTTCATAACCTGAAATGTTAAACATTTGCCCAATCCTCTAAAAGACATGTTTTTGGATCAGATGTTGTAAATGGTTCCGTCTTTAATCTAATAGAGCGTACAAGAAGAAAAACATAAAAATCTGTTTGATCTCATTAGACAAATTAAGAAAATGCTAATGAATTAATTCCATATTTTATTAAATCCATTTTTTCGATCATCCAATGAGATTTTATGAGCATTTTATACTTAACAATAAATGGTGGTGATAAATATGATTATTATCATTAATAATAATACTACTAATAATAAAACATTATTATTAGATTATTTTTTTATTGTTATGTTATTATGAGTTGTAAGAGGGATCGACTGGCCTGGGGCAATTCTTTGCTCTGTTATCCTGTCATGTTTTTTATTTTAAATTATCAGTCTCTATCTGTCTGTATATCTGCTGAGAGACAACAGCACTCTCTCCAGCACTTGAATATCACACTTAAATCGATGAACCCAAATCGCTCCAGCCGCACATATGCTATAGATAAAAAGCAGTTTGTTTTCTTTTGTTAAAGTGAAAATATTTTTTTAGATTGACACTTTTTGCATTGAAAAAGAATTACTCCTTTGTAAAAATGTGTGCTCATGTTGCAAAAATGAATTACAAGCCTAATGAGAGTAAAAAAAAAAAAAAAAAAAAAAGAAGTGTCCACAGGGTGACATTTCTTTACCTTTTATATGCAAAGACAACTATATTGCGTTTTAAATTAGTTAAAATTGTTGTCAGTTGTTAAAATACATTTAAAAACCTACGTATCTACTCCCACACTCCGTTTAAAATCAGTGGCATAACAGGATGAAGAGAGTTTGTAGTACAGGTATGAACTTGTAAAGGTGTAAAAGAGTGTGGGGAAAATCAGCACCTTTGAATGGAGTGACATAGAATACCGCCAGTCAGAGCAGTGAGAGATATTTTTGAGACACATGGCACAATGTGTGGCACTTAATAAGTCAGGTGGAGTTACCCTCCAATTTGAGCCCAGGATCAGGGAGACAGGTAGAGTTTCACTCCAATTAGAGCTTGGGATTAAACACTGGTAAGGTTACCGTCACATCTTCCAAGATTTGAGTAGCTATGGTGAGGTTATACCACGGTCAGCTAGTACTATACTGTTACACCTTTGTTGTGTTTTTGTTTGTTTTTTTCTTTTTTCTCTTTTTTCATGTTTGTTTTTGTTTTTATTTTGTTTGTTTATTTGTTGAAACAAAAACAAAAACAAGTAAATGCAAAAACAAACAAAACTTTTTTGCTTTTATTTTTTAGTTTGGTTCATACTTTTTCTTTCTGTTTTTGTTTGCTTCTTTCTGTTTTCTGCTTGTTTTTTTTTTTTTGGTAGGTTTCTTTTTGTTCCAGTTTTTTTTTAGTTTTTATTTCTGTTTGCTTCTTTGTTCCTTTCTTTAGTTGTTTTTGTTTATTTCTTATGTTTTTATCATTTTTCTTTCTATCGTTCTTTCTCAGTCTTCTCACATATACATGCATTTATTCACTCATTCCACCCATTCACATACAAACAGTGGAAACTTGACTCTCACGGACAGGATGCTGAGGTGAAGTATGCAGATGAACCCATGCGGTCTGGAATGGGCAGGTGAGGATTAGCCCCTGATTGAATCGTTCCTCTTATCTGCTGTCAGACAGAGCAGGCGGCAATACTGAGCCTGTTAAGATGGGAGCTGATTCTGTTTGCCTTTGCAATACATGCACACATAATGGAGCAGCACCTCTCACCAGTCTCTGGAGAATTGACTAACAGCTCCATTTTGCAGAGGTCGCTAATACCAGACCTTAAGACCGCTCACTCTGCATCAACTATTTTTTATTCTCACATATTAACACTACTTTACACCCCCAATTATTCACAGTGGGAAAAACATCATTGTACATAAACTGTAACTAATGTATTCAGGTTTTGTTTTTATTTTTTGTTGTGTTTATATATGTATTTATATATATATATATATATATATATATATATATATATATATATATATATATTCATGTTGAAACAAACAAACAAATAAAAACAAAGACATTTTTTGATTTGTTTTGTTTAAACCATGAGTACCAAACATCGGGTCACATCCGTGTGAATGTGTATTCTTGGGTGAATACTCTGTATCCTCAGGGAATGAGGTGATGTGTCTGGAGCATGGAGCATGATATGAGTGCAGAGGCAGCTGAGGTGTCCAGCAGAAGGGCAGTTATCCTCTTAACCCCCGAGTCTCAGCGCAGAGAGACGGGCTGCTCGGTGCAGGAGAGAAGCTGATAATGCTGCTTCTTTCTCCACCCGGGCCCCTCTTAATCTTTTTCTTATACAAATGCTGGCAGAGAGAGTCATGAATTTTAATATAAACCCCCAGCCCCCCTTTCCCTTTTTTTCTCAGCATAGTTATATGGCCGTACTGAATCACAGACATTTTCTCGCCATCACAAACTCTTTTAAACTCTCATCGGGTGTTTTTTTCTTCTTCTGAAAAATGGATATTTTCTTCTGATTTCCTAGTCTCTAATTTCCCAGGTGGCTAATCATTCTTCCCTCCGATAACGTACGATGGTTGTCTTTTCTCTGTCGCTAATGCTAGCGTATCATTTCAGCCCTTGCTTTGATAATTACCAGAAACAGTTGCACAACAAAAGTTGTCTGTTATCATCTGGGGTTTGTGGGACACGCTGGGGGTTCCTGCGGTGACAGCGCTGAAGTGGCAGTGGCCCTGCTTGTGCCCCAGGGGGCCTCTCTCAGAGCCGAGACCTCGCTAATCACTACCTCTAACGAGGCTGCTAATTGAGCGCACTCCCCTCCTTCGCCGTCTCTGAAAACATCATTCAGCTCTGCAGTTTGAGTCACCAGTGAATCAACACAAGGGCCCTCTCCGTTAAACAGTGCACCCATGGTAACCCCAAAAAGCATGACGGAGATGACCGCTACATTCTGGAGGGTGTGGCGACTGATGAAGCGCCTACGTTGTGACTGCAGTGGTGCATACATGAGCTTTTCAAGATCAAGTATGTGAACAGAACAGTATAGGGACCCAAATGAGTGAGTGACATGTCTTTATTGTTACCCTCCATCTTGACACAGCACACTCGGCCTAATCACACATAATTGGATGGGAGGAGTTGAGGGCTGCAGCCTTTGTGTGCAAAGGGCATGTGGTCAAGTTAATGGGGGCCTCACTCTGAGCAGATAGAGATCGCTCTGTGCTTTCCCCTTTTTTCCTGCTTTTCTTGTTTTACCTGTTTGTTTGTTTTTCGCATGCATTCAGGGATGAAAGATTAGACTAATTCCCTCCGCATTCTCCTGCTCATTTTTTACCTGTCACTTCTACTCGTTCACTTCATCCTCGTATTTTTCCCCTCAATTCTGCTGCAACAGAACAGAGATAGTGGGATAATACAGACCTGTAATGCTTTCATTCTGCCACCGCTTAGCGTATATCTAACTAGAGGAGTACAAACATGACGATAACGCTGTCAGACCGTGTTATTTTCTTTGTCTTATTTTCCTCCGTCTGAGGTTTAATTCAAATGCCAGAATGGAGCTTGTCACACAGCAGCATCCTCTTGTTCCGCTCGCTTTTCCTTTTCTTTCGTCGCTCCATTCATCGGAGGGAGGGAAAAGAAAATGTCAGTCTCTCCGCACTGTCCTCCGGCGCTTGTCATCTTAACAGCATCAGAGTGACATCTGCCCCCGCCAGGAGAGTTCCCCGAGTGACAAGCACCCATCACGACGCTGGTGCCTGATTGGATAATGAACTGTAAAATTCCCCATCAGTCAATCAGTCCAACTTTATTATTGTATGCGTGACACCTTCCACAATTGAATTGTCACTGATTGTGTTATGATTTACACAAAGGCACTTGATTTCAGATTCCTTAAACAGTGACGTGAAGGCGAGAACGGAGAGCCAGAGATGTGCATTTTAACCACTTCCTGTGTGAAAGTACTCATTACCAAGCAGCCCTCTTACCAAGTTATGGGTCATATCCCGGGCTCTGTCCTTGGGGTTTCAGACCCATGCTGCTCCCAACAATCAGTGCCATCTTAAAGGAGATCATGTTATACAATGTCTCTCTCTCCCTCTGTCCCGCGCTGCAACAATGCCCTAACTGAGCTTTTCAGTCTGACCAAACACTGCATAAAAGGAAAGCGGAAATTGGGGTAACTTTTCGGGAGCTTAGAGGGCCACTCAATAGAGACAGGGGCCTCTTGGGTCAGAATGGTGGTTAATTTGGAAGCAGGAAGTCATTGTCCAAATGGTAAAAAGAGTTGGGTTGGAGACGAGGCTAAAGGGTGCAGTAGGCATTTCTTAATATCTTAAAGAGATGGCTTCTTTTTGTCTTTGTTTGTATTCTGGGTGTATCAGAGTGCTGTTGTCTTTCTTGTGAACTGTGGTTTGCTTTGTATTAGTTACTTCCTCTGACCACACATGAACCTGTTGTCTTCTAGTCTTCTTTTTTTTCTTAAACGAATTCACACGTTTTCTTTCCATTGCTCATTTTACTTCAGACTTCGTTTTTTTACGCAACGGAAACATGACGTATTGTTAAGACCTTCAATCACGCGGCCATTCCATTTGCATATTACTCATGCCTACTTCATACCTCTTTTGTGCCCCTTGTTTTTGTCACCCTTTTGTTTGAGTGGGACAAATATTTAGCAGCACCTAAATTGGGGCAGATGAGTCCAGAGTGGGCTTGAGGGTTGGTGGTGGTAAACAGTGAGGCTGCAGTGTTTGCCTGGCAGGTGAGAGAGGTGCTCTTGTGTTAAGTGGCCTATTGCAGCGAGGGGCCAGCGCACTGCAGGAGAATTCCCTTAAATGCAGCTCTCCACCGGCAGGCATTGTTGAGCCCGTCTTTCTCAGGGTCCCAAAATCAGCTCTCGCCCTTTCTCTCCGACTCTTTCTTTTTCCCTTTTTTCCCCCAGCTCATAAACGCCTATGTGAAGTGGATCATTACCAATGGCCCTTCCCTCTCTATGCTCTGGCCCCTTTGGATCTCCACCACTCCAGATCTGTAACAGGAGGTCTGCTAGAAAAAGAGAGGTGGAGCCGTGAAAGGAAAACATGGCACAGAAAGGTCCTGTCAGCACTTCCTCCAGCAAATTAGCGGTGCTCAGAGGGGAGAAGTACAACTTCATTGACCCTGCGATTGTGCGAAGCGTCCCACGCCTCCCCTCCCTCAACCTGATGACATACCGGAGTTACTTCCCCTAATTAAGGAGAGAACAGACTGAAGCTGTTTAGAAGAGCACTGTCATGTCAACATAGACTCTGGCATGAATGTTTATGCAGGGCTTCTGGTAAAGTAAATAAAAATTTCTGTTCCTGCTGATTTTTTAGCAGCCATTTCTCCAGTCATGTGATCTTTCAGAAATCATTCTAATATGCTGATCTGGTGATCAAGAAACAAAAACTTTCTTACTATTATCAGTGTTAAAGTTGTGCTGCTTAATACTGTTGTGGAAACAGTGATCATTTTTTTCAGAATTCTTTGATGAAAAAAGTTTAAAAGAGCAGCATTTTTTCTTATAGAAATCTTTTAAATAGAAATCAATTTTGTGTGTCATTGCCGACTAAAAGTTTGAATTTTCCTTGAAAAAATGTTTTAAAAAATGCTTAAATATACTGTTAAAAATACTGTTGGTAGTCTAGTTTTTAAAATATATTCACGTTAAGATATTTTCGATAAGTCAATGAGGAACTTACATCTTTTAGCCATTTTTATGTATTTAAAGCACAAAGTTCATATGACTCATGCACTATATTACAAGATTTCTGAAGTCATATGAGTCATATACAGCTTTGTGTAAAGAACAGAATTAAATTTAAAACATTATTCTGGATCATTGAGTCTATGAGTTCTGTATGTAAGTGAATCTATCTGATTCATGAATGAATCATTCAGTTTGGTTTTGTGAGCTGGTACCAAATGATTCATTGAAAAGGTCTAAGGGACCACTTTTTGGTCCTTTTTTATTTTAACAGACACGTTGCTCTGAACTGTCATAGAAAAAGCTGCATGAAGATTCTTTAAAGATTTTCCTTTCATATTCTACAGAAAAGAATAAAAGCATTGGATTTGGATCGACAATAGGGTGACTAAAAATTTCATTTTTGGATTGGCTACACCTATTAATTGTGTCAGTAGTAGCCGTTAAGGTAAATCTGTCTTTTGAGACACAGTATCTGGCCTTCAGCGCATTCACTGAGATTTTCTAGTTCATGCTAATTAGCCACTCATTGTGTAGTAATCCATTATTCACAAACTCCTCTGCCTCCTTATTGTTTAACACTCCCACCGCAAACCATTGGACCTTGTCAATCTCTCACGTTCCGCTGGAAAAAGCCTATTTAATAATGGAGATATCCTTCGGCCTTTTCAGTTTTGCTCGGAGTGGCTGCTTGATAATGAAGCACTTTTTATTACTAAGGCAGGCAAATGTATCTTACAACAGATATTTGGTAGAGGGGTGCAGGGTTTACCTCCACGGTGACACCGTAACATGCTGAATGAAAGAGCTACATGTAAAACCAGGCTTATCCTGTGGCAAGTTAGGACTTTGCATTCACCAGAAAATGGGATTTCATACCACATTAAGAAACAATGGCTGATGAGTTTCTGATGTGTGTATTTGTGTACCCTCAAGAGGGGAGAGTGAAAATCACAGATTGTGGCAAATTTTAAGCCTTGAATTCTGCAGAATCACATATTAATGCAGTGATTTTCAATCTTTTTAATGCCAAGGACCCCCAAATATCCATGTGAAAGATGGATATCTTTTTGGAAATGTTGAGTTTCTATTAAGTTACATTATTATGTTTTTCCTACTCGTTATTGTATTGTCATAATACTGTGTTTGTTTGTTTATTTATTCATTCATTTTTAATTAAAATTTTATTAACTAAAAGCTAATTATTTTTTTGGTTTCAATCTGATCGTATTTATTATTTATTCATTTAATAAATTTTTCTTTGTGCATTTTTTTATATTATGTAATTATTTATTATTTGCTTGTTTGTTTACTAATTTATCTACTTATTTTAATCAAATTATTTCATTTACCTTTGTTACAGTCTAATAATTCTAATCATAATAATCTATAATTTAAATAATAATCAAATTTATGATTATCTGTTTTAATACATTTTTGCTTATATATTTATTTGATCATATATATATATATATATATATATATATATATACTATATGTGTGTGTAAATCAATTTTGATCATTCATTTTAATCAAATACTTCATTATTTATTTATTTAAATCGAATAATTTGTTTATTTGTTTAAAACGAATGTTTATTTATTAATGTAATTGTCAATTATTTATTTCAATCTTATTTATTTATTTATAAATTTCATAAACATTTCCATGGAATACCTAGAACTCCCTTGCAACCTCCTGGAGGTCCCCGGACCCCGGTTAAAAAAAAAAAAAAAAAAAAAAAATTTATTACTGTACACTTGCTCATGCATTTCACAGATAATTACAAAGAAACTGCTAGTGACACATTGAATTAAATGCTAAATTTTGAAGTAGAAAAACTGAAACAGTATCAATTTGTAAAACATACTCCAATAATTGTTAACCGGACAATTTCATGGCTGCATTCACACAACAATTGTGTCACAAAACCCGCTAGTTCCCCATTGGTGTGCTCATCCACACTTCAGGCAAGCTGCTGGAGTATCTTATCTTTTAATGCCTTTGCCTGATCTTCCAATTAGCTATGCCACCTAATAGGCTAGTTTTGGGGTCTACGCTTGGGTGGGAAAAACCTGGGGGTTGGATTCTGCTGTGGTTTGTGGAAACTGTGTTGTAAATGAGTCTGGACAGATCTGGGGGATGGGTTTAGGGGGTCAGGGTTTTGTGATAGTTCTGCTTGAGAGGCTGTCTGAGGGGTTTTTTTGTACTCAGGGCAGGGGCTGGGCTGTTTCCAGGTCGCCCCGTCTTAGGGCTGGCCGATAACAGAGCCTCAGCCCTTGAGTCCCCATTCTGCCTGTGTATTAACACTGCTTATCTGCACTCCGATAGAGCTGTGCGCCATTTGCCTTTCGGAGGAATTAGCTTGTCTTCCCTGGCTAACCAGGCAGTGGTGATTAACCTTTCCACTGTTCAATATCCTTTCTGCTGTCTCCCTGTTCAGATTAGACTCGACATCATTACTGTAGGTATGACTCCAGAAATGAGCTGCTGCTAGTTTAGAAAAAAAACAAGAAAAATACAGGCTTAGGAGAAGAGTTTTTGTGTGTGTGGAGAGAGTCTGACCAAACGTTTTATTTCTCGAAGGCACATTGCTCAAGTAAACACACACAATTTTCATTGCAGCTGAGACTATAAATATTCAGCATCACTAAGCGCATATTTCACCTCAGTGGAATAAGTAATGAAACGGACAGGATTGGTCAATCTGACCCAACTGTCAATCACTTTTTCTCCATTAGTCAGTAATCCATTAACCAGCCCTCCCTCCCTGCAAGTGATTATTTGCTATTATTCGACAAATATCATAATACGTTTTTCACACACACCCGGAGGCACATCCACAAATCAATTATTTCCTCACAAAGACTTGAAAGTACTTAGCAAGATGCCTGACGGAAAAGCTGCGGGTTATATCAAATTGAACCTCTCATTTGTTTCTCTCGCGCACACACACACACGGTCTCACAGCACAATTAGCCAGTGCCTGCCGCGTTTGTTTAGCCCACTTTAATTCTGCCTGGCATATCTACGTTACTACAGAATAAACCGGCATACAAATACCATTGTTGAGGGTTTTAGGAGAATCAGTAGAATGTAGGCAGCGAGTAGACTGAGCGGGTTCTCTCAGTCTGCTGTTGGCAGGAGATAAAGACCTAGGTTGAAATTCACCATGAGCAGATGCTCCCATTATTAGCACAATACAAACAAAGCGACGAAACATGGTGCTGACATTTGACGTGTGCAGCTAATTGGTAATATCATTATTGTCTCTCATTGGGAGGTGCAGGAATTACCTTTGTGTGGCTGGAAGTGACATCTCACTTCACTATTCATAATAGATATACACTTCTGCATAACAGCTGTGTGAGCAAAGGTATTTAGCTGTACACTGGGAGTTAAAAAAGAAGCATGTTTGTAACCACTTCTGCATGGACTATTCATACATAAATAATTACAAAAATATTACAAAATATTTTTACAGAATATTTCACCTATGTACGTTTACAAAAAATACTAGCTTCACATTTCTGCATTTCATTAAAAATGCCTTCCTTTAAAATTCCTTTAATGTAAACGAATGCTGTCCTTGGTCCCATCTATTTTGAAACAAGTTTTTTTTTTTTTTTTTTTTTTTTTTCAAAATTACAAGAAGATAATAAAATATTGGTGTTACATAGAAACTTGATCTTGACTTCCAGGAAAAATCTCCTTTCCACAACATCCTTCACCTCAGCTTCTCTCTGCAAATGAAACTTTTATGTGAATGTGTCAAAGCTCGCAGGATACCTGACTATTTATAAACAGCTTCACTTGCACTGCAGATCCAGGTGAGACCAGCCCTGCGGGAGTTCATTGCTGGAGAAATCTTTTGTTGATGTCTAGAAAAAACACACCGCTGATGAGAGGGAAAACATAATGAAATTTCACAGTTACAGTTTCAACCAAATTTTCAAAATTGCACCTTCCTGAGATTTATTTGGGATGTTCATCATCTTTTCCTCCCCCTTTCAGGCTACTTGCCCTGATCAATGTCGCTGAAGAACATAGAAACTCCATTAGAGACTACAGGAGCTCAAAAGATCACTTGCTAATGCAATCTGATTAATATTGCACATAATCTATGTGTTTTTCAGGGCTGCTGTCTGCTGTAATGCAATGTTATCAGCTGCCACATCATGATACTGAGGGAGAGATTTTTATGCATCCTTCCTGACATAGGCCTACTTTTCAAAAGTAGGCCTATGTCACCAACAATACATCTTTATTGCATTGAGATCAGATACTCTTTGTAAGATACTCTCCTGTGGCCTTCTCACATCAAAATCCATCGACATATTTGTTTGATTGAATTTAATCGTTTTTGGACTGTCTTCATTTAGAAATGGTGCTTGATCTTTGCATATTTCTCTCCTGATTCAGACATGACTTCACTGGGAAAAAGCAATATTATAGATGCAGACTCGTATTTTACAGAGAAGCAGCAATTTGATGTTAAAAACCTCAATTCATTACAAAAACACGACTTTTCACTTCACAGGACAATAACTGATGAACTTGAGACGTGGATTATTGTGATGTTTTTATCAGCTGTTTGAACTCTCATTCTGACGGCACCCATTCACTGCAGAGTTTCCATTGGTGAGCTAGTGATGTAATGCTAAATTTCTCCAAATCTGTTCCGATAAAAAAAAAAAAAATACTCATCCTGGTTTGCCTAAAGGTGCAAATTTTTATTTTTGGGTGAACTACATTCTTTAACAGGCAAAGATTTGTTTCTACAGAGTTTAATCTTTCATGATTTGTGTGCAAACATAATAAGGTACGGCCTGCATTTACTCTACAAAACATTCTCGGGTAAATGAATGGTGTTTAGGCAAAGGACTTGCTGACTCCGGTGTTCTTGTATGACCCTTGTGTGCTGACAAGATGTGTGTCTCAAGTATCTGTGACAAACAAATTTTGGCTGTCTGTCACAAAGCATGATGGGACCGAAGTCTGGGCAGTTATTCTTGTTCCATCTGTGGAGGATTTTCTCAAGGGCTCTTAGGGTTCTCAGGCAGGACAAAAGAGCCCAACAAACATATGCACAGACTCACAAAACAAAGGCAATGAGTTGCCTCATTCACCTTCATCCCATGCTCAGAGAATGAGCGCTTGAGGAAATCATATGATTCTAGAAAAGTTTGTCACACGGGATAGCCAATAATGAACTTTGGGCATTTTACTTGATTCAGTGCCCTTCTATCTCCTTTAGCAAGAGGGCACCTGCAGGCAAGAGCTCCAGGCCACCCCTCTAACAGGACAGATAACACTGTGGTCAATGAGTGCATCATTAACATTACTAAAGGAGCCTCATTCAGGACTAATTGATTCAGGGGCTTATTTGCCTCAGCTGCAGGGCGTTGACTGCTGATATGTTTACGCTTGCTGGCTAAGAACAGGTCTCATGCTGAAAGAGACTAAACACAAATAGTTACATGTGTATTGTGTATGCTTAGAATTCTAGAATTGTGGAATTAAAACAACAACAACAACAACAACAAAAAACTGAAATGATGTTTCCGGGAGCGGTTCTTGCTCATGCATTCTTCCACCAAAACCAACAAAACAGGCTACATGCTAAAGTTCTCTAACAGAATTTCCTGTAGTACTCAACGGGGACACAATGCTGCTACTGTAATCACAGCACTAAACATACATTGGTTATTTGCATTTCTTTGTAATTGTTTGTGAGGAAATTTACTGGAAATTACTGAGTGTCAATTGTTTCTACACCACCCCCCACCCCCCGCCCCCACCTGTGTACAGCATATACATTGTGGTAGTATTCACAAATGACTGACTCTTGTGAACAGGTTCTTTTTAGTTAATCAGAAACATACAGTACAACCAATATGGTTCGATTCCCGAATAAATGATTCTAATGATTTGGTTCTTTTTAGAGAATCAAACACTTATTGTAGAGTTAACAGCTGTAAGACTCATGTGACAATGTGTATAAAGACACACATTATGCATTTTGCCAGTGACATTTTATAAATATAATAAATATTTCTAATATATAACATTAAAATATGAAAATATTTTTACATTATAATATTAACATTAAGGCTGATTATTATAATGCATGTATGCCGATTCTTAATCTTTTAATCAATCATTTTTAAATCATTCAAAAATATATAAATGCACATTTTCTGAGAATTGCTTTCAATTTAAATTGCTTTCAGTGTAATATAATTTATATTTATTTTAAATTTTCCCAAATATTGTTTTCCTTAACAGTACTAAAACAATTGTTTAGGAACCCAAATTTGATTAACATTAAATTCTTTATGACTCTTATCGCAAGTATTGTCTTTGTGTCGTGTATTTTATGTAATTTCTGCAAGGGTTTCAACAGCAAATGTAATTTTTGTCATTCAGTGCAGTTGAATAATTCAGACAGGTTGTGTGTGATTGCTGACACAGTGACACTCATGACATCACATAGTTGACAGCACATTTATCCTGGTCTCAGTGGCACCACGTACACCTCACTCCTGCCTTCCACATGAACAAGTACTTGAGCCTTGATACCAGCATCATCCGTATCCCACCGGAGTATGGTGGAATTCTCACCTTGTATTTACGTTGCAAGCTTAGCTCAGCCCCATTTGGCATCAACAAACATACTACAGTGCACACCCTTGCACATCTAAACACCCCACCCCCCACCCCCACTTCCCTGTGACACATTGTGATTCACTGACTTGAACTCTCTCCCCCCCAACCAACTATAGTGTTACAGAGAGTGTGGTGGACTGTGAATAGTGGGAGATGACAGCTCCCCGGTGAGTCGTCTGTTATCGTCTCTTTGTCCTGGAATAATCAGACACGATGAGTCACTCCCTGACACTGCGCACCCCTCAGTGAATTCCCTCACAATGCACTCTATGGCCTATGTTCTCACTGAGACTGCTGGCTGTTCATGGCTCCGTGTTTGGCCCACGATGAGCCAACGCCGGTATGATCCAGGACAATTGACACGTGTGGCAAGCAGCTCCTTTCAGTCCAGAAATGTACCCAGTTGGTTGCTGGTGAATTATTTACGTTAGCCAAGCAGAACATGGTGACCTAGAAGCTGGTGTAAGAGGCTTTAATTAAAAGACTTGTTAGAAGTGTCTTGCATGGGGCACAGTGAGGTTGGAGGATTTAAAATGTGAGAGACAAACACCAATGAGATGTTTTCCTATTTTATTTTAACTTCAGACAGAACCTCACTGTGCGGTTTAATATTTCATATAATTTTTTTCCCCTACTGCAGCCTCTTCTGTGTCATTTCTTCAACTTGTTTTTCTACATTGTAAGCTCACACTCTGATATGGCAGGGTGGTGCCTATCAAACTGCCTCCTGCTATAGGAGGATCTTTCAGAGGAACACAATGTGAAGGTTGAGTGCTCTGGCACAGCAAGGTCAGTAAACTTACCTACTGTAAAGCATAAAAGTGGTATGAAACTGATAAACCAGATGACAGCCTTCAGTCTAAACTTCACATCTGAGTGCTGACATGCCCCCTCCCGCTCTTTGTTTCCTTATAAATGGTGCAATCAATTCTCGCTGCTTGGTTTTCACACCAGGAGGCTGAAAGTGGTCAAATTGTCATCAGTTTTGAGGGGGAAAAACAATTTATAAAAAGGCGAGTGCTGTTTAATACGTAAAAGACCTTTTGCTTCATATGTTAATGAATTTCAGATGTCGTCCTCACTTCAGGAGCAAGAGGCTGCGGTGAGGGCCTTACAGCTGTTTCGTGGAGATAATTGATTTTGGAATAGGCCGACAAGAGCGTGGGCAGGCGGGGTTGTCGGTGTTCTACAGCGGGGTCCGAGCCAATTTCCGCAGGCCTCGTCCCTTTAATTACAGCAGCACTGGAGTGCGGGACACGGCAGCACTCTTCCCTGGGCAAATTAAACCCACTCACCAGTCTTGCCTCTGCCCTCCCCCTGCTATGCAGAGGCCTGATGAATTTTTCATGGCCCTGCCTCTCTCTTCGGGCCTATCGTTATGGCTGCCAGCAGTGCTGATGGTGCTGCTTCCTCTGACCTCCCAGAGTGGCAAGGTAAAGCAGAAGAAACAGAGAAAAGGCAGACTACCCAAAGTGATTTGAATGTTTTGACCATCACAAATCAGTCTTGGAAAGATAAAAGACCAATCCTGCATATTGAAATAGTTAAACATACTTCAGAAATACTAATAGTCCTTCTACAATTACATTTTGATTCCGCTTCCTTCTACATGACTATGAAAATGTTCAATTTTCTCTGTCAAAAGTTATGATTGCAGCTCTGTTCACTGAGGCTAGACAAGCACTTGTGTTCTTTAACAATGTCTGTACAAGCATCTTGCAGGTCTTGGGCTGATATCTACTTTTAAGTTTTCTTTCAAATATAATCAATTTAATGCATCCCTGCTAAGTAAAATTTTGAATTTCTTCAATTTAAAAGAATGTAGTTACTGGCCCCAAACTTTTAAACAATAGTGTACACTGTCAACATAATATAAAGTAATTATTAATTAATATTACAATACAATACAATACAATTTATTATTTTTGGCTTTAGTGCAAAAGACAAAATTTGGAAGACCCCTGATCTAAACTGAAAAGGCCATTGGGTTCCCATTAGGGGTGTAACGATTCACTCAACTCACGATTCAATACGATTCACAATTTTGATTTCACTATTCGATTTTCTCGCAATTTTTTTTTACAAAATGAGACTGAAGACATTATACAGTAAATGAAAAGGTGTTGTTTTATTAGTCTATTGCTGCACATTTCTTTGTGAAATTGAAATATAACAAAACATGCAGCATTCGTTTTTAATCTAAATTAGACTGTATAATTTCGAAATTTGATGCAAAAACAATGGTCTGACTAGTTTTGTGAAACTATACTACATAAAACATCTGAACAAAACAGTAGATTAGCTGAATGAGATGCAGATTCACTCTCTGACAGCAGGTGGCTCTTATGAACAGCAATGATACAGTGTTTCCTTACCACTGTAAACAACACTAACCCTAACACTAATTGTTCAGAGGCAAGATGAAAAGAAAATACCACTTTTCTAAATATAGTCAGTTCCCTTCAGAGATACATTCATATAAACTCCTACTCCAATTGTATCACAATTTGTTTGGCATCTCAACCGATTTGACTCATCTCACAGACCTATTTGAATTGATTTTCAACCGGCTCACGATTAATCGTTACATCCCTAGTTCGCATTTTAACACTTGGTCATTGTTATCTCCACATTATTTATATAATGAATAATTTCTTTCATGACAATAAGTCAGCATTTGTGTGACTCTCATTACAGCTTGACCTTTGGTGACTTCAGCGCTGCATTTCAACAAAGGAAAGAGTATGAAAGAACTGCTGAGCATGTTAAAAGAGGAAGATCAGAGAAAAACATTCACAGAGAGGCCTCAGTATACATAAGTAAAAAGCCATAATGATTATGTTAGCATTCCATATTCCATACTGATCTACACAGCATGCCTGGATCTGAAAATGAGGGGCTAAAGCCACAATCTCCACCCCAGGCTGTATATATTGCAGACCCCTTTTGTCCTGACTCTGCAGGCTTTAGTCTCACTTCTGCTTGTCCTCAGAGACCCCACAAGGAGGTATCAGAAGGATTACCCTATACGCTGTTAATCAGACGAGACTCCATGAGGAGGTCCTCAATAGAGGCTGGTCTTTACATTTTGTGGTCCTGTCTTGCAATGTGACGCATCATGTTCACTAAAGACATAATTTTAAGTCTGCTTCTGAGGTAGAATAGGGACAGGCCTTGACCTATTATTATTTCATGAGACCCGGGACAGGGCTGAGTAATAGGGCTTGTGGTATTGGGGTGCGTTAGTCCTCAGCTCTCCAAAATCAGCTTGTCTGAAGAGTGCATTTCCATGTAGATCCAGGCTGCGGTTTCCCTCAGCACTTCACTGGCCTGCCCGACCTAAGCCCGTCATCCTCTCGTCATCTTGAGGCTTCTCCAGGAATACACATTGAGCGGTCTGTCAGGCGTTTCAATACATATTTTAACAGAGTCTGAATGGTGAGTCTGAATCAAAGAGCCGGGTGCTGTATCTCTTCTTTGACACACTGAATTGCGACTGAATTCTGACCTTTCGTGATTCATGTGACTGAAGGGGACGTTAATCAGCTTGCATAAGATTAATTACAAGCTATTATAGATTGAAGGAGTGGTAAAGCACCACTTGTCTTAAATACTATAAAAAACACATGTGTGTCATTTGATTACAAGAAGTAGGCTAGATGCACAAATTGTAGTGGGAGGAATTGGTAAGTGGAAGGAGGGGGCTGAGCTTTCAAAGAAATCATGCAGGGGGACTGCCTGTCGAGGTGGAATTGTATGTTTTCGCCGTTTAGCAACTGTTTAGCATTTAATTTCGCATGTGACGCCTAATGAGCCCAGCCCTTGCTCTGATCTCTGGGTGTTAGCCGAATTGAGAATGAATTGCACTCGTTCTCTCTTTCCGCTGTCCTTTCTGCTCATCGTGATGCTGTTTTAGTCTGCTTTACGAGGAAGCTCACAGACAGCAAATACACTTTCCAACTTTCTTTTTTAAACCTACACGCTGACCTCTTGTGGAATTGCACTCATCATGAAAGCTGAGACCGGTGTGTTGTGTTAGTCTTGAGCTCTGAGTATTAGCATGCGTGCTGGTTTTCCACCTGTGGGGTGGTTTAGGAGTTCATCTCGATATGCACCCAGCACGTCAGGTAAATTATTGATTTAAAGCAACTATAATGAAGCATGGGCATATTCACTTAACTGTATTTAATAGAGAGACCGCTAGATGCAGTGAATGTCATTAGCTTTGCTTTGTGAAACAGCTGGAAGCTCTTTCAAATATTGTCCATTACTGAAGTCATCATGTAAACATCTCATCTTTAATCATGATGTGAATGGATTTAGTGCTTTGTGCAATATGACATCTGCTGCTAATATAAATTGGCATTAAATCTTGCCCAGCTGCTGTACCACCTCTGTATGATATGTGTTTCCCAGTTAGTGGCAGTTTTTCTTTATTGATATGGTCATTTATTTTATTTTTTGTTACATTGGTCTTGAGCTCTGAGGTCATTCTTCACACTTAATTAGTCTCCATGTTGGCATTCCACTGCATACATCAATTATCCACCAGTTTTGTCTTGAATGCCTTGTCCAGTTATTCAGTCTGTCTCTGTGTCATGTGTCTCTCTATTTTTCTCTATCCTTTTCTTTTTGAAAAAATGCTGAGTTCCATCTCCATTATAAAAATCCAAAGGGTTCACACTCATCAAGACTGCATTACTCTCTCAGAAATCATGGGAAAAATTAACTATTTCAGAACAGACTGGCATTGGCAACTTATATTCTTGAGAGAGAAAAAAACACATAGTATAGAATATTTCATATAAAAATTAAAATGTTGTAATTATTTACTTATCATCATGTCCTTCCTCATAACTTTCTTTCTATCGTGTACCTATTCTGGCCATACATTTCAAATTATAATAAAAGTATATGAGCACTTGGGGTTTAAAAATGACACACACAACAACAATAAAAGTATCATAAATGTGGTTCATTGTTGATTCAGTGATGTCATCTTCCAGCTCAGTTCAGTTCTCTTCCAATAGTATCTGTGCAGTCAAGTCAACAATGTTGCCAGAAATTGTGTCCCCAACTAAGCAAGCCAAAGGTGACAGTGGCAAGGAACCAAAACTCCATCAGCAACAGAAATGAAGAAAAAAAACCTTGGGAGAAGCCAGACTCAGTCTGGGGGCCAGTTCTCCTCTGGCCAGACGAAACCAGCATTTTGTGGTTTAATTCCAGGCTGCAACGCATGTCAGATTGAGCAGAGGACTCATTTCACATTTCACTAAATGGTCCGAAAGATTCATTCACAAATCAAACTGATCTGATTTGCAAGGAAAACTCACAAACTATGTGCATGTGAAGTTACCTAGATGACCTTCTACATTGTGTGTGTGATTTACTGCACTTAGTATGAACTTTAAGGAAATAAAGGAATTCGGAAATGAAAGAAAGAGTGTGTATGATAGAGAAACTGTGTGCTGCAGTGCAAGGACAGGCAGGCTTTTGGCTCTTACTCATGACTGAGCAATAAAGATGCCTGAAGCTTCAGTTTCAGGTGCAGAAAAAAAAACATATTGCATGACATTGCTTTTACCCATTTAAGAAATGCACACACATTGCTTCTTATTGGTGAAATCCATTGTCATATGGCCATTAACGCTATTAAACAAATTATGCTGTGAACCTTGGCCACATGGATCAAGGTAAACTGCACAGTACCATTAAGCAGCTTGTCCCAATGACAATACTGTTAAACTGGTTTATGGGCCACTGTTGCAGAAAATCTCACTTCAGACAGGATGAGCTTATGTTTCTGTAAGTAGGTGGCCACCATTTACATTTGCAAACAGCCCGGCCAGGCATTTTCAGGATAGAAAAGCATTTTTTACCAAAATAAGATTAGTCACTTCTGATGAGAGGTTTGGATTAATAGCTTTGATTAATAGAATAGCTTTGACCAAGGAGGATTTATTCAATATCATTTTACCTCATTCTTGCTAAAACATTACATGCATGTGAGCCATATGCTACATGGATCAGTGTGCAATGACAATGGCAGATTAATCTCAGACTTACTGTAAACTGGGGTTTTTATCTTCGCTCAGTTCCAGTCTAACAGTTTCTGAGAAATAAAAAGCATTGTTGTCTTTCACAGAACTGTTTACTTTATATAACAGTTTGCTTTTTGATCCTGGTTTAACATGCTCATGTGCCTACAGTATAGTGTGCTTCAGACCAAAGGACTGGCTGGTGAAACAAGCAGGGCAGATATAATTATATGCAATAAATATTTTAAAAATAAACTGATGGATATGGTTGGTGGCTGTAGACAGCTGTCCAACATGAATGATTAATTTAGTGCCCAGGTAATGTCTTCATATCCAGCATAGCAAGTCGCATTCAAACATTCAGATGGCTCAACATCTGTTCTGTAGGAGATTATTAACACACTGCAGACTTTAATTAAATATGCATGGGGTATCTAAAATATGCCATGCAAATAATCCCTGTAAATTTTGATATCCCATCTAAAAGACACTTCTCATTCTCTTCAGCTTTAATACACAAACTTGCATGTGCAAGTTTTATGTATAATTTTAACATTTTTTTAACATGTTCGTGTAAATTCTACAATTTGTGAGGCTTTCAATGACCGTTAGTTGTCAGACAAATGTATTAAGAATATTCAGCTCCTTTGATTACATCTTTGGCTAACAAAACTGCTTCTATTGAAGTAATAAATTAAGATATTAAGAGCAAGTCTTTACCAAAAGAGACTGAACGTCAACTAGCAGGTGGCTCAATTATAATGAATTGGGTGTTACAAATAATTAAGTGTTTGAATGCCAGTATTTTTTCTCAGTTTAACCCTGGATGTTTGTTTGTTTAACTATAAAGTTGGTCAACTTGGGAAAGCGGTGTATGCAGATGGTTCTAGAATGTCTGATTGACTCCTCCCGGCGTCACAGCTGAAGCTTGGTGAAGGTAAAGGGCGACTTGTTGAATGAGGATACTGTGGATACCCTTTCCATACACTGCACTGTTGATTCACAGGGAACAATTACGCTCCAACGAAACTAATTTTTAAGAACAATTCCATCTGGCAAATTTGCGTTTCGTGTTTATTCTGTAATTCTGTAACAGATTTTAAGCCATGCCACACTGATAAGCTGCCTTAAGCTTAACCGTGGATTACTAAGAGTTCTCCAGCGACGAAAATCCAAAAGTAATCGCAGATTAATTTTGTATCTTGTTATCTGTAACTTTAATCAATGGTTTTGACTGTCGAACTAATGCGTGCCAGAAAGTGTTTGTTTCTTCTGATCTAATGCGAGGTGTTTTGAATGTGACTGTCCCTTTGACCGCATATCATTTCAAAATGTTCAGCTGTGCAACCTTAAATATATTGTGTGTTAGTC
Organism: Cyprinus carpio; assembly: GCF_018340385.1. Lineage (NCBI taxonomy): Eukaryota > Metazoa > Chordata > Actinopteri > Cypriniformes > Cyprinidae > Cyprinus > Cyprinus carpio. The sequence goes on from NC_056583.1 coordinate 13,754,164, forward strand.
AGCTCAGTTGTATAACAACCAATCAAATTTAAGTTTCAGTAGGCCTATATATTACCCAGATATTTTTTTTTCTCTTAAAAACGCGTTGAAGAAGTAAACTTTCGGTTCCTTGTACATTTACAAAACGTGCTCCTTAAAGCGCTTTGGTTGATTTTTGTGCTCAGTTCGTGTGTAAATAGAGGTTCATATTTGCAGTGAACACGATATTCAACCAATTAACTAATCCGGATGAACAAAGACGTCTCGTTACTTGTCTACGGGGCGCGAGATTAGTGCTTTTGTTTGCAGTTATTAGTATGCCAACACCTGTAGCCTAGAAAAGATAATGTTTAAAGCTTGCCTTGGAGCAATGCGGTTTTTAACATCGTTCCAAAAGCATTTTACTATAGCAACGATATTTTTTTCTAATACCCAATTAATCACTAATGATAAATCTGCAGACATCACCACCTTTTAACTGTACGCATTAATCTTTAATGTAAGACAGTAGTGGTGTGCCCACTGGAGAGAAGGCCATTAAGCGTTAAGCCCAGGATAAACAGACAATTAGGCCAAGTGAATTAACTTGTTTGTGGCATTAATTACACGCTTTATGCAAACAAAAAAAAACTTGTGAAAGAATGTTATTTGACTCAGGCCTAACAAGCCGATCTTGTTTCCTACTGACATTTTATCTTGCGTTTCAATTTGATAAAGAGGCGAAATAACTAATAATAATTACGCGGAATACTCATTATGTTGTAGGCTAATAAAAACGTTTATTTAAATGTTTTAAATGTATTTAAAAGCGTCATGAAAATTTCAGATTGAACAAAAAGCCTAGATGCTTATGTAAAATAAATCAAATTAATTAATTTAAAAATAAAAACATGATTTAATTTTACAAATAAGTGCCAATGTTTTTGAGGATCGTTTCCTATTAATTCAAATGCTATTTTGTCTTTTAGATGTAAAAAGATTTAGACCATTTATTATGTTTACGCATTTTCAATTGCATTTTCCTTTGGGGGAAAAAAGTACATGTGCACTAATAACTGTTAAGTAAATTTTCATCTTTTTAATTAAAAAATCGCGGTCTTTCTAATTTAAATGTTTGGTAAATAGCGGTGGATTATTTATCTGTTGACTAGCTGGCAAACTTTCACACCCACACAAGAAAGCAGACTTTTTTCAGACAATTTTCCACCTATTAAACCTCCTACCGTCGAGTGAACCGGCGCACTATTCGCCTGCTTGAAAACATCCCGCAGTGACTGGCCAGTTCTGATTGGAGCGACGATAAAACTCTGAGCGCGAAGCGAATATGGAGATGGAGCGCGCACTGGCTAATGACGGGCAAGCTTGACAGTGATTGGCAGGGCTGCCATGACAACCACAGCACGACACCAGGAAGACCAATAGAAAAGCGAAACAAAATGTTTCACCGTTGCACTCGAAATTGATTAAGGGTAGATATTACGCGTTCGGTGGCACTGCAGCGATAGCAGCGCAAACACGACGTCAGGTTTGCCGTCTTTTCCCGTCTATTTATCTGTGTCCGGCGACTCCATGGTTTTCAGGTCTCCTTTAGAGCTTTATCCCTCACATATTTTCCTGCCCAATTTTGCGGATCGCCCTCTGCTTCTAGCGGGCAGCGTCCCCAGAGCGAGATCCCCGGAGGACTTACCGATGTTTCAACTGCCCACCCTAAACTTCTCGGCGGAACAGGTGGCCAGCGTGTGTGAGACGTTGGAGGAAACCGGGGACATCGAGAGACTCGGACGTTTCCTTTGGTCCTTGCCCGTGGCACCTGGAGCATGCGATGCCATCAACAAGCACGAGTCCATCCAGCGAGCCCGAGCGGTGGTCGCGTATCACACCGGAAGCTTCCGTGAATTGTACCACATCCTGGAAAACCACAAGTTCACCAAAGACTCTCATGGAAAGCTGCAAGCGATGTGGCTCGAAGCGCACTACCAAGAGGCAGAGAAGCTGCGCGGTCGTCCCCTCGGACCCGTTGATAAATACCGGGTCCGCAAGAAGTTCCCAATGCCACGAACCATCTGGGATGGCGAACAGAAGACGCACTGTTTCAAGGAACGGACTCGCGGCTTGTTGAGGGAGTGGTACCTACAGGACCCTTACCCCAATCCGAGCAAGAAAAGGGAACTGGCACAAGCCACTGGACTGACTCCCACTCAAGTAGGCAATTGGTTTAAAAATCGAAGGCAAAGAGACAGAGCGGCAGCTGCCAAAAACAGGTCAGTTTTAATGGGTTGAATTCGGGAAGGAAATAAAACGAATACTTGCGTAGATATAAATGCAATTTATAAACTTCAATAGACAGTAAATGCTGTCACACAATCTGCACGATGTGCTAGATCGTGGTTGAAAGAAATCGAAGAAAATTACTTTATTTTAAAAACCAACAAAGGCATTTTGCTTTTGTAGCATACATATTTCAGACATTTTATTGGATTGAAATGTTAACGCATTAGAATACGTGTTATTTTATTTGGTGTTTTTGAATGTAAAATAATGGCTAAATGTGGAGTTCTTAGGAATAGGAAAATATGAAAATAATCATGACAGCACAACAGCAAAAATCAATTTGCAGTTTTGTAATGTTAACTGATTTTATTTTTTCACCCAGAAACAATTACATTTTCACCTCCTATGTGAATAAAAATATCCCCGTATATATAGCTAATAAAATATACATGTTTTGAAAAATGTTTATTTGGCAGTGCATTGCCATAAAGTTTTCTTTAATTGCAAAATAAAATTAGCTAAAAACAAACACAAATAATTTTCATGTAGTGTAAACTGATATAATCTAATCAAATGTATGTCATTAAATATGGCTAGTGCTTATTATTTATCATTATAATTAATAGAAATTAATGTTTAAGAAAAATATAAGCTTGCATATAATTATAAACATCCTTAGGCCTGGGCTATATAAAAATGGACTAAATTGCTTTTAACTCTTATTGGTGTGATCTCACATTTCACAAAAGTAAAAATCAGGATTGTTATTATTAGAGACACTGTAACCCGTCGAATTCGAACAATACCGTGTGTGGTGTATGTATTATATTGCGTAAATAATCTTATGTTCTATATACTTGTGTTTTTAGGCTTCAGCACCACGGGTTGGGTCAAAGCGGCCTGCGCTCCATGTCAGAGTCCGGGTGCACACCGCACAGCTCGGCCGAGTCCCCGTGCGCGGCCGCCAGCCCCACTACCAGCGTCTCCAGTATGAATGAACGAGGCGACGGTGGGACCATTCTCTCAGTTACTGACAGTGACTCTGATTTTGATGTATGATGCACCGTCAGTCAAATATGGAACATTTTTACCCAGAGAAAAAGGAACTTGTGAGAAATGTGGGTAACATGGGGGCCGGCCATTTTGCCACCTTGTGTTCGACAAAAGGAGAAAGCATGCTGTTTTTCCAGCGCTTCAACGGATTGACGCCCTTTCCTTTCATTTTCAAGGCCTACACGACCATATTGCATGTTCATTTGTGAATATTTTGCATTTATAAAAGGCATTTATGAAGTGGAGTCTGAGAAAGTAGAACTTGATGCTCAATGAAATGAGTGAACCGGAGAGACAATTTTGTTATTTTGTGTTTATCAGACAATCGTTGAAGTCAAAAGCACCTTTATTCCCCCTTCGTCTTTTACTCGACAACAGATGTTAATACTAATTTTATCTCGAGATTTATATTGAATTGTCAATGTATGATTCTGAAGTTTCCCTTAGGTCTAGGCTTGTCTAGATATGCTTGTATGATACCGCAATTACGCCACTCTCTTTCCTGCAGATTTCTTTATGTTGTGTCCATAAAGCGTGAGTAACTGTCTGTTAAGTGCTTGGAGATTTTAAGTGTATTCATTCTGCTCGTTTTTATACTGTAAATGGGTTAATAGCGCTGAAAACACAGTGTTATGGGTCACTTTTATGCAAATAAATATAATTTAATATAATGACTATCAGAGTATTTGTTTATTTAATGAGTTGGCATTGTGGCATTTTGTAAAAAAAAATCGCTATTCTGTAGGCATTAGTTTCTTGTTCGTTTTTATTTTTTTATTTTAGGAGTGTCTTAATCATTTATCTTATAGTTAAAGTGTTAAACAGCACTCAGAAAATAGAGTCAAAGAACAGGCGTTGTTATTGCTTTCGTTCTTTTATTTCTTTAATTTTAAAAGTTCGTTCCATTTGACCTATTATTAGCTATTATTATTATTATTATTATTATTATTATTAATAATAATAATAATAATAATAATAATAATAATATTATTATTATTTTGAAGTAATGGGATTGTTCAATGTCGCAAACGAGTTTAAAATGACACGAATTATATTTAACCTAAATCTGAATAAATTAAGTAGTTATAGCTTAGCTACGTGTTGCCAATGCGCATGTATTTATTTTCCGTATTGATAATTGATGAAAATGTTTTATGCTTTAGGCAGAGAAAAATAGAAAATATTCATAAAACAGTAGGAAACTATACATCTTTATTTATTTTATTTATTTATTGTTCTTATTATTATTATTGTTGTTGTTGTTATTATTAGGCCTGTTGCAATTTACACCCGCTTAATTTTTGGTGAATGTATAGCCTACAATGTAGGCAAGAAAAAAATACTGACAAATAAAATTAATTAATACATTACAAAGTTTAGACTGTTATTTTTTAAAGAAAAAAAATACAAATAAAATAAAAATAAAGGGAAAAAAGAAAACTGATCATCAAAGTCTGACGTGTTAGACGACAAAAGAGAAAAACAATTTTGATCATGAATTGTAAAACATTTTGGGGGACTATGTACACATTTTATTATTGTATTTTTTTTACAGTAGAAATAAACGCAGATGAACTACATTATTGTCAAACAAAAATGAAGGTGCATGTTGACAAGTCAACTAACGTTTATACGAAATAAAATAATAAAGTTGTATTATTTTATTTTTAGTAGCCTACTCACTAGTGGCTTATGTTAACCAGGTAATCAAAAACATACTCGCCGGTTCGTGAAGGAAATACACTAGTGCCACCACAATACTTAGGCTACATATGATCATATCAAATGTAATCACCTCAGTTTTCAAACGTCATTTATCTGTCTAATAATGCCATCATTCAGTTTCAGTCTTCTCTCTTACTACTACCATAAGGCTAAATAACAAGAGGATGGTTTGTTTGTAGTGTCCTAATAGCATTCCATATAAGAGAAAGAGTGTGTCGTTTACTGTGAGAGGATTTCTGTTCCCTCTTCTCCCCTTTGATTTGATCGCTTAACTGAGCACAACTTTTTATTCGTGTCTATTCACGCGGCAGTTCCCCTTGACCTGCATTCAGTGTGCTGCATTGAACTGCGCTATAAAATAATCTAGACGCGAGGCGCCTCTTTAGTACAAGTGCAATTCCAATGCTACATTTAAAAATGTTAAAAATAAATTTAGTAAAAAAAAAATACTAAATGTGATTATTGCAGAGTTAGCTAGCCTACCTGTAGCTATCTAAGTCTATTTAAGATTTTCTGCTTAATTCGATGAGTAGCCTAGCCAATATTAAATTAATCAAAAAACAAATCAACCAACGTGGGAAAATTTTGCCAATTCGATTACAAATAATAGCTACATCTGTGTAAATATACGCGTTTCACTAGCGTTCTTAAACAACATTTCAGCAACCACTCAACAAGCTCTGCAACAAAAGTTTCTGTCGCCTGAGGATGCAGCCACAGCAACAGCACGCCAACAGAACGACTTCCGTCTAGATCAATATCAGACGGTAAGTCCATAAAACATGAGCAGTGCTTGTTATTATCACTTATTATAGATTTAGATACCACAACATGTATTATCACAAAAAATGTTGTTTTAAAGATCTTAAAGGCCTATCAGTTTGCTAACTGTGTTGGGGCCGCATCAGATTTTTTGCGCGTGACTGAGGAACCTTTTCAGCCTGAGTTGAAAAAAAAAAAAAAAAATTAATGAACGCCTGTAACAAGCCGTTTGACCTTAACTTGCATATGGGATCACGGCCTCTACGCTCTTTAGGTAGGCCCACTGGTTGACGAAAGTGCCTTTTGATTCTCATAAAATATTTCTAAGTATCAATACTTTTGTGACAGCATTGCATTTACCTTAAAAAAAACGCTTTCGGTTTGTGTGATTCTATTCTTAATCTTTAGATACCAGTTCCCCCCAGCTCACAGTACATCCCAAACATGCTTATATAGATGCACACATTCTAATCTAAAGCTATGACGCTTACACGGGTGACAAAGCTGCCACATTAAACAATTTGATTTAAGTGTGAGTTTGACAGTAATTGTTTGACTGCAATGTAACGCTGTACGAAGTTCATATGTCGACAAACCTGTCATGAACTTTTCTTACAGTAGGAAGCCTTAACGTCTTATTCATATTCTTATGTCGCCATCATGCGGTGACTATTAGATAAAACAATCTGAGCTGTGAAATTTTTAAGCCTACTTGTATGATAATGATTGTTATATATAAGGTTTATAATATATATGTGACCCTGGACCACAAAACCAGTCTTAAGTGTCTATTTTTCGAAGATTTATACAAAAAAAAAAAAAAAAAAAATAAGCTGAATAAATAAGCTTTCCATTTATGTATGGTTTGTTAGGATAGGACAATATTTGGCTGAGATACAACTATTTGTAAATATGGAAACTGAGGGTGCAAAAAATAAAAAAATATTAAGAAAAACACCTTTGAAGTTGTCCAAATGAAGTCCTAAGCAATTGCATTTTATATAAATATGCATATTAATAATCAAAAATAAAATTTTGATATATTTACAGTATGAAATATGCAAAATATCTTCATGGAACAGGATCTTTACTTAATATACTAATGATTTTTGGCATAAAAGAAAAATCAATAATTTTGACCCATACAATGTATTTTTAGAAATCACTACAAATATACCCCTGCAACTTAAGACTGGTTTTGTGGTCCAGGATCACATATAATGTGTCTTATAATGTGTCTTATATAAATCATGTAAACAAAAACAGAAATTGAATAGTTTATCTGGTGCAATAATATTTACATTGTTGTGTTGTAACAAATAACATCTTTGTTTAAAAGAAGCTGAAAATTTTCAATGAACTCCGGGTTGTAACTCTGGCACTACTTAAAACATAAAAGACTGCAATTAAACATGCATTTTCCATTTTATTGGGTTGAAATTAATGAAGTTTTGAAGTCAGCCTTGAAACAAAAAGAAAGTTACAAATTTTAAAAGTTAACCCTCTATGGTACGCATTATGTTCTAACCATGAAATATTTTTTTAAATACGTTTTTATTACATGAAATAGCTTCAATTATACAAATCCAAAAAAAAAAATGTAAAAAATTTTTTTTGGGGGGTATTTAGGAAAACGTTGCCATATGGCAACAGTGTACCACAATGGAAAATGACCAAAAAAGTAGTTTTTCTATTAAACTATGATTATCTTTTCTATTTAAATTGACATTTCTTTTAGATATTGATAGATTTTTATACTTGGAACTTATGCAAACCAAAAGTAAGTAGGTTCCTATCATTTAACCTTCAAAATAGTACTTAAAAGTATTATAATAATGCTTGCAAACGGACAAAAAATTCGCTTTTGTACCATATATGCATATCAAATTCATCAACTTTTTATTGTTTTACATCCACAAAGATTCCAACAAAAAAAACAAGTCTTTTTGAAAGTATTTTATACAAGTTAAGTAAATGTATGGTAGCATGGAACATGCACTAATACCACGTAGAACATGAAAACATAAAATTCAGGTATTACGATAGGGGGCTCCCTGAAGTAAAGTGAAAAGTGAAAGTTGTGACATTTGCCAAGTATGGTAACCCATACTCGGAATTGGTGCTCTGCATTTAACTCATCCAAGTGCACACACACAGCAGTGAGAAGTGAACACACCGTGAACACACACCCAGAGCAGTGGGCAGCTATATATCCAGCGCCCGGGGAGCAACTGGGGGGTTCAGTGCCTTGCTCAAGGGCACTTCAGCCATGGGTATTGAGGGTGGAAGAGAGCGCTGTTCATTCACTCTCCACCCACCGACAACTCCTACCAGCACCGAGACTCAAACTGGTCACCTTTGGGTAACTAGTACAACACTCTGACTTTTAGGCCACAGTTGCCCCTCAGTGTGGGTTTTCCCAGTCCATCACTGTGCACATGTCTCAGTCCAACTCAAGTCACATTTTATGACATCCCATGAAACTGCAAAAAGCAGTTCCTTTCTGCTGTGATGCAAAGGTGCAAGTCACATTTGCTGCACTTCATGGGGACGATTCCCCTTCAGCCAGGGTATTTGCACTTCCCTTTATTCTCCATGACAGGCCAACTCTGCACACTTCCTATTGCCCTTTCCATAAAATATAGCTGTATTCATTTTCTGAAATGAAGACATAATTTTGTTATTTATACATAAATACAACTATACTACAATAAACACTTCAAATCATTAAATAACTGTGATAATTTTATTGATGCTACTATCTATAAAAAATCCCAATGGGGAAATACATTACTGCAATTTCACTGTGGTACAGTGTTGCCATATGGCAACACACCTATTTTTCCATAGTGGTACAGAGTTGCCATATGGCAACCTTGATATTTTCTTAATTTACAGTAAAACTATGTTAGACAAAATTGATTTATGAATGAAAATATCTAATTTACTTACCAAAGATGTTGCAGTTGAAAATCCCCCTTGAGAAAAGATGTTTAGAAATTAGGTTAATGGAGCAATTTCTAGAGCACTTCAACAGGTGTGTTCTGTGTGAGGGTGACAGTGGAAAAAGGAGTTTTGGGAGGACATTCAGTTGTCATGTGACTTAAAAACAGCACATCATTGGCTACCTTAAGGCCTACCCTTTTAATACCCATAATGTTATATATCGTAGTTTTTTCAGAATAACAAGGAAATGAGTATAAATTAATTGTTGCCATATGGCAACTCCGTACCATAGAGGGTTAAGTTAGTTTTAAAATGTTTGATTAGAGAAATAGTTTTATTTAAAGTTATTAAAATAAAAATCTAAATATTTTATCCTTGCTGATTTGTCTGCTTATCATCTCTGCTTCCATAACTTTAAGCCTAGGCTTACTTTGATGATAATAATAGTCTTTTCCGGTAGAAAGATGATACATTCTTGCTTTCACAAGAAAACATATGTGAACGATATGTGTAAAAAAAAATATATTTGAATCTGAATCCTCTTCTTCCTTTTCAGATTCAGATCTCCTCCAGTAGGCCTGTAGCATGGCAGCCAAATGTTGCATGGTAATGCCATAATTGCACGGTGCTGAGATCTGCAGTAATCCACATCTCCACTTCGTTTGGATGATTTTGAAGCCGCTGTGATTTATTTATTTATTTATTTATTTATTGTTGTTGTTGTTGTTGTTTTATTAATCAACAATAGTTATCAAAAATAGTTACTTATTATTTTCACGCTGAAGAGACTTTTGGACATAACTGGCGAATATTTTACGTGATGATTTGAGGGAATCGTATTCATTATAATAATACAGGAAAATATTTAAATGATCTCAGTAGTGATTTGCAGCTTAATAGGTTTAGGCAGCTGCTTATAATTACATACCGTCACCAATAGGGGGCAGTATATGCTCATAAATTCTTTTTTTTTTCTTTTTTTTTTTTTTTTTTTTTTTTTTAAAGGAACAAAATACAAGTTAAACGAAAGTTGAAAAATATTATCTATAAAAAGTGAAATTTTGTTTTATTTTTCCATTAGTTTCATAGCTGTTTTAGTTTTTAAGTAAAATCAAAGTTGTGCTAAAATTACAACTTGCAATGATAGGTTTTTCTACCGCACTGAATGTGATTACCGATTAAAAAATTATGAAGACCTAATAAAATTATGAAGAATGACAAATTATTGCAGCAATCTGGAAAATAATCAATATATTGTTATAATAAAGATGAAAAGTGCTAAGTTTTTAGCATACTGCACTTTACCAGATAAAATATTTATAAATTGAACATGGACATCCATACCTTATAATATAAAGAAGATAGAAAATAAAAGGTTTATGTATCCAAACTTGACAAAGCGTTATGAAAGAAAATCCAAATAATTAAAGGGCCTGGTAAATACATTTTTTACATGCTGCCATAATGTTTCTAATATACTCATAATAACATTTAATAATGATTCATCAGAAAGATTCTGTCCGATCCGCTTTCGATGAAGCATATTAAAATTGACAGATACAGTGACCTGTAAATAAGACCATATGAACATATTGTTCAAGGAGACCACACATTTTGACTTGATTAAATATATATTTTATTAGTTCATTTTATAGCTAGACATATCAAAAACTATCCCTTGATTACATTGTATTGTTACAGTATTTTTATGGAAACAGTTTTCATATAGGCCCGTCATCTGGTAGTTTTTGGATTTTTTTTTTTGTCTAATGTACTACAAGCTTGACTAGGCTAATAAAATGTTTGGTACCCTATATGATAATGAAGCTAATAACTGGGGGGAAAGTCAAAGATGATGTGTTTTATTTCTTATGATCCAAGTTCCACCAGGCTGGCCGTCATTGAGTTGAGAAGGCCGTCGTGCATGGAGAAGTGGTGGTGGCTCTGAGTGTCTGAGCCGCTGACGGGAATGATGGAGGCGCTGGGGCCGGGCGGAGGCGCGAAGCTGTGCAGGGGTGGCAGACCTGAGCTGGAGGGCATCAGGATGGCTGGGCTCATGGAGGTGTGATCCGGGGTCGCTGTGGGAGATTTGTCGTCCTCTGAACTTTCACATAGAGATTGGTTTTCGTTCATGTGAGAGGTCAGTGTGTTGTGGCCGTTTGGATTTGCACCATCGTTTTCCCTGTTGGAGCAGATCATTCACATTCATTAGCGGGCCAGCAAAAACAACAACCACCGCTTAGTGATGGACATACAAACACCTGGACTGCGCATGACTAAATGTGGCAAATAAAATATGATACTTTTATTTTTCTTCATTAGGAGTAGCCTACATTATAGGCCTTTTAAAAGTTTTAAGCAAAAGCTATATTTATAATAATCATTTTTATATTTATGAACTTTACATTTAGAACAATACATTAACCATACCCTTTTTCAGCTCCGATTATTTTAAGTGAGTTGAGACTAAGATTTTTTTTTATTTTTCCAAATACACATTTACACAAATACTCAAGATTTTATGTATCAATATTTCAATACTATAAATAATATTAATACTTTTGTGTTTAGTTTTACTTCTTGTTATTTATTTATCTGGATTACTTTTCGTTATTTTTGTGTGGTCAAAGAATGACTTTATAGCGTCACTCATTAATTAAAAAGGCAGATGACACAAACCTCCTGCATTAATTGCCATGACACTGATGTCGTCAAATTAAACACATTAATAAAATGTTTTATTTGCAGTTATATATTTTCTTAAAGCCCAATTGTCTTAAAATCTTTGACATTCAGATTGTTATATGATAATTAAGAAAATTAATGATTTATTTTATGTCTTTATTCATGTCTTTATTCTACCCACAAGTACACCAATGAATGCAATTATTTTTATTTATTATTCTTTCCTTTTTTTCATTAATTATTATCATTATTATTATTTAGATGGCATCGGTCATTTTGGTGAGCATTCCTCTACAGAAAGATAGCTTGTTTAAAGTCTTGAGAGTAATAGTGTTCTTCCTACCTTTCCTTTACTTCTGCTGCACGGTCCCTCTGCCTCCTGTTCTTGAACCAGTTGCTGACCTGCGTCGTGGTGAGGCCCGTTGCCTCGGCCAGTTCTCTTTTCTCTCTCGGGGAAGGGTACGGGTTGTGAGTGTACCACTCCTTAAGCACACACCGGCTCTTCTCCTTAAAACAGTAGCTGGTTTCCTCTCCATCCCAGATGGAGCGAGGCAGCGGGAACTTTCTGCGCACGCGGTATTTTCCCACAGCGCCCAGAGGACGACCGCGCAATTTCTCCGCTTCGATATAGTGAGCTTTCAGCCAGAGCTGTTGCAGTTTGGGGTGGTTGTGCGGAGAAAACTGGTGGCTCTCTAATACTTTGTAGAGCTCCCTGAAGTTGCCCCGGTGGAAAGCTACCACGGCTTTCGCTTTCAATACGCTCTCGTTTTTGTGGAGGTGCTCACAAGCAGGTAAGGACCACAAAAAGCGTCCGAGACGTTCGATACTCCCACCTTGCTGAAGGACCTCACAGACGCAGGCAACCTGCTCTTGGGTAAATCCAAAAGTTGGTGGCATAGACATGGTTGAGGGCAATAAGTAACCTGGTGTCTTGTTGGTTTTTACGTTGGTTTTTAAGGCGATATCCACTTTGGAAACTCAAGCATCGAAGCTCCCCCTACTGAAGAATTTCAGTTCTTGATGTACATTTTCCATGAAAAAAATGGTCTAAAATCAGTTCAAAGTAAAAAACAAAAGCAAAACTAACAATTTGAGTCAGTGTGTTGCATTGCTCAATCCCTTAGTAGTAATATCATGACGCGCTAATCATTTCATTCTTACGCGCTCTCAGCGCGCAATAGATTCTTTCCTCGACTGTCCTTAGCTATCAGCCCGCCCTCTGGTTATCATATCTCTTACAGAGTGCCTAGTGTGTAAGGACGGCTAGCGCATCCTCATGGGGAGTCATACGGGCAAGTGTGGAGAGAAGCTGTAGCAGAATCTGACCCTGCCTCTTGGAGATAGAGTGGCTCTTGGATGTCATGCACCTCGGGGGAAGGAGTGCGCGCAACACACTCCAAAAACAGACACTCCTGTATTATAATCTCAGAATAAAGGGGGAAACCAATAGCTACACAGTGAAATGTTTTTGTTATCATTAACAAAAAGTTGTGTGGGGGAAACTATTGCCTTAAATGTCCTTTTGAATACTGTAGTTTCATTAATCTTCACTTGGTTGCATGGAAATGCATAGGCGACACGATGAAAATTTATTTTACGTCATTTTCTAAACTAATACAAAATCAGCAAAATATTTGTGCAAATATAAATATAAATTATATGTGAGAAACATAAAGTAAATGTGAAATATAAGTATATTGCTTCAAATGAATCGTTTTATTAGTGATGGATGGCGGGCACCAGAGGTTTGCTGGATTTATGTTTGTGACGAGAAGTCTCTGGTGTCGTGTATCTGACGAGTTATTTTGGAATGTAACGTGACTCCAGCGTACTTTTTCATATGGACATCGTAATTCTAGCATTTGGGTCCAGAGGGACACAGATATTTAGTAAATTCGTTTTATGGTGAGCTAATGTATATGCCAGCTCTCACCGAGTCATGAAAATATTTGATGTTAGCTTGCATATGAAAGCAAAACATATAAGACCTTTTTAGACTGAATGTGCTGTTCACTGGTGTTAATGTATTTAATTGCATTACAAAATATAGTAGTTATAAAACTATTACTGTAATATTAAATGGAATTAACATTCTTATATGTATATATATATAGGTTCTTTATTGTAATCTTATTGAAAAGCATCACTGTACTCCTACAATACTTTTCTCTGTCATTAACTCTACTCTAAATTCTCCTACTAAAATGGCCATGGTTACCCCGGTTCTCAAGAAGCCCTCTCTTGAGGCCTCTGTTCTAGAAAATTATCGGCCAATATCCACCTTGCCATTTATTTCAAAAGTAATGGAAAAAATTGTGCTCCTACAACTTCAGCCTTTTTTAACTGATAATCACATCTCTGAACAATTTAAATCTGGGTTCAAATCACTCCAAAGCACTGAAACTGCTCTTGTAAGAGTTTTAAATGATATTTCAATGACTACAGACTCTGGTGCTTCTGCTATCTTAGTGATGTTGGACTAGTCATCTGCCTTCAACACTGTTGATCATGAGATTCTTATTTCTTGTTTGGCATCTCATGTGGGATGGGTGGGTGGGGGGTTTAAACTGGTTTAAATCATTCTTAACAAACAGGAGATTTGTGGTTAAAAACTGGAAGTTTTCGCTCGACCCCAGGTAACCTAACTTGTGGAGTTCCTCAGGGTTCTGTCTTATGTCCTGCTCTCTTCTCTCTTTATCTTCTTCCTCTGGGCTCTATTTTTAGAAAACACAACATCTCTTTTCACTGTTATGCTGATGACCTACAAATTTACCTACCTTTGAGTAAGAAAACAAACTTTACAATTGATACTCTTACTGCTTGTCTTGCTGATGTTAAATCATGGCTTTCTATACACTTTCTGTTCTTGAACCCAGATAAAACCGAAGTTATTGTTTTTAGTCCCTCAGAAAATAGGGCAAGTATTCAACCCAATCTTGGGACCTTAAATTCCTTCATCTCTCCCCATGTTCGTAATCTGGGTGTGGTGTTTGATAAGTCCTTAAAATTTGATAAACAAATTAGTGCTGTAGTAGGTTCTAGCTTCTTCCATCTTCGCTCCCTTTCTAAAATCAAGTCATTTCTATCAAAAAGCTCTCTAGATGTTGCTATCCATGCCTTTATTACATCTTGGCTGGATTATTGCAACGCCCTCTATTTCGGTACATCAAAGTCCCAAATCTCTTGGTTAAAAGTGGTTCAAAATGCAGCAGCTAGATTCTTGAAGGGGTGTAAAAAGTTTGATCATGCCACTCCCCTCTAGCATTAAATGTGTTCTAGAAATAAAACCGAACTTGAACTTGACCTTTATTGGTTCTTTAAAATTATTTAGGTTCAGCAAAGAATTTTCCTCTCAATAAAAACAATTTTAAGCTGTACAGACTTTTTAAAAGGTTTTTGATGTTACATTAGATTCTTCAGATCAGTGTTAGAATAAAGGGTTCCTTGTAGAACTTCTGGTTCTTCAGCTGTAAAAAAAAAAATAATAATAATAATAATAATAATTTGGAACCTTTATTCAAAGAGTAACCTTACATCAGTTATCATATATCTCACATATGCATTATGCATAGGCGTCGCATATGCAAATTGTCATATTCAACCATAGTAGCTAAAATATGCTTATTAAAAAGTTAACCTACTGATATATTCAAAACAGAAATATTATTAAGCATAATATTCGGAAACAGTGGTCACGTATTTCCCTCAAGAACCTTTACATTTGCATGCCATTTTTCACGTTTGCATTGTGGGATATTGTGTTACGTATTTTACTTGTCTTTTTGTAAAAAAGTCCACACCCATCTCAATAGCCTACCGACACACATCCTCATTTTCACACACGTGCACACAAATGTAAAGGGTTGAGTTTTCAGTAAAAGGACCTGACTGATTATACATGGCTGGGATCATTTTCCAGTGAAGGGGAGGATATGTCTGAGCAGCCATTAGCCAATCTGAGACCTCCTGAGGGCAGCCACAGCAGCAGAGATGGGCAATGGTGGACGTTCAGTGAGTGGCTTCAGCTCTCAGCAGGACAAAGGGAGTCAGTTTGAGCCCATTTTGAAAGCCATTCTTTATTTAGGGGAGCTGCTCCACGCTAGCTTTGCTGTGTCATTCTAAACCATGTGTCAGAGACAGTGAGCCGAGCTTGGCTACTGTCTGGGGCTCCAGCCTCTGACCTTGATGATGGAGAAGTGAGGAGAAGATGGAGAGAATGTTTGCCTGCTCTTAAAGGACTAGCTTGCTCTATAATGAATGAATTATTGTGCAACGATTGCTGGTTTCTCCTAAATGATAGTTCACCCAAAAATGACACCCTGACCTATACACTGTATGGACAAAATCAGATTTTTCTAAATCTTCCTTTGTGTTCTGCAGAAGAAAGAAAGTCATATAGGCTTGGAACAATTCTGTCCTCATTTACTCGCCCTCATGAAGATATTTTGAAGGATATTGGTAACCAAACTGTTTTCGGTTACCATTGACTTCCATTGTAAAAACAAGTAACAACTGAGACATTTCTCAAAACATCTTTTATGTTCCACAGAAGTAAGAAAGTCATACATGTTTGGAACAATATGAAGGAGAGTAAATAATGACAATTTTTAATTGATTGGTTGATTTATTGAGTGACTATAACTTTAAAAGTTAATCATATTACTAATGTAAAATTGTGTCATTGTTTACTCATCCTGATGAATATATTTTGAAGGACTTCAAATGTATGGACTAAAACAACTGAACCATTTTTCGAAACATCTTCTTTTATGTTCAAAATAATATGGAATCATAAAACCCAAAAATAAAAATTCTGTCATTTATCCTTACGTAATTCCAAATCTATATGACTTAGTTTCTTCTGCAGAATACAGAAGAAGATATTTTGAAGTATGTTGGTAATCAAACCATTTTGGTTACCATTGTCTTCCATAGTATGAACAAAAACTGAGACATTTCTTGGAACTTCTTCTTTTATTTTTCACAGAAGAAAGAAAGTCATACAGGTTTGTAATGACATGAGGGTAAATAAATGATGACACATTTTTAATTTTGGGATGAACTATCTGTTTATTTGAACTTTTCCATATGTAATCTGTTACAGTGATACATTCTTTATCTGATATATTCACCTTTTTGATCATCTCCTTTTTGTTTGTGCTAACTTTTCACACTTTTCTTGTGACAGTTACAGCATGCTAAAAGCATTTTACACCCTGTGATCTGGCATCCTAGTAAATGCACATCACCACCTGCACCAACAGAGAAAGAACGGGCAATCCAAGCAGTTCTCTGCACACACCTGTCTAATGTTTCATGGGCCATGAGTGAGAAAGAGGTCTGCTAATCTGCCCACGCGGCTGGGCAGCATTGGTTTTTCCTGGAGGCTTGTTGCTGACCATGCAGTGGCCTTAGCCTTTTTCTTTATTCAAATCAAGGCAGTTGTGTAGGGGGGCATGAGCAGAGACACCCAACACCCGGCAATCACACTGTCCTCCACTCACAGCGCACACTCTAAATGATTAATGAAGCTGGCTCACCTTCCCTCTCAGGAGGGACGCGAAACCTGATAGCGCCGAGAGAGGCTGCGCTTAGCCATGTGTGTGTGTGTGTGTGTGTGTGTGTGTGTGTGTGTTTGCTTGAGCAAGAGCACTAGCAGAATACATGTAGGGCCATAAGTTTCATAAGTGTTGTCTGGTCGTTGACACAGAGAGAATTCAAAGTAGTGTACCAGTGGCAATTCTGTAGATGATGACTGGCTAGAAGTAATATTTGACTGCATTTCACATGATGCCGATGTTCATACCGATGTTCCACCACGTGCATCATTTCAAGCTTTAACACAGTTAATCATAGTATTGCGCCATTATCTAAGATGCTAAATCATGTCAGTGCTTGTTCTCTTTCTCTCTCTCTCTCACTCTCCTTCTCTTGTCCTCTTGTGTGTTGGCCCCCCGGGTGATCAAGTTTCAGCCCTCTGTCCTCCTGGCAGGCAGAGGGATTAAATGTTCTTGCATAGGGAAATGACACCACCAGTGTCTGGGCAGGAACATGCTTCTCAGACTGTAATCAAAGCACTATCTTTCATTCGCTCTCTCACGTCTCGCTCTCATTTACTCACTCTTACATTTTATTTTATTTTTTTCATTATTTTCATATGCTTGTTTTGGGCTAAGCTTTTAAGCTAAGATTTGTAGCAATTTTATGCAATAAATATTATTAAAAAATTTGTTTCGGTGAATAATATAATCTCTGGTGTAAGTATATTTACTAATCCGAGCCAATTACAGTAATGTCGTTATGGTGTGTAATGTGTTGAAACACCTGTGACATATAAATCTAACTTGGTCACAGATCTTATTAACAGCTGATCCTTTGCATTCCCAAGTGTTTTATTGGGAATGCTGGCTTATAGCAGATGAGTGGCCCGGTCAGTAGGTGACTGCCCTAATCTTTCATATACATTTGAGGAATGCATCCAATATGTGTGATATAGAGCACTGTACATTTTCAAGAGTTGCTGTAAAATGCTCTGTAAATGGGTCGATGATGTGACACTGCATTTTATCCTTAAATGTATTTAAAAATACATTAAAAAAGCAGTTGAGTACAGTATTGAGTAAGTTTCGTCTATGAGGAGCATGTTTTAATTCGGATTTTAAATTAATTTTTATTTTGTGGGGGTCAAAAAGTTAACATAAATAAATAAATAAATAAATAAATAAATAAATAAATAAATAAATAAATGATTGAATGAATGAATGAATGAATGAATGAATGAATGAATGAATGAGTGTCAAACCTGTCCTGATAAGGAAAAGCCTCATAAAAGAATAAACTCTTGAAAGAAAACTAATTAAGTAGTTGGAATAGTCTTTGATTAATATTTTGAGATATTTTAAAGTCACATGAGCTGGAAATCGCAATCAACTTTCTTCCATATTGTGACGTATATCCAAGTAAAACAGCTTATTGAGTGAGTAAAAAATGTAGGATTGGACTTGATTTTGTCCATTGGGAACTGATTGGATAGTTGAATTACTATCATGCGCTGATTGTTATAATTGTTTAATGTAGGAGACAGGTTGCTGGAAGGGAGGAATTGAAACTTGTCTTGGACAACATTATTGCCAAGCCCTTGGGCCAGTGTACATGTCATCAGAGAAGAGATGTCATCACGAGAGGAAGGAGATGTTTATGTTTTTGAGATTACTAGGGCACATGAATTAAAATGAAAATAATAATAATAATTATTTTTTATTATATATTTTTATATTTTGTGATGTGAATATGAGTTTTAATTTTTTTTTTTAGGTGTGTTTTTAAAAATATTATTTTTTAAAAAAAATATTTTTTTTTTTTTATATGAATCTAAATGTAATTAATATTACATTTAGATGACAAATGAAATGGGTACAGCCAACAAAGTCATGTTAAAAAACTGATTAAGATATTTACTGTGTACAAAATGTAACAAAACAAATTATTTTAAAGAAAATAATTAAAAAAAAATTTTTTTTCATTACATTAAACTTTTCTTCATAACCATATGGAAAAAAAATGAAAACAATTTATTGTTGTACAAGAATACATACAGTATAACAGTGCAGTACAACTATCATCATTCCACTATAATTCCGTCAAATTATTCAAGCAATTGATCTTTTGAAACAGTGATTATGGGAAACATATTTCGTAACCACAAATACAATGTTTGTTTTATGAACGGTTTAATATTTCAAAAGAGCAGTCAAAGCCCAAAATCAACAAATTGTTACCATACGATCTATCTTTCAACAAAGCAGTCAGGAAAACATACACATACATGGAATGGAGCGAGTTATTGATGTCACTTTCTGTTTTGTTCTTGATCACCATTAAGGACCTGTCCAAGCTCACAGATAACCATTCAAAGTGATTGCAGCCTCCCTGTGTGATACTTGTTGTTGTATGTGACTGTACTCTCAAAGAGCTTCTGCTTGTTCTGGTGTTCTGTAAATATTTTGCAACCGTCTACCGTGCCAGTGAAACCATACCCTTGCTACAATGTGGAAAACATTCCGACTACATACTCGTCTTCTGCTTGCCAGAGACTGAAAGCAGATCTTGGGACTCAGGGACAGGGATCAGTCCAGTTGACTGGGTCATATGACCTGTTCTGAGGCAGCTGTCCTGCTCACAAGCCCCATTCCCCGTGCTAAATGGGGGTCAACACATTTAACCATGAAGTTATGGCAGCAATTTGAGGAATAAGCAGAGCGAGGCTTTTGGGGAAGCCTGTACATGATGCTTTTCGTGCCATCTGACCTTTCCACCGTGACACTCTAACTGCTAATTCAAATACCAGCAACATTTGCAAAGCCACACAAACTGTCTTCATCCAACTTGGTCATGAAGGTCTATAAATCAACAGCGGAGGCCTGTTTTTGAAATCTGTCAGTGTGTACTGAGAGTAAAGAGCTTTGTGTGTAAGATTAGGTCTGCATGCGATGCATGTCGGTGTGCGTGTATGTTTGAAGTTTCTAAGTCTAAACAAGGTTGTTAGGCCTGTGCTGATAGGTCTAAATGTGTGCTAATGACGGAGTGTTAATAGAGGGTTGGGTTGATATTGACACTCTAAACCTGTGCTATTCCCAGTGGACCAGCGGCAGGATTTGACACTGTGTTTGGGGCAGTGCATGTGTGTATGTGAGTCTGTATACATTTTCTGGTTTGTAAGTGTGTGTGTGTGCTCATCGTCAATGGCGCCGAGTTTCGTCAAGGCTACTTTTACACAGCAGCAGTATATGATTGTCACTCCTTTATATAGTAAAATTGCATAAAAAACTACTTTTATTTATTTCAAAATAGAAATAGGTCAGTATAGGTCACTGGATGGATGGATGGATGGACGGATGGTTGTAAATTACTGCAAAGGTTTAAAGGAATAGTTCACCCAAAAATTAAAAAAAGTTTGTCATCAGTTACTTACCCTCAAGTTGTTCCCAACCACAAGTTTCTTTCTTCTGTTGAGCACAAATAAGATATTTTGAAGGATGCTGCAAACCAAAAAGCTGACGTCATTGACTTCAATGGTATGGAAAAAAATAGAAAGAAATCCCATAATTTTTTTCCATACGGGTATTGATTTTTAACAATTACTTAAAAACCCCTAAAAGACAGATCATCTAAACTATGAGGTTGTTATTCAGTATATGTATGCTTTTGATAAAACTGTCAGTCCACATTATTGTATTATAACTTATTTACATAATCGTATTTAATAGTGGAATTCCTGGTTTAAAAAAAAATACATTACAACTACATTACCCATGGTTCTGCAAAGAAAGCTCCTGAAGCCCTGCAAATAACTTAATAATCAGAGTCACCCTTCACTCTCAAAACACTCACAAAAATAGTATCCTTACGTTCTCAAAACATAAAATTTACTGTTAAATATATACGCTATAGATACTACATATTATATACTACAGTTTTATATTTAAAAATTTTTATTTGATTACGTCTTATGCAATGCTTCACTGTAGTTCTTTCCCTCATTAAAGCTGATAAATACAGAGTCTGAATGTTTTTGTCAAAATACTTTTTGCATCAAATCAAAGTTTGTAATGTTGTGGAATCACTTTGTAGCTGGTTGTTTTGCTTCATAGTTTATAA
Source organism: Cyprinus carpio (assembly GCF_018340385.1). Taxonomy (NCBI): domain Eukaryota; kingdom Metazoa; phylum Chordata; class Actinopteri; order Cypriniformes; family Cyprinidae; genus Cyprinus; species Cyprinus carpio. The sequence continues at coordinate 13,775,242 of NC_056583.1, forward strand.
CTTATTAACAAAGTATTTAAAAAAAAAAAAATATTCACTTTGTAGCTGGTTGTTTTGCTTCATAGTTTATAACTTATTATAATAGTGTGTTAATGATGTCAAGGGGATTGACATCGGCTACTCATTCATACAGTAGCATCTCTAATATTGTATGTAAGCCATTGTGTCCCACCCAGCTTTTCCTTTCCATAACTGTGACATCTGTCCATCTAAACTATTTTAAAGCAAAAGTGAGACTTCCAGTAGTTCCTATGTGTTTTTAAAAATCTTAGCACAATTATAAAAATAAAAAAAAATTATAATGAATTGTAAATGCACTCTATCGATCCTTTTACCCCTCATTTTCCTTTTTTTTTTTTTTTTTGGCCTAACAGGGGATTTTTAATGCAAATACATTTGCATGGCTAGATTCATGGTTCATAGTTGTGTTAGTTTGTGTGTTTAACATAAACAAAGGATCTGCTGCTCTACTCAGTGGCCAAATTACATGCAAGCATTATTGAGACAAGATAAACTCGTCTCACCAATTGACATTACACTTGTTTCTATATATATGAGGGGCTGTACAATCCATAATTCATTCTGGCACTCTCACACACTTACATTCTCCTTTCACATACATATACTTTTGCTTTTACACAGTTACATTCTCCTTTTGCAGACATGCATTTCTACTGTCACACACTTACATTCTCCATTCATATACATACATTTCTACTTTCTCTCACACACATACATTCTCCTTACACATACATACATTTCTACCTTTTTTGGTATCCATTACTTCATGTTTAAGCAGGAAGTCACTCTCAGACCGGGAAATACATGTGCAAGACTTGCTCAGCTCTTCCTCACAATTTTACAATGATGCTATTCAAAGTCATCCTTTTTTCTTGTCAAATACATATTTTAAGTTTTTAATTTTAAAATATCATTATGTAACCCACGTGTTCTACAGATCTGTGTACAAGTGTTATGATACTGATTTTGATCATATTGACAGGTCTCAACATTAAGGAAATTTTCTACTGGCCCGGTTTGGCCAGTGGTTTCAAATTTTTTTTTTTTTTTTTTTTTTTACATTTATTAAATGTTTATTTTGCTCTGTTACTGGCCAAACTAACCTTATGCTAAAATATATGCAACATGAATTATATTCTTCCAGTATTTTGAGCATCACAAACAGTTAATTTGTTCTGTCTGGTACAGTATCTTGCAAACTCCCACTTTATTCACTTCCTAAATTAAGTGGAAAAAACAAACAAACAAACAAACAAACAAAAAACATAGACGCTTATAATACGTGTATCTGGCAACACGACTTTGGCTTAGGCCGTGTCCTCAATCACAACTCGCTCAAGGGACGAGCCCATGTAACCTTTTCACGATGATAATATTAAAAAAAAAATAAAAAATTGCTTGCTGAAATACTTCTGCGGCCGCCTCATCTTCCTCAGACATGCTAATCTGGAACTGTCCTGAGCGTAACACTGATCGCGCCTAACCTGCCTTCCTTTTCCATCATGCTCCTTCCGCTTCCACTATACTCTCTCACACACTACTGATCTATATATGTTCTCTATTATAGGTCAGTGTCTCACACACACACACACATACATTCTTCTCTCGCATACATTTTCTTTAGACATACAAGCATTTTCTTCTTACAGTCATTTTTTTTTTTATAATATTAAATGTATACTTTGAATACATTTGCATAAAAGCAAAATGTATAAATGTGTGGATAAAATATATGACTATGAGAGCAAAAAGGTATGAATCTGTGTATTAAAATATGTGACTATGAGAGCAAAAATATATATGTATGTGAAAGGAGAAAGTAAGTGTATGAAAGTAGGAGTATATGTATGATAGGTACAGTATATGCAAAACAATTCAAGAGAGTTGTTATCAATATCACTCATAATACCACAATTGAAATGTTCATTTAAATCACAGAATTTTGTATGGTGGTACACACGCCCATAGCAATATACACTCATACATCCATGACTCTATAAAGAAGGTATTTTTGGCCCAGTCGGTTGGACTGAAATGAGTCCTCAGTAATTCATTGGAAGAGTTTGGGGTGTATAGGTTTACAGTGTATGCCGCAGGCACATCCTCTCACTAATGTTACAATGCAATGTTATACCACCATTGTTCAGATCCAGAAAATGACACTTCCCTTAAGGGCATGCACATCAACTTACACAGCCCCACACCCCTCTTAAAGCAACTTGATTTGGCTAAAACATAATCCATCAACGAGCAAAAGTTGCTAAGGTACAATACATCTCTAGTGTGTGCGTCTATTGTGTGTGGTATCAAACAGTAAGCAAAGCAATTCATTAACTGACTTGCAGTTAATATGTATAACTTGGAGTATTTTTAATTAATCGTTTTAATTGAAATGTTTACATGTTTCTATTATGTTTATATTTGATATTTGAAATATTATTTTATAATATTATTTCTGCAAAGTACTTGTAATTTTAATATTTTTGATTGACCATTTAATGTTTTATGGTCATAATTTCCTAATATTTTTTCTGTGTAAATTAATTTGTCACATATGTGCAGCAGTCTGTCCAAATAAAGACAGTATTTTAAATTTGTAATTATTATTATTTTTTTATTTCTATTTTTTTAAGAGCTTTATTGCCAAGTATGTTTACAAACACAATGGATTTTTCATGGTGACAGGAACTCGGAGTGCAGAAAAAGTACAAACATAAAATGGAAAAATAAAATGGATATATAATAATAAAATGGAATATAACAAAATAATAAAGATAGACAATAAAGGTTAAATTTAAGACAATACAATACAGTAATAGAAATTATGTATTTAATATGTCATTATTAATATATATATATATATATATATATATATATATATATATATATATATATATATATATAATTATGTATTTTATTTTTTTAATTAACCCAATTATTTATATTCTGTCTTTTTGTTAATATATGCATCTTATATGCTGCTTTTGGCCTTGGGTTCCCCTGACCTTTCCACAGTGGACACCTGTGTGATAGCAGGTTTGCTCTCCTGAGACGGGGAGAAATGAGTGTGCCGTGAAAGGACCACACACTCCTGTACAGCTGAATCTAATAGCGAGACCACCTTTCCCTCACAATGGTTGGAATTAACCAAATCAATACACCTTTGTGCTCCTTAAGTAGAGAGGAACTAATGCCAGCTGAAGTCTCAGACTTTATTTGAGAGCTTTAAAGAGCGAGATCTTGCACCTTTTAATAAGCCTGTGGCTGGAATTATAAGATCCTGTTTGCAAATCAACTTTCAGTACTAATACACCTAAACATCAAAGAATGTCAAATACGATCATTCCTTTTTGATCAAACTAATTCCTTGTGTTTTCTTTTACAGTCTGACTCTCAATATTCTGGTGCATCTTGATTCCACAGCAACAGAGAATAAAATTAGTTTCATTCTTTCTTGAATGCAAAGTAATGAGTACATGTTACAAACCCAAAACAGAACAATGGAGGAAAGCAGCAGGGAAGTTCCATATTATGCACAAGTTTGTGCTTATCAGTGTGATGGTATGGGCATGATTATAGCATGTATCATTAAAGTAAAATTCTCTCTTACGGAACATTTGAGTATTAGAAAATCTTGCAGAATGCTTCTCTGTTGTCTGAAAGAAGAAATGGAGACGTATTCTCTTCAGCTTCACCCTGCTTTTGTACTGGAACAGACATCTCTCTCTCTCTCTTTTAAATTATTATTATTATTATTTAATGGTTCAATAATTAGACTGATTTTATGTTCCGTTTTCATGAAGTTGTTTGGATGTATATATTACAGAAACTATTGAATCTTTTGAAAAACTTAATCTGTAGCTTTGTCACTTTTTTGATTCACTGGATATCTAAAAATTGAGACACAAAATGGATGAATATCTAAAAAGTCTGTTGTAAAATGCAGATATAAAACACACTGTGCTGCTTGATTTTTTTTTTTTTTTTTTTTTTTATTAAGGACATGATTGCATGTTCATGGCAGTCATACACGACAGAGAATCATCAATTTCTCTATGCATTTGTGCTACAATGAACAAGAGCTCAATAGTTATTTCTAATCTTCCTTGGGGAGTCTGAGCCCAGTCAGCCTAAACAAACACAACACTGCCCCCTGGACGGCTGCCATGGTAATGCAGCCCTATAGTGAGGGCAGAGTGAGCAACCCAAGGGGGTTTGGCTAGTCTGGCAATACTGCCCAGTGCCCACTTACACATAAGTGGGCAGATTTTGTGTGAAGAACCTGACCAACATGTAAAGCAAGCAAGCACCGTTTGTTTATACGTGCCACCACTATACCACAATAAAAGAGTGGCATGGAAAACAATTATTCAGAGGCGAGACAGTCTCCACAAACAGCTGCACAAAAACACTAAAAGGTAGTAGTAAATTCCTTAAGAAAATTAGCCATGGTTTTACTACAGTAAAAGTGTAGTAACCATGTTTTTTTTTTTTTTTTTTTTTTTTTTTTTTTTTGCGCATTGATTACCATTTGTATAACCACAGTTTTATTATAAATACCATGGTTAAACTATGGTTAGTGTAGCAAAACCATGGTTAATTTGTGGTTACCATGGTTTAACTACAGTAAGCATGTTTATTTTGTTTTATTTGTAGTAAAACCATGGAATGTGCACAGTATACATTTATGAGCAGAATTACTCATTCAAAGGATCGGTTGAGGTGTTAATCATTATAAGATCATATCATAATGTAAGTACATAAAATCCCGAAACAAAGAGTTGTACTTTGGCAGGTGTGGGTAAATTCTTCTGACATATATCCAAGGCTGCGAAAATGTAGGGTCACGCGCACTGAATAAAGGATACAAAGCTGTCACTGGGACAGTACGATTTCAAAAGATACTGTACCCTTAAGGTAGGCTACTAATATGTACATTTTAGATACTAATACGCAGCCTTTAGGGGTAAATAATGTCACAAAGGTGTACCTTTTGAAATATTAAGTGACAGCTTTTTGTACACCAAGTATAACTTGGGGTTTAGATTTTCAGACGTCTCATTTTGTAAACTATAACCTGAACCCATAGTGCCATCTACTGGAATAACGTTCACATTGCATTCATGACAAAGTCAAATACTGTCTCGTGTCTTTGCTTTAACTCAGTATGCACAAGTAGAATTCCTTTTAAATTGTTTGGTTTGTTTAATTTCATGCCATCTAGCAATTTGAACATCCTGTTGTGCTTTCTGATTGCTTGCATGAATAATTCCTGTAATGCTACCTGTGTAGCACCGTTTTCCGCCACTAGAGTTCACTAAATTACATAAGTAGAACACTTTCTATTTCATACAGCACTTCTGGCCTAAATCAAATACATTGTGGGTTGCCGTGATTTTGCCAAGTAAGACATGTTCCTGGATCAACATCTTTTGATGATCCTGGATCAACAGTATTGTCCAGAAATATAGACTTAACCCAATACCTACCCCTGAACCTAACCCTACCCATAATTTATTCCTAAATCAGCGGGAAATGATAGCTGATATACAAGGGTGTAGAAGCACCTAACCCTTATTTTAAGCCTAAAACAGATATTTCCTGAAAAGTTATATCTCAATTCTGATTGGTTGATTGAAATGTTGTTCCAGGATCAAGGATGTTGCTCCAGGAACATGTTGTACTTGTTGAAATCATGCTCACCTACACTGTGGCCACATGATACTGAGCAGCTGAAGTTTCAAATAACTCAGTGTTGCTTTGTGATACAATTCCTGAATATAATTTTGTCATGCTGGATAAATATGCAACCTAAATGTTTTGATTTGGAATAAGTCCCAGATGTAGTTATTTATCCTAACAAAGTCAAGAAGCACGCATGTGACATTCTGCATTCTGAAAGTTGAAAATCTGTGCACTTTCACTGACTTTAGTACACTTCAGGTCCTCCACTTTCTTACATGGTTCGTAATCTTCCCATTGTCATAAGAAATTGCTGGGGTCATTTTTGATTTACATTGAAAAACATTTATTTATTAAGGACTATTAAAATATTATTATTATTATTTATTTAATATTGATTATATAACGTGACTCAAAGTTCATTAACACTTCTTTTTACACAACTGGCAAAAGATCAGTTATTTTCCTGTAACCTCAGCCGCTTTTGTAATTTTATAATATCTCCATATTTTTACAACTCTTGGCTTGCAGCAAATGAACAACGCCCACGTTGCAGTTACATTTTAGTTCATTTAACAAATGAATCTCTGTTGTGACTGAAGCAGTCAGTATGGGCCCTTATCAAATTTTACTATAGTTATGCAGTGAGAAAATTACATGAAAGGAAAATAGCATGTTCTTTAAAATTAGTCCAAAATAGTATTAAAGTACTTGTATTTACACTCTACCATTAACCCTTTCCTTTACAGACACCTTGTAGGCATTATTTGGTCCGTTAGTGAACCTAACAGACTCTTGTAATCCAGCCCTTGGGTGCCTCCCTCTGTTTCCCCACGCTGCTGCTCCTCTGTCTGTACACACACGCTCCCCCATCCAGTGCAGAGTGGACGCGGCGCGGTGCGGCTTAAATCATCTGACGCGTTTTGCGCATTTCCTGAACTGGCGCTCGAGTGCAGGGAGGGAGAGGGGAGAGAGAGGGAGAGAGAGAGAGCGCGAACAGGGTGGAAGGCTGCAGCGCAAAGGACTAACATGAGCGTGTAGCTCAAATGCTTTCGCCTTCTCAAATCAACAAAGACAAGCAGCAGCTGAATATCTCGTCAAGCGGATGGCAATAGTCTCCCAGCGGTTCGTCGGCAGACTGGGAAAAGGAGGGATCCAAAAACGCCTCTCCCATTTAACGCCTATTGGAAAACGAATAGTACAAGACAAGCCCCGCTGAAGACCATCACATTTGGGATATTTTCCTCTGTGTTATTGCTGATATTTTGCCTCTTGGACACGTCCCTCAACTCAGCTCTATTCCAGACGTAGGGAATTCGATTGTTTACGTATGCTTCCTTTTACGAGGAAAGACGGAACAAAAACAGGAGCCTCTGGTTTTGCATATCGCGTTTTTGCATCCTATTTGATTGTTCCGCTCAAATGAGAGAATCAGGTTGATCCGACTAGTGGTTTAGGGGATTAAATCATCACAGCATCCATCTATACGTGCATGTACACTAATGACGTGATGACATCTACGGGTATAGCGACTCCCTGAATCAAAACCTGCTTTTGAAACCGTCTGTTCTTGCAAAGAAGCCAGCTGCATCTCACTTGAGCCTCATCATGGTGGTTTTTAATGGAATGCTGAAGATCAAGGTTTGCGAAGCTCTGGATCTGAAGCCCACCCCGTGGTCGCTCCGGCATGCTGTGGGACCGAAGACCCAGACCTTCCTCCTGGACACGTATATCGCCCTCAACGTGGACGATTCCCGCGTGGGCCAAACTTCTACCAAGCAGAAGACAAATAGTCCAGCTTGGAACGATGAGTTCGTAACAGAGGTTTATGATGGGAAGAAAATCGAACTGTCTGTCTTTCACGATGCACCGATTGGCTATGATGACTTTGTGGCCAACTGCACTATACAATTTGAAGACCTGCTGCAGAATAGCAGCAGGCACTTTGAAGATTGGGTATGTTTATTTCACAATTTATTGGCATAGTGTAATCACTTCAGTCTGGCCCCTGGAGGCCCCTCAACACTGCTCATTTTAGTTGTCTTACTATTCTCTCACACCCAAGGTTATGGAGCACTTGTACTGAGACAGGATTGAGAAACACTGGTGCAATCTATTGCAGTGGTTCTCAGTCCTAGTCCTGAAGTAGCCCAGCACTATGACATTATGGATGTCTACCTTTATTTATCACATTTGATTTATGTAATCAGCTCATATATGTAGCTGCTCCAAGATCTAAAGTTGGTGTGGAGACATCCAAACTGTAGTCTTGCAGAATTGAAACCACTGATCTGTTGTCTAGGCCATAATTTTCACAGGCGCTGGTCAGTTTCGGCTTCTCCCCAGCAAAGCATCTTGTTTCCCAGCCTTCCTCATGGGTTCTCACGCTCAGGGGGTTTTCCCATTTCTCGACCGAACATTCTGCTGCTGTTCAATCCAGACCTACATTCACTATTTCCATCAAGCTGTTTTGCAAATTGTCTTCATAAGATAAAGTGCTCTCATGCCAGAGAAGGAAATAATTAGTGCTAAATAATGCACGCTGTAAAACGAGTATGACACATAGTTTGCTACAACCTTTCATACATCTAGTTATACATGAAATAATTATGGTGTGTGACAGCACAGCCATATTAACTGAGGGTTTCACCTTGCCATTCACCTTATTTTGGATTTTGTCCACTCAGTAGAATTAAGCCCTTTTACTCCAAAAAAGACAAGTGATGCTCAATTCACCGGCTTCCTTTAAAGTTTTAATAGTGTTGGCCCTTTTGTTCTCTTTTGAGAATGTTGCTTATTGTATCTTTTTAAATGAAATGAAATTATAGATTGTAATTCTGTTATCAATTGCAGGCTGATGTGTTTTTATAGGGTGTATAACGCACATAAAAACTTGTGATTATTTTTTACAATAGTATCAAAATGTAATGTTTTGATGATGCTGTGTTATAATGTGTTTCTAGGTCGTGGAAAAATAGTCTTAGGTTCACTTAGCATTCTAATCATGCCTGGAATTATGAGTTGGTCTGTTATATAATCTTCACACAGCTCAGGGGCTTCAGTTGGGAGTGCTTTGTATGTTTGGTCGTTAGACATCCAGGGTAAGGTCAGCATATATTGATCATGTCGCTGCACTGGTCAATCTCCACCTCCTGTCACTGGCAACTCATGCTGTAAATGTGTCAGGCGATAGAGTGAGAAGGAAATCAATTTAATATCTGCATTCCCTCATAACTGCTTTGACGACCTGTGTAATCGTGACACATACTGAGCCCTCTGTCCCATCGCCAGCTCTTTACCTGTGTGCTAAAGGGAAACATTTGCCAAGTTAAATCATCCCAGTTGTATGCTAAACTAATGTTACTGCTTTAGTTTCCACATGCTTTAACTTTAACATTTAAATATACAAGTGTTTGTATGGCTCAACAAAAAGGGCAGTTTCTGCCATATGTTAATCTCGGCCAGTATATCTGACTTAATTGGAACTGAAGGTTTTGTCAGACTTCATAGCCACAGACACGCTTGAGAACAGCGATTCAGACATGGAAGCTCTGGTATGTCTAATTTTCCCAGAGAGGCACAGAAGTACAATCTTCATCTGCCATGTCTCGTTTACACAGATTAATAAAAGAAAGAGTTTGGTTTCCAGAGTTGATGACCATGGGTGAAGGTGTCTGGTAATGGAGGGTTGTGTGCAATTCAGAGTTGAATTGAGAATGTTTAACACTTCAGATCAGTTCCTGAATTTGAACTGAATTTGAATTGAGGTAGAAAATTTGATCCAGCATTTGAAATTGAGTATAAAGTACAAAGCAAAGAAGTTAATTTAAGTGTAATTTTTTAATTGGAAAAAAAAAATTTCAAACCAACTCTTGGTTTGGTAAAGTTTTTGAATTTTTTTATTTTGACTTCACAGACAGACAGAATGACATATAAATAGATAATACAGTTATTTAGAAAGTATGTTTCATCATACCAGGTTCTTTGAAGTGAAATTCCTCTTCCTGTCAATCCAGTTCCACTTTTTGTAGGATAAGGTCAATTCAGGTCTAATTCCAATTTATGAATTAAAAGTATTAAGCCATTAAAATGTCATTAATTCTGAATTTTGCACTAACCAGTTTGTAATGTAATATTTCATTTGTTGGAGTATTATTGTTTCTATTAGAATATGTGGTGTAATTGACACTTCACAGGGAGCTTAATTGACAGGCAATCTGACCAGTCATATTTCGCCGAATTTGCCATTTTATCCGACAAACAAATCAGACAGGAGAGTAGATTAACTTTGGTGGACTTAGTGGTGTGTATTGACATCTTTTTCCGGTTGAAATAAAATACCTTCTAATGTTCATTGATGTTTATTTCTCTTATTTCTCTTTGCTCTACTATGTATTTTTCACTGCATGAGAACATTTGTGGTGTGAAAGCGGCATGGCTTGTAGGACATAGCAACAGTAATTACATGGGCGGGTCTTTGGGAAGGGTCAATTAGAACAGACAACCAGTATAATGAGCCTTGGTATGTAAAACTTTTATTAAAAAGTTTTTAGTGTCATCTCAAATTAATGCATAGAGGTACATTGTGTCCGAGACTGAAAACGAAACCAAATGGGACTCATTTTTAGGAAGACAGTTGTTTCTTGGCACATCATTTGAGCAGCAAAAGCTGGAGCCAGACGTCTCCAAAGAAACCCACACTCTTCATGCAGTGGATACACATCCAATAAGCTTCATCCGTACGTTCACTCCCACTGTTACCCACACAGGTGGAGCTTTATTCTGCTTGGAACATTGAGTGCATGCTTACTAATTTAGATAGCCTTCACTTCAATAAACACAAACAAAACCATAGAGAAACAGTAGCAGCAGTGTTACAAAACTGCTTAATGGAAAAAGTAACCAACCAGGACCTCAGACCCTAAAGAAGACGCTGTTGTGTGTTGTTGCTTTACCACCTCTCTGTTGGGTTTCTGGCCTGAAATCATTCCCCAACTGGATGTTGTGGTTGCCCGGTACAATTCAACAAATTTCTCAGAAATTGCACCACTATTGGGCACACGCATCTTATCCTTAGCCGATGGTTAATTGGGTTTGAGCGCCATGTTAGTTGTCTGTGTAGCATTTAGCGGAAGAGGTAATAGGAGCCTGGTCTTTTGGATGGTTCTCGGACACTATTGAGACACAGCCACCCGTCTTTGTTGTGTGAGGCAGGGACAGACTGAATAATTTACTAGCCTTCCATCAGCCTCTTTATGGGATGTCTGACCCTGCACAGATCATCCATGACACCCTTAGCTCAAGTTAGCAACAATTCCATTATCACCAATGAAAGTGGTCCTTATCTATAGAGATATCTCTGCCTTCAATTACCAGCCTTTTACTGAGGAGTCATCTGTAAAGAGTCGGAGAAAGAGGGGGCCGCCTGTGGCAAGGAGAACTTCTGCTGATCTTATAGCCGTTCATTTTCGGGTTCATTCATTCTCCTTCCTCGTATTGTCCTCCTCTTGCTGCTCCTCTGCTTCCTTCACCTTCTCTCTACTGGGTTTCCTTCCCTTCCATTTTGTTGTCCATACTATCCTTGTTAAATTCACAGATATTTATGGTTCTGACATTACATCCAGTCCATTACAAACCAGCTCCAAATGCTTAAAACACATTTCACTAGGAGTGTTGCTTTAGCTGCAGATAATGAGCTTTAAAGGCCTGCAGTTTCCTTAATGTCTTTCCACTGCATTACAGCTTACATTACAGTTATCGATTGCACTCAGTATTTTACAGGTTTATGCCCAGCAGCTCTCTTTTCCATTGTCTCCTGTTAAATGTTGGTGTTAGCTATACAGTACTTCCTGGTTACTGGACATTGACATCATCTGCCCTCACTTCTCCCCGGGAATTTGCGCGAATAAGCCAGGCCGAGACTAAAACACCAACTTCTCCCTCTCTTTGAAATACCGTTGTCACAGGAACCCATAACACACTCTTGCCAAGCCAAAGCTCATCAGAGCTGGGTGTTAATTGAGTTCCCTCACCCATCAGGGATTTCGTAGGAATCCCGAATCTATGCTTTTAGACAGAGGTGACGACATGTTGACTTGTACAGACAGAAACCTTCTCATTATGCCTTTGGCCGTGTGATTGTCGCACATCAGTTCACAGTGTTTTTCATCAGTTCTCAAATCCCGGGATTTGAGGGGGATGGCAAAATAGTTGGTAAGCAGGATCATTTCATCCAGCAGCACTAATTAATTTCATGAAATGATTTGATGAGAGACCGGTGAAATGTCTTTGTGTTTGTTGAGCTATTCGGTTATTGTATTTAATTGTGTCTGTCCTCATTTGTTCCTCTTGTGTAGTTTGGTGTGTGTGCTTTACAGATTTGTGTATTTGACCGCCGATTGTCTAGCTTTCCATGCTGTGTTGAGCTTTCGCCTGGGGCACATTGAGCATGCTTACAGTGAAAGGGAACAATACAGGTGACAGATGAGATACTTCTACAAATATGCCTGATCTGCACTGCTATCTACATGACCCAGTTACACACACTCACACACACTTGCACTCTCACCTCCACAGCATAATAGACCACAAATGTGAATATATTCTCTTTATAGGTACTGCTAATGGGTTTTAAACTGACTTGCTGTTGTAGATACAAGGGCATGTTCATATAGTATGAAAATAAATGATGGAAAATGTGAATTTGGTTGATTTCATATTATCTGAACACTTTGAAGCCTTTTTTTCTGGGTTCCAATGTTGGCATAGATGTGTGTTTGACTTTTTGGGCATCATCATTTAAGGTCCTTCAATACTGTTCAAAAGTCAACTGTATTAATTTTTCAGCAAGGATGCATTAAATTGACCAAAAGTGACTGTAAATGCATTTAAATTTATGTTACAAGAACTCTATTTAAAATAAATCTTGTTATTTTAAACATTGTATTCATTGTTTGACAATATTTCACAATATTACTGTTTTACTGTACTTTTGATCAAATAAATTCATCCTTGCTGAGCATTAGAAGTGGTAAGGGTGGTATGGATGGGGTTGGAGGTTTTAATGTGGGCAGATTTATGTCTAATAAATGCTCGTATGGCCCAAAGTGGGGCTATAATCTCCCTTTATCATATCTGCAGTCATCTTCTCTGCAGGAGCTGGCAACAGACTTGAATATTCTCAGCACCCTGTTCACACTCTGTCAAAAGTAATTAAATCAAAGTAATTCACACCTCATGAAGTTTGAGACACAAAGGCCTGTAGTCTGTTCCTGTGCCCACAGTTCCATGAGCGTTTTATCTCCAGATGGCTGTTTTCATTTTGTCTGGTCTTTTTTTTTGAGCTATTTACTAAATTAAAGCCATGAAGCCCTCTCAGGACCTAGTGTTTATTCAAACTGAATTCCAATCAGACCTTCAAAGGCTTCCGTTATTAGTCTGTATCATGAATTATGCACAATTAGCCCTGGTGTGGTATCTTATTAGTAATTCATGGAGCTCTGAAGGTTTCACTCATAGCTGGTGTGTTCATAGAGCTGAATGTGCTCGTTTGCCACGTTTGTATGTGATTTTGAGTGTGAATGGGAGCCGTGCGTGCTGCCCCGCCACCATGCTGAGACTCTGCTGTTGACAGATGGATGTAGGAGGAATGTTGCTGAGCTCAAACTGTCTTAGAGACAGAGTAAGAAATGGATGAGGAGAGTATAAAGGAGGAGAGGGCAAAATTGAGGAGGAGGAGGGAAGAGAAAGTTTTCCTCAATGTTTAATCATAGCTTTAGATTCATTTAGAAATCAGTGGCACATGTGTTTAAAAATTGCTGGACCTACTTTTAATTTCCCAAGTGCATGGTTAGGAGACTGTCTTCAGTCGCAGGATTTCTTTCTCTTCACGCATCCCTACAGACAAGTCTCAGTTCCCTATCCTCTAGTCAAATCAACAGTCCTAATAGAACTAATAGCTTAATGTAATGAACTGATTGAACACAGCCTCACTCCTTTTCATTTTTCATTCTTAAAGAAACAGTCCACTTTTTTGGATGGTCTGGGATTGATGCATCACTTTTTATATTTAGTCCTGAAATATGGATCCATAAATCGCAACCACCTCCACATATAACGTTAGTGCTGAATGTACAAGGTGGAAATTTAGCACAAAGCTTTTTTCCTAGTGTATTATAAAAAATAAATTCAAGCAAAAAGGGTTAAAGGGATACTCCACCCCAAAATGAAAATGTTGTCATTTAATCACTTACCCCCATATCGTCCCAAACCTGTAAAAGCTTCATTCGTCTTCAGAACACAATTTAAGATATTTTGGATGAAAACCAGGAGGCCTGTGACTGTCCCATAGACTGCCAAGTAAATAACACTGTCAAGGTCCATAAAAGGTATGAAAGTCATCGTCAGAATACTCCATCTGCCATCAGACGTGCAATCTGGGTTATATGAAGCGACTTGAACACATTTTGTAAGCGAAGAAAACAAAAATAACGACTTTATTCAACAATTCTTTTGTCAACAGTCTCCTCTGTGTTCTCCATATCACCGTATACTGTTCTGTATCATCCGCGCCACAAGGATGCGCTGTTTTCTTTCAAATCAATGCTAAGTACACATAGAAACAGCGCATCCTTGTGGCGCGTATGATACAGAAGAGCATACATAGCATACGGTGATATGGAGAGACACAGAGGAGACCGTTGACAAAGGAATTGTTGAATAAAGTCATTATTTTTGTTTTCTTCGCTTACAAAAAATGTTCCTGTCGCTTCATATAACCCAGATTGCATGTCTGATGGCAGATGGAGTATTCTGACGATGACTTTCATACCTTTTATGGACCTTGACACTGTTATTTACTAAAATTTTCATTTTGCGGTGGAGTATCCCTTTAAGAAATGAAAATTCTGTCATCATTTACTCAATCTCACGTAGTTCCAAACCTGAATAACTTAGTTTCTTTTGTGAAACTCAAAGATACTTTAAAAATGTTTATTTTCCCATTAAAGAAAACCATTAAACCAGCACTAAGCAGTTTTCCATAGAGACGTGTTTTCAGGAGAGCATGAGCGGCATGTGTTTTCTGTGGCTTGTGGGTATCTGTTTGCACAGTTGTGATTAGAACAGAGAAAGGGTGAGCAAGAGACTTAGGGCCAATGAAGGGTGCACGTTCAGGCACTGGAGGACAGTAACCAGAGCAAGAGTTTGTTTTCCTCATGTTGTACTTGATAGCCTTAACCGCGTACACACTGCGATGGCATAAGCGCATGCGTGAAACAACTGGCCCTGAGATGATTTTTAGTGGATGTATGAAGTCAGTTCTGCTAAGTGTCCTTGCAGAGTAACCACAGGCGTAGTCCAACACTTTAACTATTCAACTTTCTCCACTAATGTCCCAGATAAGATCTAGAAACTGTCCAAATACTTTGTTGTCATTTTCAACTTTAAAAACATCTTGTCGTGCACTGGATGGTATTTGTGCTTTCTGATACTCTCTCTAATGGCGATATTAAGAGAACTGATCTAGTAATTGTTGTGGATAGAATTTAAGAAATGTCTGAGTTAATATTGAAGTCCGTTGAAGACTTTGGTGTCTTGGCAAATCTGGGCAGATTTTGAGATAAATTGAGATCTGAAACTCATATGAGATTACTAGTGTCTTTTATAAAATCTGTGAGGCAGGAGATTCTTCACAGTCTCTAATTGTTTTCCGTGTCATGTCATTTCTGTCTTGGAGAAACAGTTGAGATATTAAAGAGATCTCATTTGTGATATCCCTTTTCTAAGGGGAGGGACAGTGAGCCTCTTGAGCTGTGGGTTTGGACAAGGTTGAGCTGCAGGGTGTTGCATAAGAGGAGCTGATTATGTCCCACGGCTTATCTCTGGGTTTTATCCTCCCTTTCTCTCTCTGTTCTTCTCTTTTACTCTCCCGTTATGTCCTCGTGATATCCATATGATGCCTTTAGTTTGACCCCAATAGCATTCACTGTTATGATTGATTTTGTGCATAGAGTGCTTCAGTGACTGTCCAGGATTTTCAGGAGCTTAGTATTTTCCCATTTAAATCTTTAAAATTATTTAACAAATAATATTAAGCCATGAACCAAACCAAGCGGCTCTGACAGGGATCACATCATTGCACGACTGTGTAATTAATTATGATAAAATATTACATATTTTATATTAAAATTTTTTTTTTTTTTAATTTTTAATTAAAAATACTGCGGTATTCTAATTAATAAAGGAATATTATCATTATTATTTAATACATTTATATTATATTTTTAAATTAATATTAATATTTTTAGAATAAATAAATAAAAAGCAAAGTCATGTGTATCTTTATTCTGTGCAGGTGTGAACAGTCAATTACAGTGGTACATATGAGATCTGTGTATGAAAAGAGGGGAGCAAAATGGACAGAGAGAGAGAGCAAACCTCAGAGATGCCACAAAATGAGGAAGAGAGAAAAGGCACAGGGAAAAAAATGCAGGAAGAAACTCTTTCCCTTTGCAAGTAATGTGACCTAACCCTCTGCAGCAGTGCTGCTCTACATTATTCAAAAGGGACAAATCAGCATTGATTGACAGGCTGTCTCTGGTCAAGCTCATCACATGCAGCAAACAGATTAACTACATCAGTTTATCCACTGTCAATTAGCAAAAGGGTTTAGAGTAATGTACAATGTGGTGTAAAAGTCTGAGACCACAAATCTGGGATTCATCTCATTTATGCAAAGATCTATATCTATTGAGCCATATAAGATAAACTATTATCATGCCACATGCTCTCTTTCTTTTAGTAACGGAGGGCCAAAATTCCAATGAATTCCTCTTTTGCCATATTTGTTTGTGCATGTGAATAAAGACAACAAAATCAAAAGTATTATTGTCTTTTTAGGATTCAGCTGATGCTCATTAACACATCTTTAATGTTGCAGATACAGGAAAAAAACAGTAATTTTTCAACAGTATATTTAATTTTAATTAAATTTTTAAATGTATCTTGTTAATATATATATATATATATGTATGTATGTATATATATATACGTATATATGTGTATATATATATATATATATATATATATATATATATATATATATATATATATACATACGTATATATGTATATATATACATAAACAGTGTTTTTTTTTTTTTTTACTGGAGGAAAAAGACAAAAATATTGATTTCACTGACAGCATAAATCTAGCAAAATTACCAAGGTTTGTACTTTTAAACATAGAAAAACTTTAGAAAAACTCTCTGAAACAAGTAAAATCCTATAAGCATAAGACATAAATTGATCTCATTTAAAGGATGTTTAGACATTTTTGCTAGACAACTAGACAATTTACATTGTAGAGTGTGTGTGCGTGCTAATGACTATAACTAGACTGCCGTCTGCAGGCTGTCCTTGAGCTCGTATGATGACAGCAGCTTTGGAAAGAGCTTTCAAGTTGGCGACGGCTGGACAGGCTCACAAACTCACATGCACGACCAGCAAAGCAGTCTTGCCAACATTGTTTAGCAAAGCATGACACTGGTTTCCTGGAGAGTGTCATCAGGGACACTAGAACACACCGCTCCATCCTTGCGTGTTCACACACACACACACACACACACACACACACACACACACACACACACACACACACACACACACACACACACACGCAGTGGCCTTTCCTTCCTCTGCTAAATTTAGTGGCCGTTGCACCTCTGAGACAAACACACTCAAGGAGGCTGCTGTTGAATGGAATCTCATGACATCACAGGAAGAGAGGTGAGGGGGAGGGGCCACGTGACTGAATAACAGACATGTCATCACCCTGTTAGCATTTCAGATGACATCATCAGCAGTTCTGCAGCTGGACTTTCATCTTAAAGTGACTTTTGGTTATAATTTCATCACACGGCCACAGGTCTGATATGTTCAAGAGGGCAGTTTCAAAAGTGAAGCAAAACTTGATTTCATCAGGAATGGACGGAATAAATCTGTTTTTCCCTCTTCCAGCTGAGAGAGCAGGTTAAACTCGGGGCAAAATGCAATGCAACCCCCACAGCACAAACTGTAACTGAAATCTGGGCAAACGAAATCGTTTCTGCTGCAGAGCCAGATGAGCTTGTGCCGTTCCTCATGTCCTAATTCCTATATTCAGGAAGAGGCTAAGACCGGGAGTGCTGATCTGGCACCGGGTCTGCCGTGTCCCTGATGATCCAGATCGCTGTGAAGAGAAAAATAAAACAGGCCTCCTATTTTGAGATGCTCTATGAATGCAGCTCGATATCTCTCTCTTCGACACCTCCATCCACCTCCACATATGCACTGCAGGACCTGTGTTCTCTCTCTCTCTCTGCATAATAAGATTAAGCAGTGGTTTCCTGACATTGTGGATCTCCTCTCCCCCCATGCCGAGCTGATGGCGAGTGGGTGTCGAATCTCGGCTAGGCGTCGGGCCCGCGTGGGGTCTGCGTGGGTTGCTCGGGATGTGCTGCACTGGCAGGAAATTGTTTAAAAAGAAGTTATAAAACCCGAGCAGTTTCCCTGCCAACTCTCTGCCACCCTCCATCCTTTGAGACAACAAAAAGAGGCAGAGAGCAGGAAGTTAGTGAGTGCATGTGCATGGGGCCCATCCCTGTAGAGGGAGATTCACAGAGGGAATCTATTACAGGGATCGTGAACTTTGACATCAGCTCATAAAAGTGAAGGTGATGTTAAATGAAATGTTTACAGAGAGAGCCTTCACAAAGTCAGTGAATAATGTGCTTCTCGATGTCTCCCTTTTGTGCTGAGATGCTCTCCTCTGATTGGTTTCTTCTCTCTGTTTCCTCTCTACAGATCGACTTGGAGCCAGAGGGTAAAGTGTTTGTCATCATTGATCTGTCGGGATCCTCCAGTGAAGGTGAGACTCCACAGCACAGTCCACAGCAAGTTAACACAAGAAACAGACACTGTTAATCACAAAGACAGATATAGTGGGTGTGAGGTCAGCGGTTATAAATTTTATACATTCAAAAGCTTGGAGTCAATAAGATTTTTTAAGGGAAATAATGCATTTATTCAGCAAGGATGCATTGAATTTATCAAAAGTGACAGTAAAGACATTTATAACGTTACAGAAGTTTTAAACTTTCTTTTCTACTCAAAATATATTTTATTTTACAAAAAATGTAGCAACTGTTTTCAAACTGATAATAATAAAAAAAAAATCTTGAAAATAATACAATTTCTTGAGCACCAAATTAGCATATTAAAAAGATATATAGATTCTTAGGGATTCTTAAGGATCATGTGACACTGAAAACTGTTTATGCTATCACAGGAATAAATTACATTTTAAAATGTAATAAAAAAGAAAACAGCTATTTTAAATTGCATTATTTTTTCAAAATATTACTGTTTTTACTGTATCAAATAAGTGCAGCCTTATAAGCAACAGACTCAAAAACATAAAAAAATCTCACCAGTTCCAAATGTTGGTGGTGAAGTTGTTATTGTTAATTTGCCATTTTAATCTGATTAAACTCTGAAAAATTACTTATATAATATAAATATTATATATTAATGTGATATGAAGAAATATTAACTAAACTTACAATTTTGCATCTATAGAAAAAAAAACTGTCACTAAAACATGAAAACTGTGCAATCACTGAAAACTGAATAGTAATGATCAGAGGACTGTTATCTGTCCTGATGGTGGGTGTTTGATAGATTCATGAAATCCTCTTGGTATTGTGATGCATCATTAGTGCATTAGAAAGGCCTGTGCCAAGATACTTGTGAGTGAGAGGAAGTGTGTGTGTGGAAAGCAGCAGTGTCCATTAGGGAAATCCCACTCTTTAATGCTTCTGTCTCTCTGTGTGTGTGTGTGTGTGTATGTGTATGTGTATGTGTATGTGTATGTGTATGTGTATGTGTGTGTGTGTGTGTGTGTGTGTGTGTGTGTGTGTGTGTGTGTGTGTGTGTGTGTGTGTCTGCGCGGGGGCTGAAGCTGTTCTTTCCTGGGTGTGTGTTGAGCATATGTTCTGAGAGCCCACTCACAGACCTGAGGCTGGTGCTGGGAGATACCTTTCTTGAGTTGAGGTAAACTAATGATGCAGACTCAAAGCATAATGCTGGAAGCAAATGCTGGAATTCCCCTCTCAGTTTATAACTGTCTGGATGCATTAATGGAGAGGATTATGACACATAATCTTCATTGAATATCAATTCAATCAAGATTCAGACAATAGACTGACGTCTCTCTGTTTTAAAGGGACAGTTCTCCTAAAAATTATTATTCTGTCATCATTTACTCATGCCATCCCGAAACCATATGACTTTTATATTCTGTTGAGCAGCTGCAGCTATCAGATTTCATTCTTGCAAATGCATATTCCAACTCAGCACATCAGTGCATGTTACACAAGGTTTGACGTCAATGACATCAAAAGCGAATGAGATGCTTATATTTAGTAAGGATTTTGTCCCTTTAAGCTAAGTCATATTCATAATGCCTCTGGGCTTCTAATTGTAGTCAGGAATAAAATTTGACCGATAGACTTTGATAGAATTTGAAACCAAGCTGTAAGATAGACGTCCATTCGTTCAGCCACCATACTGAACACTGCAATGCCTGTATCAGAAATTTCTAACTTTAAAGTCAGGCCTACTGTCACCACATTGAAATATTTTTTCCCATTTATATACTTTTAAAAAAAAAGGTTTTTTAATGGTTCATCTATGATTCACAGTGGACCCTTTCCATTGTACAGAAGGTTCCTTATAGTGGAAAAAAGGATCTTCAGACTATTAAAAGATTATTCTAATTATTTCTTAACACAAAGAAAAATAGTTATTTGAGGAACTGTTCACTAAAAGGTTCTTTATAGAACCCACAATGATTTTTTTTATGGCATCGCTGTGAAACTATAGAAGTCCTAAGAGGTCATGGATTATTATTTTTTTTCTTTCTTGTTTTGTCGTGATAACAGCTTAATTATCTGATGATCTCAGCATAACAAGTTATTTTCTTGTGATCTCGACATAACGAAAGTTGATCACAACTTAATTTTCACATGATCTTGACATAACGCAAGTTGTTTTCTTGTTATCACAACATAATTTTTCTCGTGATCTCGACATAATGTTAGTTATTTTCTCATTATCATGACATAATTTTCTTGTGATCTCGACATAATGAAAGTTTTCTTGTTATCACGACTTAATTTTAAAACTTTAAACAAAGCAAATGAGTCATATGGACTATGGTAACGAATCCTTTTTTTTTTTGTCATTTCTGGAGCTTTACTTAATTGTTTACTATAAACAATAGTATGTAAATTTCTTGAATTTTTTTTTTTTTTGGGATTGACAGTAAATGATGACCCAACATTATTTTAGGTTTTACTAACCCTATTAAACCATGTCTCCTTTTAATTTTAAAAATTATTGGTGTTTTGACACACTAGGCTAATTCATCAATGAGCTGTGATAATACAGTAGGCCTGTAAATGTGTACGTTTACGCACAAATGTAAGGGGCAACAAACAACTACACTGCACCCACACAAAGGCACATCGACATACAGTCGCAACAGACAATAAAACACACATACATGCTCTGTGTCTAAATAATAGTTGTGTTGTCTGGATGTTGCGTTAATCACAGGCCTCTTTTCAGAGGTGTCAGTAAACTGAGGATGTGCTTGGCTGGAGATCACTTAATTCTAGCGTCTCCGTGCAAACAATCGGTTAGTGCTAATGTGCGACTTTGCTCTGAGCATAAATGAGAGCACAGCATCCCTCCAGTTTATATTCAGTGGCCTGAGCAAAGCCTTGTTCTGCATGATTGTATGTACACACACCTATTGATCTCTGGTTGATCTTTCATATTGATCCAAAGCACTGTGCTTGTTCTGACCTGCCTGGGTGGGGTGATTTGCTATGGGCATGAGAATCCCAACAACAACAACAACAAAAAACAGATCAAGTCAGTGCAGTATATTAGTGGAGGAGACTGATAAAATGTATGACTAGTGAAATCCATATGCCAAGCTAATGACTCTAACAGCTCTATATAGTGTCTTATTATTTTAATTGTATTTGTTAATTAAATATTAGATATTTTTCAGGCAGTAAATGTGGATCTTTCAAATTAATTTTAGAAGTGCTGGTTTGGTCTTTGGTCTACTACAACACTATTATAAACAAACAAACAGCTCGACCAATGAAGTTTTACTTTCCCGCAGATGACTCTTGTGAACTGATACCTTTAGTGAACCAAAAACAGTCATCTCAGCCAGTGAAATACGATCACTAAGCTAATGACTCATATGAGCCAACATCTTGACTAGTGAAATTTTACTCTCAAGCAAATGACTCTTTAGAGCAGGTTCTTTTACTGTATCAAAAAGAAACAGCTTGTCCAGTGACGTTTGATTCTCAAGCGTGTTTTTTATTATTTGTATTGAATCACAAATACCTATTAATGTAACGGAATGATAAGGAACAGGATTTGTTAAGAGGAATCAGATTAAAAAGCTAATTTACACCAAGAACGACAACTAATTAGTGTCCACACCAACGCATTATAACGTTATGTTTATTATAGGCACTTTAAATGCTCAAGCTTTTTAAAGCAGGATGGATTGTCTGGTTCTGACTGGCTGTCAATATTATTATCATTCATCAGCTGGAAAATAAACTCTTCAAGCGATAATGTTCCCGTGTCCTGTGTTCTGTGTCATTATAGTTGTGGTGTGGATAGTACTTGGTACGAATGGGCCTTAACACAAATTGTTCCATTTTCTTACAATTCCCATCCCAAGTCATGACCTTTGATCTTTGCTGCCATGGCAACCATATCACCAATAGCAGGTGAGGGGAGTTTTTGGTACGTAGAGGTGGAAGATTGTTATCTTGTTTCCACAAACAGATCCAATCAATGAGTCTTACACACACAGGCTAGAGAATCTCTTTAGATATGAAGGGCAGTTGAGCTATTTTCAGTGGCACTTCAAGCTAGGCAGACCAGAATAGCTCAGGCACTGCGGCATCCTTGCTTTCTGTAAAAATTACCCACGTTCCTACCTTCCTGACCCAATGTCTCACTAGGCTCTTTGGTGAGTTAAACCCAATTCAGAGCACAAATTTTCATTGCTGTTTAAAGACTGATGATATCAGAGGCTTCTCACCCGAGCTGCACTGGTCACCGATGTTTTATTCAGTTTAATGAAATATATTTCTGTCTGTTCTGCTGCCTGAGTGTGTTTATATACACATAAATCTTATGATATTGAAAAGAAAATGCGAGCAATAAAGTATCCTGGCTCCCACCTGCTTTGAGTAAGTTTGTCCCTTTTGCCGATATCAACTCTCCTTTCTGATGAGAGGTGACAGATGCTGTGCTTCTATCTTTACCCTTCTCTATTTATAGTGATCCTCTCATCAGCCAAATGTATTTCTCCTTCCTCAGGCTTCTGATTCATTCCACCATTCAATACATTTAACCATATTAACGGATAACCAACACGGGTTGAAAAAGGAATAAGTATCAAGTGTGTGTGTGTGTGTGTGTGTGTGTGTGTGTGCCTACTGAGTGAAAACGTTGATTGTCAGGTGCAGCATGTAACTTAGGATTCAGGATTTACAGTCTCAAAATAGCAGGTGGGACTGAGCCATGGATTAACAGACAGACACACATACACACTCAAAACAATGGCAGCATGTGATGGTTTAGTTACAATTTATGTATATTGACATAATATATATATGTATATTGACATAATATATATATATATATATATATATACTGTTCAAAAGTTGAGGTCAGTAAGTTTTATTTTACAGAAATTAATATGTTTATTCAGCAAAGTAGCATTAATTGACCAAAAGTGTCAGTAAAGACATTTATGGTGATACAGAAGATTTTCGTTTCAAATAAATGCAGTATTTTTACCCTTCTATTAAACAAATAATCCTGAAAAAATTAAACAGTTTTCACAAAAAATATTAAACAGCATAACTGTTTTTGAATTGATGAATAAAAGTAATATTTCTTGAGCACCAAATCAGCATATTCAAATGATTTCTGAAGGATCTGGACACTGAGGGCTGCTGCAAGCTTTTTGGAATAAATTACATTTTAAAAAATATATTAAAAGAGAAAACAGTTATTTTAAATTGTGATAACATTTCACAATATTACTCTTTTTACTGTATTTTATAATCAAATAAATGCATCTTTTGTGAGCATAAGAGACTCTTTTCAAATACATAAAAATTGTACTCTGATCTAAATGTCTAAATAAAAAAATCGGTGAAATGACACAAATAAATATCCAGTATTGATCAATATATCCAATATGATAAATGATACCGATAAATATATAAAAAATATTTAATTACTGATATGCTGCCATATATTGTGTATTTAAAAGGTGTGTTTTTTTTCTTTTACCTCAAAGCTGGACACTCTCAAAATGCATATCAGGAATACACTTACTAAACACACACACTTCAATAATACACATTCATAGCAAAGACCAAATATTGCTTCAGCTGTCCCTAACAAACCCCTTTAACCCCGTTTCTGTCCATCTTCTTCCTGATTGGCTGTCCTCATCCACTTCCTGTTCATCCTACACTTGAACTTTCTCCCAGGGTTCATGTGTTCACCGCTCAGTGAGTGTCAGCTCTTTGCTGCTTATCATGCAGATGTATGCAGGGCTCCTAGGAGAGGTGGCTATTTTTAGATTTATATTTTTCTCTCTCTCTCTTTTCCTTAATGAGTTTCTTTATTTGAGGCCACAGTGCGCTAAACGTTCTCTATATTCCATTTTCTTCCAGGTTTTCTCTTTCTCTTGTCAGCATCCCTACGTCTCCCTCTTTCCTGAAATCCAAATCTGTCTATCTGTATGTTGAGCAGGGGATCTTCTGCGGTTGTTGCCTGTGTTTGTTCAGCGGGGCGGCCCAGGCACTGAGATGGTTTAGATTGCAGGGGTTGCCATGGAAACGAGCCTGTGTGCTCACACTTATAGATGGATAGAGTGGGTGAGAGGTCTGAAAGCAGGAGAGAAAGACATAGATGGAGAAAAGGGTGAAAGAGTGGACAAGGTCAAAATCTGAATAGTGACGTTGCTGTTGTGAAGAGTATTCTGATTAGTTAGCCTTAGCCTTGCACAGATGTGTGTCATTTAAATCCTGTTTGGTTTGCGTGGCATTTATAAAAACACACTGATTCTTAAGTATATGCAATTGTTTGTGAAGTATTATGTTTGATAATATCTGTAGTTTCATTATTGGCATTGGAGCTCTTAAAGGGGTTGTAAATCAGCTATTTTCGAAGGCTTGATTGTGTTTATGGGGTGCACTGTAACATGTGTTCATGCTTTGTTTTTAAAAAACTGCATTATTTTTCACATATTTACCTTTATTCTACACATCTGTTTCTCTTCTCATAAAAGTGCTCTGTTGACTTCCTGGTTCTATGAAGCCCCTCCCTCAGAAATACACAATGAGCTCAGATTGGTTACCTGCCACAGTGTGTTGTGATTCACTAACCCACCTAGTGCACGTTGTCCGGAAATGTCATGCCCCATTAACATTACAGGTAGTTGCATGTCCTCTGGTGTATTGTAAACAGTGGCGTCAATATTGCCTTATCAATTTGAACCCGAATCAGACCCAGAGAATATTAGTGAAGAGGATCACGCAGAATCTATGCAAGCACAGCTCTTACAGGACATTTTATAATGGTATGTTTTTGTTTGTAATTGTCTCATATTTTGTAGATACGCTGTTATTTGTAAATGCTACTGCTGTTTATGTTAGCTTTTGATATACAATTTTATCCTTATTAAAGCTTTAGTACAGCATGATTGCGTTGTAGCACATTTTTTAATTTAGTAATTAAAAATGAATAGTAATTGTTTAATTTATAGCAGGGACACTCTACGACAACTACTCTTCCTCTTCTCTAAAGCAGCCCAACATGGCCACACCCCCTTTGTTGCGTGTTCCCGGGGGCAGGGTTTATGTAAATTTTAGGGCTTGTGATATCACCAACCCAGGAAGAAGCTCTTTGTAGTCCCTACCAGCCATGTGTTATAGGCCTTAAAAAGTGAAATCTGTAAAATAAAAGGTCTGTTTGCATGCATGAAGTTTGAGCGTTGTAACTTTGCAGATGTGGTTTATGCTCAAACAGCAACATTACACACCAACTAAAGTAAAAAAAAAAAAAAAAAAGTGAAATCATAATCTAGGACCCCTTTAAAGATTACTGGTCATCTTAACATATTTCCCTTCCAGCGATCAAGGACCCTCAAAAGAATAATCTGCACTCATTTTGTAATTTAGAAAGCGAGAGAGAGAGTCATGTGACAGATGGCTAGTTGGATAACATCTCAGATCACTACGCTAGTGTTGCGCCATAATACGACTCGTGTCACCTGCCAAGCTTGCCAGAGACATGACTGCTTGACAGCATTTTTGTAACTCAACTACATGACTGAATTTTCTACATGACTGAAAACTTTTTCTGTCTTTCTTTCTATACAATTTATTATTACACTTTAAAATCTGTTTTCTGTTTGAATATACTTTAAACTGTAAAGCTTAAAGCTGAATTTTTAATGCATGACCTCATCCTTTTGAATATTAGTGTATATTATACTGCTTATTTAATTCAATGATTATGAAAATTACACGTCTTAAATTCTAAGTATTTCTACGTGTATTCATTTTGCCACTCATGTTAACAGCCTACTGTATTCACGCAGTAGGAGAGTTGCTACAAGTACAGTTGCAGTGCTGATTTTTACTGAACTCAGCAGAAATAATAAAAAATACACAAACTATTTATGAACACAATCATTTACAATATATGCTTTTATGAAGCAATGTAAAGCACTGGAGTGAACTACTTGCACTTTGATGCAGGATACATGCACAAGCACAAACAGTGCTTTCTCTTCACTTAATCTGACTGCATCCAGATGATTTTATAACAGATTATAGCTTTTGCTTTTGCAGTTTGTGTTGATTAATTACTGTTTGAAAGGAAGTAAATGTGGTTCGCCATTTAATGTAAATTAGATTCAACAACAGTCAATTTGTAAAAAATTATGAATGGCCAAGTCCTTATCGCGGTCCGGGTGAAGGGTTTCCCTCTCGGTATAAATCGTGGTCCGAGGGCACCTCGTATCCCACTAAAAGGGCACTTTCGTGCCGTCAATTAAAGGGGCATAATGAAGTCGAAGGTTGTGTGGCTCATCTGCAACACACTGATCAATCTGAAGCTATGGAACCAACTAAATTCTAAGCAGATTTGCAATCTCTCTCTATATCCCTCTCTTTTTCTGATTGATGCCATTTTAATTGGTCCCATGCTGTGCTCTGGCTGGATTGGAGAGTGCTTGTGGGTGGCGTGTCTGGGGCTGAAGTGGCATTGGCGTGGGTGGAGGCTGCTCCGAGCTCCTCTTGGCTGTCTGACCGTGGGTGAATACAGCCACTTGCTTGGCTCAAACTCTCATCAGCTCAGCCTTCCATAACCCAATCAGGAGAATAGTGGCCGAAATATACACAAACAAAAAGAGCAACAGAGAGAGGCGTAGAAGGATGAGTATGGTGCGGATGGAAGGGAGTGACCATGGTTTGGTGAAGCGCATGAGCAGTCGTCCCTGATCACCATGGACACAGTCACTAGGGAACGTGTTCATGCATTCTCACCTGCTGCATGTCATCAGACATGAATGAGATAGATAATGATTGTAAAGGTGTGAGTATGTGTATTGTACTCCTCCGTCACACCTCGTTTCCCTTTTACATGTTTATGATCTTTCTTTCTCTTTCTTTCTTTCATTCATTCTTTCTTTCTTAATATTTCTTTACTTTCAGCAATTATTGCAGTCTTTGTTAGCGTTTTCTAAATAGTATGCACATAATTATCATTATTATTCAAATTATTTTATAATTACTATTTGAATTATCTTTCATTTTATATTTGCAGTTTTAATTTTAATCTTAGTTTTAGTCATTTTTGTGCTTTCCTCATTTTTATTAGTTACTTAACTTCAACTGATGTTTATTTACGCTTTAGTTTTGGTAATTTTAGTAGTTCACCTTAAACTTGTTTCATTTTAAGCACTTCTTATTTTTGTTTAAGTCTTAAAGTTTAAGTCTGATCTAATATTTATTTCATAATTTGTTTTTATTTCAGCATGATTTCCATATATGTATGGACTGTTAGCAATGAATAGTGTGTTAGTATTGTATTAGCCACCTGCACCTTATCTCTAGATATCAGTCTCAGCCATTGAAACTATCCTTATCTGCCAGCCACTATACAGATAACAATGTGTGTGTTTGTGCCTGGTTCAATAAAAAAACGAAACACAGACTAGATCCAGGAATCTCAATATAGAGCTTAATCAGAGTGGACAGCATATTTACTAATTTTTACTAATCTATTAAGAAATAGTTCATTTTTGGTTTAAAATTTCAACTATAAAATAAGAAAATATTTTAAAATAGTCTCACTTTGTCTATTGTTTTGGCTGAACTTTTTCAACTGCGCTTGTTGCTGTCTATCTAGGTTTGCAATGCTGCCTTACCTCACTTTGTTCAAAATCCATCTTAGAAAGCATAATTTTGCTGCATAACTGCCTTTATGTTAGGCCTATGATGCCTTAAAATGCTGTCAAGTTAGCCAGCACACTAGATTTTAAAACAAAGCTATTAATTTCCTCCCTGCCTCATGTTCATGTCAAATTAAATATGGCGGCTGCTCTGATTTGATCTATAAAATGAATAGAGACAGTATGAACTCCCCTGGAATCCCCTGACTGTGTTTGTGTGTGGTACTCTAAGGTGAGCTGTGTTGTGCTGGGAGGTATAGGTGTGTTCTGGTTAAGCCCTGCTTTTTGAGCAGATGGATAATGTATTATGTAAGCACATCTATCCCACTAATGGCCCTTTTATCTGCCACGCTGTTCTCCTGAGCAGCTGCCCGCTCCAGAAGACAGGACACTCTAATATCAGACAATACACACACACACACAACTTGCCCCATGAGCACCCTGGCATGAGACAGAACACAGGTATACATGTTCACACACACGCTCACCGAATGTCCCCAGGAACCCCGCAATGGTAATTGTACCAAGCCTAGTCACTCTGTGGGGGCTTCGTGCCACCCTATGGGGATTTGTAGCTGTAATCACACCTCTGCAGCAGCTCCCCTTGCAGACTGTATTAAAATAATGCTGCCCACACATACGCTGCTGTACTGAAAGACAAGAAGTGTGGGAGGAGTTGGATGGCAAGTTTATCGGAACAAAACAAGAGGGAGAAAGTTGTTAGACTCTCCTCTCCTCCAAGGAATCTGCTCTCTCTCATTGATAGACACAGGGTACATTATGGGCACTGCCACAACACACATAGTGATGTGAATGTAATTTCACAGTTGTTTGTGTGATGAAGGAATGCTGTAACCCCCCCAAGGGCATCACCTGACAGCTGGAATGTATAGAGGATAGCAGTGGGTCACATGGTTGGTCAGGTGGTCCTCGGCCGCCAGTTTCTCTCATGATCAACACACATATACTCAATTACTGCAGCCCTCAAAGGGGGAAAGTGAGGGGAAGAGTTGCTTGAGAATCAGTGATGTGTTTGTTCACTTTCTCTGATGGCTGGGTTGATTTTAGATAATGCGGTTTCTTGAGGATGGACCAGCTTTTTGGTGTTTTGTGTTTGGTGACTGACAGATGTTCTACTGTAAAAGAGTGCGTGGATGTGTGTTCACTTTAGAAAGTGTTTATGTTGGCTTTTATCTTTAGTTACTACTATGAAAGAAGAGAAGTGTAAAAAACTATTGTTTTCAAACAGGTTTTCAAGCCACATCTACTGTTGGTTTAATTAACAGGTAGCCTCACCCCAGACTCACCATTGGTGGAGACAATGTTTAAATAAAATTCAATTAATGCAAAATGTACACTGCTGTTCAAAAGATTGGGGTCGGTAAGATTTTTTTTCAATGTATAAAAAAAGAGCAATATTGTGAAATATTATTACCATTTAAAATAACTGTTTTCTATTTAAATTCATTTTAAAATGTAATTTATTCCTGTGATTCCAAAGCTGAATTTTCAGCATCACTACTCCAGTCTTCAGTGTAATCCTTCAGAATTCATTCTGATATGCTTATTTGGTGTTCAAGGAACATTTCTTATCAATGGTTAAAACAGTTGTGCTGCTGATTCATATTTTTGTGGAAACTATGATACATTTTTTTGTTAGACATTTTTCAAGATTCTTTGATTTAAAGAAAGTTCAAAAGAACATCACTTATTGATATGATTTTAATGTTTTTGCTGAAAAAAGTATTATTTAAAAAAAAATTCAAATGGAATTATAGGCTTTTTTTTCCTATAGGCATTCAAACTGACTAATATTCTGATATAAAAAAATACATTAAATGAATTTAAATAATTAACTAACACACAAAAACACACATACATAAATACATAAATAAATATTTTATTTAATATATATACACATTCAATATAATAATGTCATTTTACTCTGCAGCTGCATCATCCAATGAAAATGAGGAGAGAGTGTTCCGTGAGCGAATGCGTCCACGGAAACGGCAGGGAGCGGTCCGGAGGCGCGTCCATCAGGTCAATGGTCACAAATTCATGGCCACTTACCTGAGACAGCCCACCTACTGCTCCCACTGCAGAGATTTCATCTGGTAGGACTCTCAGAGCCCCTCACCTGTCGCCCTTTATCCAATTCACAACAGCTACTTCTATACCTTCATTATAAGATCACTTTCAAATATTTAAGGTTTTGTTTATGTAATTTTTGAAGACAATGCATGCTTGGCAATGATGCTTATCACTGTCACTCCTGTTGATTCCAACAAAATAATTTTTGTATTGAATATTAATATTGAAAGCAAATTAGAGCCACTGTTATTTGTGCTAGTGCTGAGTGCCTAAAGGGATGCATTCATAGATTAGACAGTTGTTTATTTTTATCTCTGCAAACATTTCCTCCCTGTAGAGTAATAACTGTTAGGTTTAACTATTAGCATACCTGGTGAATAGTGTATCTGTGTGGCTTCACACAATGCTGCTTGTTGCCACTGACACAATCAGCTCTAGATACATCTGTGTTGTAACACAGTGCCCCCTCTGTTGGTCAGAAACAGAACTGCACAATATTGCTTTATGCCATAGTTGCCTAACACATATATTTCACTGTGGTTCTGCAGGGGTGTGCTGGGGAAACAGGGGTATCAGTGTCAGGGTGAGTAAGACTTTATTCTTATGTACAATGATAATAAAATTAATTATAATCTTTCCTGGTTTGATTACCCAATCTTTATCTTTATATATCTCTGTTTTTAATTACCATGCAAAGTTAATTTTTTGCCTGTTCCCCAAATCCTTCAGTGTGTACCTGCGTGGTCCATAAGAGATGCCATGAGCTCATTATAACAAAATGTGCTGGCTTGAAGAAACAGGAAGACACTCCTGAAGAGGTCAGTTCTACATCCTTGCTCTCTCTAATGGAGACTAATGGAGCTACGTTTGAGCTTGAATACATGTATTAGTTTCTGAAGTATGTTTACTGCACATTATGATATTTTTTGACCTAATACCTTTGCCAAAAAGTTTTTGATGCCTTCCGAGAGCTCTTTGACCCTCCCATAGACAGCAAGGGTACTACCACGATCAAGGTCCAGAAGGACCTTGTCCTCAGGTCCTCAAACAGAGGTGTGCACTACCTGAAACGTTTCGCAGAATTTTTCCTACACGTACACAAACAAACGGCTGCTGAAGACAAAAGTAGCTGATGACATCCATTAAAGGAACCCTCTTTCTATAAATTTCTAATATTCCTGCAATTTTTCAGCAATTTTTTTTCCATCTGATATTTATTTTTATTTCAGCTTTATTAAAATCAACCAATAAACAAATAATTTAATCATCTAATAATGAAAGCAGATTTTTAATAGTTTTAGTTAACAACACTGAGCCCATTTGCCTAAAACTACTGAAACCTCTGCAGTATTTCCTCAGCAGAGTGATCAGTTGAATGGTGGGTATTGTGGCATGAATGTTTTTTTTTTTTTTTTTTTTGCAGGTTGGCTCCCAGCGCTTCAGTGTAAACATTCCACACATGTTCAGCATTCATAATTACAAAGTCCCCACCTTCTGCGACCACTGCGGCTCCTTACTTTGGGGACTGATGCGACAAGGCCTGCAGTGCAAAGGTAAGTGTTGAGTAGAATCATTTTGGTCAAGAATCTGTTTTTATTGCCATGTATTTATTTCTGTCTTCCTGCCCCTTTTCAGCCTGTAAAATGAATGTCCATCGGCGTTGTGAAAGTAATGTAGCTCCTAGCTGTGGTGTCGATGCTAGAAAAATTGCTAAAGTGCTCTCTGATCTCGGGGTGACACCAGATAAGATCTCCAACAGTACTCAGCGCAGGAAAAAGGTGCGTAGTCTTAAATATCAGGGAATGTGGGGAGGCCAGATTGGACCAAACTAAATTATGACTGGTTTTGGGGCACATTATTAAATAAAAGCATGATCACTTTAAATAATGATGCAGTAAAATGAGGCCAGTGACGACAAAGGATTAGGCGAAAAAGACATTAAAATATTAAAAGCATTAGTATTGATATTAAAAATGTTCTCTCTTCAGTTGACTCCAGGGCAGGACCCTCAGCAACCTATAACAGAAGCCCCCTCATTAGAGGAGTCTGACCGATGCAAATCAGCTCCAACTTCGCCTTGCGACCAGGGTACAGAATTACACACTCTCTCTCTCAATCTTAGCAGTCTTAGTCTTTCACTGATACATATTCATAATTTATGTGCACACTTAAAGAGATAGTTCATCCATAGATTAGTTTTCTGACCTGTGTTTCTGTGTTTTGTGTAGTTCTTTTGGTGTTCTGTAGTTTATTTTTTTTATTAAGTGGATAGTTCATAAGGAGAGGTTTTTTGGAATGTGCTGGATTCTCTTTTCAATTGCAGTTTCCCATTCCCATTTTCCTATTACAGTGAATGGAGACTGGAGCTTCCAGGATTCAAAAGTGATTTAAAAGCACAATAAAAAACTTAAAATTTCATTTTGTGTGAGAAACCACATGGACCATGTTTAAATTTTATCCAGTATCATCATTGAAAATTTCTCCTTTTGTGTTTTATGAAAGGAAAGAACTCATACAGGTTTAGTGCGAGTAAATAATGCCAGAATGATCATTTTTGAAAGAATTATGCCTTTAAGTCTAATGATTATGTCTGTCGATCGGTAGCGGAGCTTGCAGAACTGGAGAGTATCCGTAAGGCCCTTTCATTTGGTCAGGAGCACAAGTCTTCCTCCTCTTCCACAAGCAGTGGCGTTCAGAGCACAGTGACCGAGGGCCGGGAGAATGGAGATGTGAAGACTGTCCAGACGAAGAGGATGAGTCTCACAGACTTCTCATTCATCAAAGTGCTGGGCAAAGGCAGCTTTGGCAAGGTGAGTGTTTTTCACAAATCAGTACTTTTCAGTTTTAGTATATGAAAACAAAAGAATCAACATCTTCACCTTGCCCTTTCCATGCTGTAGGTGATGCTGGCAGAGCTGAAAGGCACAGATGAAGTTTACGCTGTGAAGGTTTTGAAGAAAGATGTCATCCTTCAAGATGATGATGTGGACTGCACTTTGACAGAGAAACGCATTCTAGCCCTGGCTAGAAAACATCCCTATCTAACCCAGCTATTCTGCTGCTTCCAGACAAAGGTAAAAGACTTGATTTCTTGCTAATCCGCACTTAGAGTCTTTTCTTTGTTCTACAGATCTGCCGTCATTCTCATGTCACTTTCATGTCGTTCCAAACCCAGTATTACTTTCTTTCTACAATGTGAAAATTTTTTTGATTTTAGACAGCTTGTCCACTCTTCCGTTGTCCATGCCATAAAAGTGGATGGATTTACAGTCAAGCTCCAAAATCGAACTTCATGCAATTGCTTAATGCAATTATTCATAATCCATACAACTTGTATACCTCATTCCAAGTCTTCTGAAGCCATATAATAGATGTATGTGAGGAACAGACCGAGTAAATTATGCCAAAATTAAATTTTTGTGTGAACTATTCCTTTAAAAATATCAATAAGTCTACAATAAAGTTGTAGTAATGCAATAGGTATCATGAACTAACAATAAATACATTTATGAGGCAAGGCTACTGTTAATTTCTAAATTCACTACCATTCAAACGTTTGGACTCCATAATATTTTTTTAATGTTTTTGAATGAAATCTCTTATACTCACCAAGGCTGCATTTATTTGATCAAAAATACAATAAAAACGATACTTCAAAATATGATTAGAATTTAAAATAACTTTCCCTGTGATGGTAAATTTTCAGGAGCCATTAATTCAGTCTTCGGAAATTATTGATTCTGGAAATGCTGATTCTGTGCTTAAGAAACATTTCTTACTATTATCAGTGCTGAAAACAGTTTTTGCTGCTTAATATTATGTGTAAACTAGAATAATTTTTTGTCAGGATTCTTTGATAAATAGAAAGTTCAAAAGAACATTTATTAAAAATAGAAATATTTTGTAAATGTTTGTAAATTGAATGCATCCTTGGTGAATGAAAGCATTCAGTTCTTTAAAAAAAAATATTGACCCAAAACCTTTGAACAGTAAGGTTGAAGTTAAAGTTAAGTTTGTAAAAATCTCAATGTCAACCCACACATCATGACCTTATCAGGATTTCACTGCTAATAACAGAAGTTGTCCAGTAGGTGGCAGTGTGGCCTCTTTCTGATGGCTAATGTGTGTTTAGATCATGTATCACAATGTGGTTTGAGGTGACAGTCTGTTGAGTTGTTTGAAACTGTATAAAAAGCGAGAGGGTCAGATGAGGTTATGAAACCTTTTCATAACCTTTTTTTAAACCTAGCAGTTTCAAGTGGTTTAGGATCATAGAAGATGCCTGTTTTTATTTTCTTTTTAAAAAAATGACAACAGCGTGTGAATCAAACATCGCTGAAATATGTCCAGTAAGTTTACTTCTTTGCCTTCTGCACACAACTGTATTTACAAATAGGGAAGGCAAATTGAAGTGGCACTTTTGTCAATGAATTGTGCTCATTAAAGACTGACATCCTTTTCACCCATGCTTTTATGACTCTCATCTTCTATCTTTTTTCCCCGTCCTTCTCTATTTTGCATTTTCACTTTTTTCCGTCTCTTGTTCAGCTTCCCCTCCCATGCCCCAGTTACACTCACAGTGATATCTAGTGTCCTCATTTCTCTTTTTCACTCTTCAACTACCGCCCCCTCTCTTATCTCCCCTCTCATTCTCATTCGCCCACATCTGAGAACACAGGACGCACACTGATGGAGGCAACAATACAAGAGATGCAAAAAAGAAAGGTTGGAGGCAGTAGTAGTGCGGGAAAGGGGCAGAAAGAAGGAAGATGCAATTTTGGGGAAAAGAGGAGTTGTGTACTCTTTTTGAACTGCTGCCTCTAGTTTTAATCAGCTTTGGGATCACAGCCATATTCTTATCAACTGTAATTATGCTGCAGAAATGTAAATAACATTACACAACTGTTTCTGATGAGGCCTGTTGGGACTGCGGACAGACATGCTCCTGCAGATAGAAAATTGCCAGAAGAAGGGGCCATGTAGAAGGAACATGAGGAGGATTATGGAACATGTAAAGTCTGAATGATTGCTTGGGAAAAAGAGAGAGATAGAAAGAAGGAGGGGCGGAGAGTTAGCTCATGCAAGAGCAATTCACTGTATAATAAATTATCAGGGGGGTATTTTGAGCTGAAACTTCAGAGACACATTCTAGGGACACCTGAGACTTATATTGCATATTGTAGAAAGGCGCATAATAGTTCATCATTAACTTTCAGTAAAAAAAAAAAAAATTATAGTCTACGATTATTAACAAATGTGAAAAATTACTATTGTATTGTGATGTGTTTTATATATTAGTGAGCAATATATTATATGAAAACCATATCTTAAATTTCAATAATAAATAAAATAAAAATGAAATAAAGAATTTTTGCCTACTGGTCATATAATGACTTATATTATCATATTATATTATATTAAAAAATGTACTTAAATTTTAATAAAAAGTAAAAAAGAATTCAAAACTACTGGTTATTAACAAATATGAATGATGACATATATAACATTATGTGAGTGAAATCAAGTTAAGTCAAGTCACCTTTATTTCTGTAGCGCTTTATATGATAGAAATAGTGTCAAATCGGCTTTACAGAGATAAACTGGAATAGCAGAATCAGTTATGAAAATCAACTAGTGAGACAGTTCAGATTCTGCTGTAAAGCAGCTCTAAACGCATCTGAGTATTCTGATATTATTAGGTCCATTTTGATAAATCATTTTGCGTAACTTCCCAACACTCAGAGGGAATGTGCAGCTATAGACAAGTAAGAAGAATTAATTGAGTGAACAGAGAAAATTGTTCTGTCTTGGCTTGTGGTTTGGCATGGTTTTGGACAGTGTGCTAGTGTGACATGAGTGAGTGCTTCACTCCCAGCTGAGGACAGTCACAGATGAGCTCATTATTACAGCTCACTGCTCACTATTTCTAGCACTGTAGCAACCCAGAAGCCCTCATGTGCTTCAGTTACTGAGATGAATGAAGATCCAAGATTTAGATTGCATTACATTCAGTTCCTTTGAGATCTCTTGTACTCGTTCTTTCTTTAATGTCCAAGTTGTCTTTATTAGAGTAAAATATCAGAAGACATGCACATTCAGATTGATCTCTTTTGGTCAAATTTCTTGATTTATGTCAATGTTTTATATCTGAAGTTTTTGGTGGTTGTCTCTTGTGTTGAGTGCCCTCTGCCTTTGTGTAGTTTATGTGGAACACTCACTTGTCCTCTCTCCAAAGGAAGGAAAAGTTGGATTTCTCTCTCTCTTCCCCCATCAGTAGACTGATGAGTTGAATGCACTCTCAAAACTCTGAAAGCTCTGTAGTGCAGCCAAGTGAAGTAGTGCAACCTAAGCTTAAATTTCTTCTGAGCATGACAACATCTCTTCTTTCATAATGTGCACCTAATTCAGAGTCATAGAAAGCTGCAGCATGCTGCTTTGTTTTGAAGGTCTAGGTTTCCCTATAGCTGTCTTGCCGTATCCCTGAGAGACAGCAAAGGGCCAGCAAACT
Organism: Cyprinus carpio; assembly: GCF_018340385.1. Taxonomy (NCBI): domain Eukaryota; kingdom Metazoa; phylum Chordata; class Actinopteri; order Cypriniformes; family Cyprinidae; genus Cyprinus; species Cyprinus carpio. The sequence goes on from NC_056583.1 coordinate 13,812,170, forward strand.
TTTCTCTGAATGCACAGAAGAAAGATGATTCAGAAATATTTCATTTTTTCATAGATTATTTTTTTTAATTGAAGCTTATCGCTTAATAGTAAAATTAGGTGCATTCTGAGTTAGTCTTGCCAATTTTAGTAAGTTCATTCTGTGATTAAAAATAAAAGCAAAAAGCAAAAACTGAAATATTATTACATATTAAGATATGTTTTCTATTTTAATACATTTTAAAACGTAATTTATTCCTGTGATGGCAAAGCTGAATTTTTAGCAGCCATTACTCAAATTTTCAGTGTCACATGATCCTTTACTGTAAGTGTTCAAGAATCATTTCTTAATATTATCCACATTGTAAACAGTTGTGCTGCTGAATATTTTCGTGGAAACCATAATATATATTTTTTTCAGGATTCTTTGATTAATAAGAACAGTATTTATTGGAAATAGATTTTTTTTTTTGAAAATATTAAAGGTATTTACTGTCACTTTTGATTTATTTAATGCATCCTTGCTGAATATAATGGTAGTGTAATAACGTTTTAGCATTAAGCATTACTTATCTGCTTACTTAACTAAACACTATTGCCACAGTAAGTACAGTAGTACTGGAGAATAGATTTAGTGAAGTTGTTAAGTTGTGTATGTCTACATCTATAGGCTTTCGCTAATTTAGATTACAGGTCTTATCATGTTTGTGTGCTGTATGTCTGTTTTGTGTTTTCAGCACCGGTTTGTCAGAAGCGTCCTGCACCTGCAGTCTTTAGAAAATAAGCCATTGAAAATGTCTTTCATGACATATTATATAAGCATGGATGAGACTAAACAGACGTTTCCTTACACCACCCGTCTGTTACAGCATGACAGAAAACTGCCCTGCATAACACACACACACTACAGTTTCAGATGTAATGATACACTGTACTTTTCTGAATTTATGACACAAAGATAAGTTGTCTTGTATTGTTGTCTTGTATAAACTAACAAAAGCAGAGACAGTTTAACCCAAATGGGGCTGTGCTGTGTCCGCTATCTTCCAATCAGAGCCTGCTGTCTTGTGGTCCAACCCAAACGGAAGAAACTATTTGTTCATTTCTAATTAGGGGCAGGAAATGTTTGTTCATATTGGATTGGGTGGGCCTGCTTCAGATTTCTTGGCACATTTACACAAACTGTTTAAGCATCCTGTTTAAATTCCTTCTCTCTGAATGAAGAACAAAACTCACAGAAGTAGGCTTTTGTACACTTACACAAGAAAACTTTGTTCATTAGAAGTCATGGCTTAAAACAATTTGTGTCAGTCAGGGAATGGGGAGTATGTCAGTGTGATAATTCTAGGAGCACTTCATTATGTATGTTGCATTAAATACCAACCACCACTTCACAATTTTGTGTAGCTTTCCTAGAATTGCTTTTCTCTGAATTGGGGACTGTTTTATCGTAAGGCCTCTTTAAAAGATGTATCTCCACTTCCTGATCATAAACAATGTAGATGAAGATAACAATGCAGAATGACAAAATGTGTATACAGTTTTTATATCAATATGCCCTTTTCCTAATTTATAGAATAGGAACACAAACATCCCAATTTTTCCTTTCTTATTTCCTTATTAGAGTTATGTTACAAGAAATGTTTCCTACTGTGAGTCAGAAAGTGTAATCAGAAAGGTAGTAAAGTAAGAAAATTTGCTAGCCCTAATGATTGTGTGTTGGCATGTGCTGCACTTAACTGTTATCTAGACAGATGTAAAGTGAGACTACAACTGGACTGACAGTAACTATAGATGATTTTAAATCACGTTACAGGGTTTCCGTGGGTCCTTAAAAAGTCTTACATTTAGTTGTGTCAAATTTAAGGCCATAAAAAGTCTTAAATGGTACAAGAAAGTCTTAATTATGATTTCAAGAGGTCTTAAATTTGGGGACAAGAGGTCTTAAATTTGCCATTCCAAAAGCGCCTCCCGCTGGCAGAGAATTAATTTGCATTTTCAATAAGCCTGTCTGGTGTTTTTGTCCAGACCAAATTGAAAATCAGTGTTAATTAATACAATAATTGATTGATAATAAATGTTTAAGTTATTATAATTATTGATACTTTGATCCATTTTCTTATAAATGGTTTAAAGGCTGAAATGTGTAGTTTATCATTTTATAAAACCTATTTGTGAAAACCTGTATCTGTAATGTAAATTATGCTTGTTACAGTCATTTTACAGTTTAATATGCTGGCATATTGCCCTACCCCGCACATATGGTATTAATTTTATTTGTGCATGTCTGGTCTTAAAAAGTCTTAAATGGTCTTAAAAAGTAAATTCTGTAGATACCTTGCACTATTACTGGGTGTGGAGTCCATTCTATGAAAATCATCTCTGGATTTATTTATTTATTTATTTTATTCTCCTTCTGTCTCTCTAGGATCGGTTGTTCTTTGTTATGGAGTATGTGAATGGAGGAGACCTGATGTTTCAGATCCAACGCTCACGAAAGTTTGATGAAGCTCGTTCCCGTTTCTACGCAGCTGAGGTCACATCTGCACTTATGTTCCTGCATCAACATGGTGTCATCTACAGGTATACATACACAGTACAAATCAACAGGAAATGCTGTCACAGCCTATTTTACTTACATAATGTGTCAATTTTTTTGAATGATAAGTGATTTTTTTTTTAATGAGATGGATTTTCAGTGGGAAAATGTAGCGTTTGACTTAATTGTATCAAACGTAAATTAATTGGATTGTGAAAAGGGGTAATTTCATACCACTGGCATTTGATTTAAAATAAATACATATATTAAATAAATACAGTACATACATAAATAAACATTTATTAAAATGTATTATTATCATTGCCTACATATAGCTTTCTCTGCATATTAAGCTAGGATATGAATGCCTGTTTTAACCAAAAATAAATAAAACACACTTCACCCTAAAAGTCAACATAAAATCACAATGGACAATTTTAAATTTTTAATGCAAAAATAAACATTTATTATTATTATTATTACCTATATATAGCTGTCTCTGCATATTAAGCCAGGATATGAACAACTATTTTAAAGAAACAAACAAAAAGCACACTTCACCCTGAAAGTCAATTTGCAATTGCATTTGACCGTTTTTACATTCTTAATGCACTTTTATATTCATGGTGGTATTGTACACAACACTGACAAAATTGAGAAAGTTTGATTTCATGTTACAATTTCTGGTGACACTATCATTGTAGAAACTGTACACTTTAACTCTAAATCCATGCACTAGTCATGCCATGAGACTGCATTGTGACTTCAGCTCCCACAATTGATGCCAATTCTACCCAGGCATCATGCTAACTGGCACTCAAAGACTTCAAATGCTTGTTTTTGTTCCAGCGCTGAGACAGATGCTAATCCTATTTGATCTGTGAGAGGTAGCAAAAGATCACGCCATTGTTAGTGTAGCATTTAGTATCAGCTTACCTCTCTCACTGAACTAAAGTCCTTATTCAGGCCAGAGCAGGTTTCCTGCTCCCCAGGCACAGCTGAAGAGACTGTGTACTCTGTGTATTGACTGCAGCTCTGAGCTCCTGATACAGTTCAGAGGTTTTTTGTTTTTGTGTTTTTTTGCACAAAGGCCAATAAGATGAAATTATTGACACACATGCACACGTTACATTCATACAGTAGTAAAATGCAGTTTAGAAGGATCAGTATGGTGTGTTAACACTCACTTATGAAAGCGAGTCGAATGCATTCATCACAGTCACACCTGTGGATAAATATGGTTGTCAGTCCCAAACTGACTGTGTGAACATGGCTAAACAGATTGATTCTTTCCCAGGTACAAACTTGTATCTCGCTGTCTTTACATCTGTTTATCACACAATCAGACTTACAAGCAAAAAAGACATGCTGAAAGGTGAATACAGAGGCTGCAATGGGTCACATGCCCCAAGAAAAGCACAAAAAGCAATATTCCTTATCCAGAGCTTGGGTAGATATTGTAGTACTGTCATAATCCTACTCATTCCTGCTGAGACCTGCAAAGAAACAAGAGGTCCCCAAATTGAGACAACTGTCATTAGGGCCTTTCGCACAGCAGGAACCTTTTCATAATACCAGAACTAATTGTGGAACTACCCACTTTGGGCGATTTTAGTACTGAACTGCCTTTTTCAAGAACCAAATTAGCTTCTACTCTGGAGCAGGGTCTAACCAGCACACCTGGTACTACCCGTGACGTAAGTAGACATTGATTGGCCAGACGCGTTCGAAACCCCCTCACCCACCATGATGTAGAACACTGTGTAACATCCCTTTAAACATTGTGTGAACTTATTTCGCAAGTATGATAAACAGTGATAAATATACGGACGCTGAAGTACAGGCACTTGTAGCAAATGTAGCACTGCCAGTTGTCTTTGGAGATTTTTTGTCCTCCTTTCCGTTCTTTCAATCGCTTTATATATACATCGACATTCCATGTCCATTATTAAGAAACCCGCAAGACACAAAAAAAAAACCCACAGATCTGATCACAGCGTCCTCCATCCTCCTGTTGTTAACGTTGTTGAAAGCCGCGCACAAATCGTTCATCGTTCTCGACCGGCTTACATCATGTCCTAGTACACACTGTCGGTACGAATCCAACCCTTAAGATGGTACTGGGATACAGTTCGTGCAAAATCATCCCAGTACATTTAGTTCTGGAATGAAAGTAGTGTGTAAGGCATTTCAGTGTCTTGATGCTTATATTGATTTGTTCTAGTACAATAAAGTTTTTTTTTAGTTCATTAAAGCAAGTGAGCTGTCACTGCCTGTCTCCTTCTGCAGGGTTTGTATTTTGTTAATAATAGTCTTTCAAAGATTAATCTGATTAATGGTTGCAGGTTACCAATGTTAAATTCCTCACTGAATTATATTAATAGTTCAGTGCATGATTTAAAGATCAAATGTTTCCTTATTTTTGGTTTGTAATTTATTAGGTCTTGTAAGTGTCATTGTCAATGTACAGGTGGTTTTGCATGATAGATCTGGCCTCAGGGAATCGTTGAGGAATATAAGTGGAGGTAGGATGTATTAGTGGATTACAGCACCTTTCTGAAGAATGAGAGGCCTGTTTAGCCCCCAGCAATACCAAACCCTCTCCACCTTTTATCTCTAGCTCCTATTTTTCTGCGTGAGGAGTATGGTTCGATTGGAAATCCGAAAAACAAATATTACACTTCGGATTTGTAGAAGTACTGAATGTACACTTCTAGAATATCAGATTTGTGTGTGTGATGTGTATTAGATTGCTTGAAGAGTGTCAAGATCCTGTTATACAAATTGTTTTCTATCCCGTTTCTTACTGTTTGTTTACATTGCAAGTTGGTCAGTGAATGTTGTATGATGGTGTTTTTTGTGAATTTTGATGTGTAACGGGATTGATTCCGGGTTGGGGACCTAGTAGCATTGCCGGGTTCAGTCCCGGAATGAGCTCTGTGTGAACAAAAGCCAGAACCAATGCCATAAAGGTATGTCGTAGTGATGCCGCACGTTATCGTGCGACTCTTTTAGCGTGTGATTTGAAGGCAGATCAACGTTCGTGATGGAAAAATATGCGCAAACTGTAATGAAGCTGAGATCAGGTAGTTCCTCACTATCCCCTCTGAAGCTGAGATCGTTCGCCAGCTTAAGTGAAAGTTAATGTGCCTAGCGTTTTCGACTCGAACATTACACGTCACATCCTGATGTCACGTGTCATTATGGGACCTTTATGGTTTGTGTGTGAACGCACACACAGATTCCGGGAAATCACTGGCAGTGTGAATGAACCAAAATCTAACGATCCAGGAACAATTGCCGGGACACATTACTCGTGTATTATCCAGAATCTCATTGTGAAAGGGGCTTTAGAGAGACAGAGCTCAAGCTTATAGAGTATATTGATTATATACACTCAAAGGATCCTAAAAAAATATATATCACAGTTTCCACAAAAAAAATAAAAATAAATTAAAGTTGTTTTCAACATTAATATTGTAAGAAATGTCTTATATCAGCATTTTAGAATTATTTCTGAAGGAAATCTGCTGATGAAAATTCAGCTATGCCATTATAGGAATAAATCACATTTTAAAATATATTAAAATGGAAATCAGTTATTGATCAAATAAATGCAGCTTTGGTTAGTATAAGAGACTTCTCTTAAAAACCATTTTAACCATTGACGTGACAACGTAGTAGTGGATCCAAGTGCAGGCAAACACCAGCAAACAGGTACAATCCAGGGCAAGACAAAGGAGTAATCCAATAAACAGGCAAAGTTTGATCAACATTTATATTATTACAAATTAAATATTATTAAACCGTAATTTTCTCTGGTAACATTTTTATAATAAGATGTATAATAATAATAATACAAATACAAATATAATAATACATTTGTAAAGTACTCATAAATCATGAACAAACTATTAGTTTATAGTTAATTTATAATTTATAAAGTGTAGTTAATACATTAATAGGCTCTATACAAATAGTGAGTTCTTCATTCATTATCACTGTAGTTAACACAATTATTATTGTTCAATAAGCCCATAGTAAAGGAAGGGTTGATTGGTAATAAGAAGCGAATAGTTATCTCTTTAGATTAGGTCGTGGTAACTGGGAAAATGTCATTTAATTAAGTGCTTTAAACCAACCTTCATGAACTTTGATTGCATTCATATTCACTGTCCCTCAAAATGTTTACATGATATACATTAAGGACACACACATACTCTCACACACACACAGGCATATGTAGTTTACAGGGACTCTTCATAGGCGTAATTGTTTTTATACTGTACGAAAGACCGTGAGAATGAGAAAGCAAAGAAGTGGTAAACTGTATCTCTTTAGTCTGTTGTGCAGGTCATTGCTTGTCCTGTGTACAGACTTGCTGTGCGATTAGACCCATAAACCATCCTGTTTCTCAGATTTAACTCTCTTTTCTTTATCTCTATGTTCTTGTATGTTTAGTATGTTGAGCTCTTTTTTTTTTTTTGGATTGGGGCTAAACCTCATGTTAAAGTGATGAGGTACTCTGGAAAAATCACTCTGCACACAAAGGGAACACAGGAAGGCATTTCAATAGGGCCTAATTATGTGTGTGTACATGTGTGTATGCGTGGGAGACCATGCATTATAGCATGTGTACGTGTATGTGCAGTCGTCCAGTGGAGCTCAGAGGAAGTGTGGAAGTCAAATCCAAAAGGGGTCAGAGAGTCTTTACTTAATTAGTATTAAAAAAAAATTTATTTGTAAATATATATATAATTTCTGCTGATGTATGTGTGCGTGAGAGAGAAATTGATTGTCGGATTTGTCACTATCAGATTAGTCTCAGTGGTGTCCGTTGAAAAGTCCTGAACACTGAAGCATTTGTTGAACCCTGAGCAGTACACAGTCTACTTTAACTCAACCTGTTCTGTGCAGTGGACAGATGACAGCTCTTGGCTTTAACTTGCAGGAGGCTGTGGTGCAGTTCACTATTTCTGTTGGCTATTGTCATGTAAAGCGCATAACCCAAAATCCTTCCAACTTCCATGGTTGCTGTCAAAAATAGAAGCGTTACGTAAACCTGGGCTGTTCCACCCTCATGTTGGAACAGTGCATCATTAAAAGATTTGTGCTTGAATGATGCCAGCAAAGAAATGTTGACATTTTTTTCCCCAATCAACCATCAAAAGCTAGGCCTGTTTGGCTCTCTGTTGCTTTTTTTATCCTGTAAAGCTTTACTCAACTGTTGACACACACAACACACTCATGAACATTTTATAGAGAATTTATAATCTATGAAATAACTATGGACTAGTAGCTTGCTAATTATTTGTAATGATTTGTAAGTACTTTATTATATTGTTATAATAGGTAATATTAAAATAATATATTATAAGTATACACTTAATAAGTTTACTTAACATTTTGAATATTGTATATATATATATATATATATATATATATATATATATATATATATAAACAAGTGATTAATGTTTTTGAAAGAAGTCACTCGTGCTGACCAAGGTTGCATTTATTTGATCAAAAATACAGTAAAAACAGTAAAATTGTTGAATATTATTAAAATTCAGATTTACTGTTTTCTATTTTAATATATTTTAATTACTCCAGTCTTGTAATATGCTGATTTGGTGCTCAAGAAACATTTCTTATTATTGTCAATCTTGAAAACAGTTGTGCTGCCTAGTTTTCTTTTTTTTTTCTTCTGTGATGAATAATCCAAAAGAACAGCATTTATTTTAAACTTTTTATAACATTAGAAATGTCTTATTGTCACTTTTGATGCTTCCTTGTTAAATTAAAATATTAAAGGGGTCATATGATGCTGCTAAAAAGAACATTATTTTGTGTATTTGGTGTCTCAGTCCATGCAGCTGCTCTGCTCGTGCACATCTAATCATCAGTTCTCTTTTAGCAGTTCAGTCAATGTACTGTTAGGAGTAACTGAATGAGGGATATTGGTTTATTTCGCATCAGAGGGAGTGTCAGGCACGTTTATAAACCGAATAACTTAAGTAATTTGTGGACTAGTGCATACTGGTGACGCGAAACGTTTCAAACGATTCAGTTCGATTGGGTGAACTGTTTCGACTGGTTCACTAAGAAGATCCTGTTAAATAGAAAGATTCGTTCATGATCCGGACATCACTAGATGAGACAAAACCAATAAAACCCATTACAAATGAGGCATTTGTTGCATCCAGTGGGGACATAATTACTGATTATAATGACTTATACTGTCTTTTTACACGTTGCGTTGCGTATTGCGCTGCGGAACATTTGGGCGGCATTATGCAAATTTCCCCCATAGTGACGTAGAGATGTGGGGGCTTGTTAGAACGAGCGCTTTTAGGGGTGTGTGGTTGACTCTTAACTTTTATAAAGAATATATCTTTGGATTTGAGACTTTAGTCTTTGCAACTTTACAGGTCTTCTCTATGCACCAAGAGCTTGTAACAGTCCAAAGAGAAAGGAAAAATTAAAATCGCATCATATGACTCCTTTAAATTCTTTAAAAGACACAGCTATTAATAGGCTACTGATATGACTGGAGTCTTCATCTCATGTAAGTGTGCATTTTTCTTTCAGGGTAAACTTGTTCAATGAGGAAAAAATGACTGTACACTTTTAAGTGACTTGAGAAATGAACTTGAGCTTCCTTACAAATGCATGTAGTCTTTAAACACTTGAATATTATCATAAAAATACAACAGCTCATGTTACATTATGATAGACAGGTTTTACAAGAGAACTGTGAATGCTTATCTCAGAAGTGTGTAAACAGATGCACAGACACCTGATGTGTGTTTGTGTGTTGAACCACACCCCGGCTTCTGTATTCCCCATAAACTAACACATACACATGTAAACACATAAGGTTATCAAGAGATCATTGTAGGCACATGTACCCACTGGCTGACATGCTCTGGCACCCAGCATTCTATTCTCTAACCTTTCCTGCTCCACCTACCAAAGTAAAGATGATATCTGTTAGATAGAGCATGACAGAAACTTATTGGCAGTACACAATAAGTTTCAGCCACAGTCACTCACCTAAAGAAGCCATGCTGCACCATGAATCATCTACCTACCTCAGCAAGGCTTTGATACAATGGCTCTACTCATTCTAACACGAGCCAGAGTGGATTCTATTCTCAGGTGAATAGTTAACTGATATAAGACTCTTCTATGGCTCATTAACTGCAATTCACAGATCACAGAAAGACCAGCCATGCTCTGATACGTCTGTGAAGACGTCTTCAGATAAATTGCGGCGTCCCCTATCAGTGCAGTCCACCCAGATGACAAGGTGTAAAAATACAGAAAAAATATGTTCCAAGGATTTGGGTCAGTAAGAATTTTTTATATTTTTGAAAAAAGAGTTTTATACTCACTAAGTCTGGATTTATTTGACCAAAAATAAAGAAAAAATGTAACATTGTAAAATTATTACCATGAGTATTTTCACTTAGACACCTGAATGAAAATATTTTTTTTTCCACAAGTTTCCTGACTTTGTAAGGCTCTAGGTCACCAGATGCTAAACTGAAGTGTTTATCCTGGAACCTGATAACAGAAATTGTTAAACTTTAAATTCAGTAGCATCAGATTTTATAGTTATTTGACTTTAGGTATGTAAATAGTTGGTTATAGACTGAACATCATTGCATTGCCTTAAAGATCAACGTTTTGATGACCATTAAGATGTCTCTTTAAAAGATGAATGGCCATAGCTGAGGCGTTTTTACATTTGAAATATATTTCTTATACAAGGAAAGAATTAGTCGTAAGCTGAAAAATCTGTTTGTAATGCAAAATGTTTTTTTATTTTTTTGTTTTATTTTTTTAAACGTAAAAATTTATTTTCATAAAGGTTTCAATTAAAAAAAATATTATTGTTTAAAATATAATACTCTAAAATCCACAGAATATTTAATATTAAAATGTTTTAACAAAACAGTACAATAACTCAAAATCTTTACACTTCTGTTGGAGAATTAGTGTCTTGACCATGAAGGAGGCATTTCCCTTATGGGACTGACTTAAGTATGCAATAAAAAAAAAAAAATCACTAGGCTGGGTCTCTTTCTATTTTGTTAGTTCTTGTCTTTATTTTGCTCTGATGCATTGAGAAAACAGCAAAGATTTATCAGGCATGACAATCAGATTAGCTCCTCTGAACATTCCTGCCTTCGTTCAGGTTCTGCACATACCTGTTTGTTATAAGATATGCAAAACATGTCACTTATTTAGATCATTGGTGTTTGTTGCTGCAAATCTGTAATGAAGTAATGAACTTTCTGACCATCTGAAACCATGCAGACACTGCATTAATTCACTTGACTGGCATGGTCGGCATGTCTCATATGAACACATCAAACTGTCATGTGACCCCCACTAAGTATTTAATATTTCTACATGTTTGAAAAGTGCTTTGCCACTGAATGCCCTCAGACAGATTCCAATGATTGTGCTCTGGCTGGCATGTTCAAGTGTCTCAGCCTTTAACCTTTAAAATGGCATTACAAAATCTTCACCTTCTCCTTGTGTAGTGTTTTTTTTTTCTTCTTTTTTTTCACTATACATCACAGAGCTCAAACATCCCCTGGTGAAAGCAAACTACTGTATCTGCACTGGGACAAGTCTCTGCAATCACTGTGATTCAGATATTATCATGTCCTGAAGTGTTTGGCTTTGGCCACATGGCTAGAGTCTTCAGTAAGACTCAGCAGAGTTATTAATGCATCTCAATGTCCCCTGGCTTGTTAAGTACAAATTTTGAGTATAAGCTGATTTGGCTATTGCATGTGTTTACACTGCTGTTCAAAAGTTTGGGGTCAGATGCATTAAAGTGATTAAAAGTGACAGTTTAGATTATTGTTTTGTTACGAAGATTTTTATTTCAAATAATGCTGTTCTTTTGAAGATAAAACATGTATCCACAAAAATATTAAGCAGCACAACTAGAATACACAAGACATGTCACTCGTATAGTTTTGAATGGCGAAAAATGCAACGCTCAATCGCAGGAAGCCCCGCCTTCTGATTGAAGGAGTCAATCGCTAATCGGTAAAGTCAGCGCCACACTGCAGCTGCCGTTAGAAGTGTCCGGTTGCTATAAAAACAGTCAGCATTCTGAGACATGCACTCAGGACTGCGCATGCGCATTGGCTGATCTAGCCTGAATAATAAGCTTTTTATAACGCTATTTGAGCAAAATAAACAACATTTATAACACAGTTGTTATCAGATTTCTTTGGTGATTTTAAATATGAAATTTAATCGCAAGCCTAGTGAACAGTTTTGTATAATTTGATGTTTCCCCATTCAAAGAGATAGGAGTTGCACTTGGATGCATGGGAGGCGTTTCAAAAATGGCCACCGAATGACATGACTTGTCTTAAAGGGACTTTGCTGTAAATCACTAAAAGGTTTTATTCTAAAAATTTTAATTGTCATGATTAAAAAGTGTAATTATTATGACAGTAATTTCTTAATTATAGTCAGTTAATTTTATGCATCCACTAAGAAGAATAAAACTCCTTTATACTTCTCTGGAGAAAAACATATGGACTCGCATATGTTTACTTCAGATTTCCTTAGAGAGAATGAAATTTTTTCTTTATTACCCAAAAGGGGTGTTGTGAAAATTAGTGTGCCGTTTCGCAGAAACTCAACAAATGAGACTCCCAGAAGTAATAGAGCTTACAACGTTCCAGGAAATCCCTAGTATAACCAAAGACATTTTTATTTCATTATGAAGGGTTTTGACAGCTTACCTGAGGCTGCTGTCATTTTTACCTACACGAATGTTTAGCCCTGGTCACTTCAAACACTTAGACTTAAATGCAGCCACCTCAGGAATGGAGCAGAGAACAGCTTGAATTATAAATGAGGCACAGCACCATTGTGATGTTGTAAAGGTCTGCAGAATGGCCCAGACCCTCAAGGTCCTGTAGATCATTTGTCTGCTTATTGTCTAACAGGCATGCTGACCCCTTCACACCCTTTTAACAGCCTGGACAATTTTTGAAAAGACTTTAAGCAAGACACCAAAAATGTGAAATATGTTCTAATTGTTTGTTTTTTTTCCCCATGGCTTCAGAGATCTGAAGCTGGATAACATTCTGTTGGATGCTGAAGGCCACTGTAAACTGGCTGACTTTGGCATGTGCAAAGAGGGCATTCTGAATGGGGTCACGACCACCACCTTCTGCGGGACCCCTGACTACATTGCACCTGAAGTATGTCTAGTAAATCATAATGAACATGACAAACAGCTGAGGTGTTTGACATAATTTTGAACCTCGTTTTTGTGTCTTTCTCGTTCAGATCCTGCAGGAGTTGGAGTATGGCCCATCGGTGGATTGGTGGGCTCTGGGCGTTCTCATGTATGAAATGATGGCTGGTCAGCCTCCGTTTGAAGCTGACAATGAGGACGATCTTTTTGAGTCCATCCTCCATGATGATGTGCTTTATCCTGTGTGGCTCAGTAAAGAAGCCGTCAGCATTCTGAAAGCTGTAAGCAGCCCATTTCTTGAAATCATTTTGTTTCTTTGTATAGGTGGTTTGTGGTTGGCCCATTTATCATTTCTTTTTCCACTTGTGTTCAGAATCTTTTCTCTTCCTGCAGTTATGTGTTGAGCTCCACTGTATGGTCATTCACCTGGCTGCACTTTCCCTCTGACCTCTCCAACCTTCCTCTGTTCATTTTCCTCCCTTATGTTCCTCATTCATCCCTCTGTTCTGGTACATTTACCTCCGGCTTTCAACTACACTAATTTTGGGTCATATTGAGCAATATCTGAACATGCATAATGATTGACAGACAAAGGGTGTTTCTGATTGGCTTGTTTTTTAGTAAAATTAAAAAAATTATAAAAAAAATATGTCTCCTATAATTATGACAAAGCTTCTTGTTTTTAATCTTTTTTTTATTGTCAGAAAAGTTTTTTTTTTTTTTCACAGTTAATGTTTGTACATAATACATAAAATTTTTTTTAATTTTAAATTAGAATTATAATATAATATAATTTTAACATAATTTAAATATTTTCTAAATTTATTTGTATATATAAAAATGTAAATAATTTGTTTATAGTTGAATTTTTACATATTGTTATTGTTAAAATGTATTAATATATATAAAATTTGCATTAACCTTCTTTAATAAATGCTGTTAAAATATTCTTATTTGGTTAAATATGATACCTAAGGCATTAACTAAAGTTATTAACTAATGAACTGATTTTTTTTTTCTTGCTGTTATAAAGGCATTTCCCAGTACATCCTTTTCAGTGACATTTTGCTTGTATTTTTTGGGTCGTATTCCAAAAAAAAAAATGTTACAGCTCCTTAAACACTGTTCATAATTTCCCCTTCTTTATGAATTATGTAATGTAAAATGTACTCACTTTCCTCAGTTCATGACAAAGAGCCCCAGTAAGCGTCTGGGCTGTGTGGTGACCCAAGGACTAGAGGAAGCCATCAAAGTCCACCCTTTCTTCAGAGAGATCGACTGGGTCTTGCTGGAGCAGAGGAAGATCAAGCCCCCCTTTAAACCTCGCATTGTAAGCATACACTTAATTTCACACAATCAATTAACCAATTTCTGTAGCTCAAACAGTAGAGCATATCACTAGCAACACCAAGGTTATGGGTTTAATTCCCAAGAAAAGCAAAACTGGTACAAATCTACCGTATGTATCTTGAATGCAGTGTAAGTAGCTTTGGGTAAAGCAGCTGCCCACTGCTTAAATGTAAAATGTAAATCATGAAATGCTCATTATGACATGTCACAATTCATAGAAATTTTTTCTGCAAAACACGCTGACATAGCACGCGCACATTGACTTTATCTCTCATGTTCCTCTGTCTTTAGCGTCTGTGGTCTAGACTGAAAGTCAGATGCCACAACGGCACTTCTCGACTTCTGCTTTCCCATGGCGGGGGGAAGGGCTGAGAGTGTTGTGTGTATGTGCACGTGTCTATATGAACACAAGTGGGTACTTTAGATAGAAAGGTCACAGAAAGGTTCAGAAAAACCATGACCGCCACTCGCTCTCTTGCCCTCTGAGTAACTTTGAGCTGGCGTTCCGTCACCACACCTGTGGCTTTTAACTGAAAGTCTGCACTGCTTCTTAGAACAGCACTGAGGACAAAATCTGGATCTTAAGTAATACAGTCATTTGTTATTATTATATCATAATATTATTATTATTATTATATTTTTAAAGGGTTAGTTTTGATGAAAATAAATGAAAGTCTGTCATTATTTACCCTCATGTCATTCCAAACCCATAGGACTTTCATCCTCTTTGTACTTCATTTTAACAAATGAAGACTATTTTTTATTAAACCTGAAAGATTTCTGACATAATTTTCATGACATAATTGCATGAACTATCCCTTTAAAGGTAAACTTCAGAAAACCATATATCTCTCTGTCTTTGCTATAGAAAACCAAGCGCGATGTGAATAACTTCGACCAGGACTTCACTCGTGAGGACCCTGTGCTGACGCCAGTAGACGATGCCATCATCAAACAAATCAATCAGGATGAATTCAAGGGCTTCTCCTACTTCGGAGAGGAGGCTTTGTCTTAAAATCTAACTTGATGTCTGTCAGCACAAATATATGTTAAACACCCCCACAAACACTCAAAAAACCCACATCGCATTGCAATACATGAACACACACTCCACAGATGTTCTGAAGAAGGGGCTCAGACCGGGCCGGAGCAGAACCATCGGTCCCTGTGGTTCAATTCCCCTTTACTGCTGTTTTTGTTCTTTTATTCTCCTCTAAATCTCCAAAAGAAAAAAGAAACTGTACTGCACATGGATCTCATCACAGGCCTGAACAAATTTTACAACCAATCAGAAAACGAATGTTCTCCAGAGCCCAAGAAGGAAGGGTCGGAACGCACTACCTTAAACCAAAATTGACGATACCAATGATTGTACTATTTGGGACACCAGTCAGGTCTTCGTAATCCCTTGATGGAAAGGTCTTGCCCTTGAGGAGGAATTTACCCTGCACATGTGACAATTGACATGTTGTGCTGTGCAGTCAAATGCCTTTTTGTGTATTCAGGTGACATTTTGGGAGCAATTTTCTAAAATATACAAAGACATTTGTAGTATATATAATATATATATATATATATATTATATATATATATATATATATATATATATATATATATATATATATATATATATATATATATATATTCCATCAGTGTTATGAAGGTCCATTTAGAATGTTAACCTGCTGTATATGGGTTGTGTTACGAAGTGTTGGCCTGAGTAGATGTGTGCATGACATGTATGTGTCCGTGTGCATGTGTTTGCATGAATGAGAGCGAGAGGCCCTTGCCCTCCGGAAGCTCTACGGTTGTTTTCATGTTGTTTTGCAATGGATTTTCATTTGTGCTCGACTGTGTAAAGACCGCAGTATGCGTGCGTGTGTGTGTGTGTGTGTGTGCCATGTCCCACCGCTATGCATAATAAGGTATAGTCGTGGACAGACAGACCAGTACCCACAGATGCCCGGTCATTGTGTACAGCAACATGTACATAGTATTCACTCCAAAAGCCTGTGAAAGCTTCTTAGAGTAGGCAATTGTTTGCATGGTCTTGCAAATTGTGTCGTTATTGAGTAGCATCAGTTTATGGAAAGAAAAACATGTTTTTGATATCTATGTGCAATACCCTGAACACATTTCCCCAGTTCTTTTCTTTATTTTTTTAATTGTTGTGTTTCAGTTTCTCTCTTGTGTGCTGATTTTCTCATGTTTTATAGTTTAGAGCTTCACCAAAGGCTTTCTCGCTCTCTCGCTCATGCTTCTCTCTGCCGTTGTCATGTATATAGTTTGCTGAAGTACATAAGCTGTGGAATGTAGTGGAAAATGTGTGAGCTTTTAATTTATTCAATATACATGTAGCTACGTTTCCCTTTTTATGTCAGTAAGTCAGTTTGTCAGTTTTTTTCCTTTGCATCATTTTGTGTTACTTTATTTCAGACAATTAAACCTTGTTACACACCTCCATAGAGCTTTCAAACTATTATGTTTTTGTTTTAAAATTGTGTGAACCCCCTGTGGTTGAATCATTTACTTGTGCAATGTGAAAGACTCTAAAGGAGGGGTGAACTAAATGAAAAAAGGGTACATTTCAGGCGTACTAATTAAAACCTTCTGGAATGTGATGACTTTTGCTTTAGCATTTCTTAGCATTAGAAGTTTCTTTTTGCTTCGACATTGTTTCGTTGCTTTTTTTAATGTGTCTGTGGGTTGATCACGGTGACTAGGTCAATGTTGCCGATTGTCTTTAAAGCCTTTTCTCCCACAGGCACTTTCCTGTCAGTCGACCTCATGGTATCATGCCAAATGTCTTGTTCAGCTTTATTTTTTTCCGTTGTTTCCTTTTTAATTGTAAAGGAATGAACTTGATATATAGGACGCATCCATGGTCTGTCTTCAAAGTCAAAACAGAGTAAATAAACTAAGAATTACCTCTTAAATTAAGTGCAAAGATTTCTCTGGCTGAATATTAAATATTTGTGCATACAGTATTAAAATACATAAATGTTTCATATGTATGATAGTGCTGTATTATATACATCTGGTATTGGACTTTAGTTTCTGTATGGTGAAGCTTCATGTGCACAGAGGTATTTCTTTTCTGGATACACTAGCGTTATCTCGTAAACATTTTATTATGTGCCAAATGTACTGTCATCTAAAGGATGTGAATGTTTTGTTTAATCTATTAAACCCCAAGATGTATGAAAAATGATGCGTTTTGGTGATAAGTTGCAAGAGAATTATGTGCACACACACATGCCCATACTGAGGAAATAGAACATCAAATTGCAAAAGTAAAATATGTAACTAGAGGTTTGGCTGTAGCTGTTAGTCTAAACTTTTAAAAACATCCTTACAAATACAGTGCAACATAAAAACTTGTAAGACTTGTAAGGACATTTAAAGTGTTTTGGATTTTTTGAATGGCTCACAAATCATCTATTTTGATCACAATCATGTATTGCCTTAAATCTGCTGATAACATCACGTTTCTCTGAGGGTTTGGGGTCAGCAAACCTCCTCGCCTCATCAAAAACAATTGTGTTAATGAGATGTTCTTGCAAACATGAAAAAACCAACATGCATGTGTGTGCATTATTGCAAATGAGCTTGATGTGAGCTGTTCTTCAACAGTCATTCAACGAAAAGGCCTAAATGGAAATGTTTGAGGTGTTCAGATGCAAACTCCTCCAAAGATGTGGCTTTTTCTAACCATTCCGATAATGACAGACACAACTGCAGTTTTCCATCGACTACATGCAATTCATAGCAGGGTTAGAGGTGATCGATTACATGTTTGTTTACATGGTGTAGCCTACTGGTAGAAGCCTCTTATTAAATGGGAATGGGTCCAAGATAGAGTTGAACGAGAGTTAAATATGTTCCAATTAAACCCTGCTCCTGGAAAAGATGCTTTACTGTTATTTTTCCATGGTCGGCGGTCATTTTTGTTTGTTTGTCCACGTTCAGAGATTAAAATGTAGCCCTGGTTCCTTTTGGATGCTTCCTGGAAACTTCACGTGGTGTTTGTTTTATATGAGACCGTGAAACTGAACTTTCTCACAGGACAAGTGTGCACAGAGCTCGGGGGCGCGCTGAGAGGCAGGCGCGTGGTGAGGAGCACCATTTAGTGCGCGCAGTGCACAGTGCTGAAAGCACGCGCAGCGCAGGAGCGGCGCTCACGAGCTCTTTACCAGCGTCCAGTCACTGTCAGTCGGTGTCACTCTGGGGAGGTGGTGCGATCCTCGGCAGTGTTCTGAGACTGCACTAACTACTCCGGTCATTACTGGAAATGTCATGAGAATGGACATTACGGAGGAGAAATAACTAAAAGACATCTGTGAAAAAAAAACACGTTTAAATTTTTTTCCGGAAAAGTGAATTCATTATACGCAAGACAGAGTTGTCTTCAGCAAAGGCGCACCATGACGGCCGAGAGAGAGAAAAAAAGGTAAGGCGCAGGAAACATTTTATTACTGCATGGACTATTAGTTATGAATTTTCTTGAGTTGTTTACCTTAATTTGAGATTCTCAGGTGATATTTGGCATATTGCTCAATGACACGGCCACTAAAGCCAAACTGTCGCATTAAAGTTGTTTTACTCTTACCGGTGTTGTACTTGGACTGAACTGTAATACAAATACCCTTTTTATTAACAACTCTTTCCTATAACCTCCCACCGCAGTTTTAGTTGCTCAATATTTTGATATTGGAGAGGTGTGCTCGGACCCTATTTTTGGATCGCTCTTGTTAATGGACTCATACAAATGACTTCAAACTTTATTAAATGGCATCACCAGAGTTAAATTGCTACAAAAAAAATAGCACACTGCTGCATCTCATCATGAAACGAATGGATTAAAAATAATTATTCTGTTGTAATCATGACTGAACATGTTAAATATGCATTCGTGATAAAAAACAACAAGACAAAACAAAAAGCAGCAAATCTGTATTCAAAGAATTGGACCCTCAGAGACGGTCAGACTGAGAATAAAATTGCGCAGTGGAGTCTGACAATAATTGTCTAACTGTTGAACTCAAATATCACTGTAAAATATTTTGTATAGGCCTAAAAGTTTCTTTGTTTTTTTTATCTATTTAACATGTCATAGTTATCTGTCATTTTTACTTGTTTCATTAGATTTTAGAGCTCAATTTTCTTTAGTAATATATATATATATATATATATATATATATATATATATATATATATATATATATATATATATATATATATATCCAAAGTGAACTTGTGTGCAGTGAACTAAAAAAAAGTAGGGCAGCAATAAAACTAGTTTATCACTTGATTTTTTTAAGGTTAAAAGCCTCTTTTTATTTTATTTATTTATTTTTTTTTTTTTTTTTGTAGTATATTGAAAACATGACGTAGTCCAAACATCATTGAAAGCTTTTGTTGTTGTTTTGTTTGTTTGTTTTTTTAGTCTGTAATGGAAGTATTTAATTTAGCAGCAACTACTTCTGTTTGTGAACTTACCTATTACTAATACCTTAACTATTACTAATACCTCATACAATTAATTTTTGGTTAAACACATTAGGACTCAAATAATAGACTTCATATTTTTATTGCCAGATACTAAAAGCATTTTATTTGGTGGTAATATAAAACAACACTGGCTCTATGGTGGATAAGGCAAGTTAAAGAGGGGTTAAATGTTCTTCTGTGTGGTTGGGTTGTTAACGGGAAAGTAATGTTCCAATTGAAACTGAGGTTATCAGATCAGGGTTCACCTCTTTTTTTAAAGCGTGAACAGGCCATTATGTTTCTGGTTACTTCCATGACTTTATTCTATTCTTATCTCTTATCTGGTTTGTTTAACTTGCTCTACAAGTGTTGTGATGTCACTGTGATGTCTTGTGTAATTAGTGCCAGTTGGGTAATATAATCATTTAACTGTGCTATTTTATATCAATCATCTATCGTCTATCAAAGCTTGCTGCACAGAAGGAATATGCAAAACAATATATGTGATACGACTATTCTGACACCCTAGGTTTAGTTATCATATTCTGGATAACACTGAATCTTTTACTGGATTATTAGTTGGGAAGCTAAAGGTTGGCCATCTCTTTGAGGTTAGGGAAAATAGGATTATCTGTAGTGAATGGGTGCTCTGTACAGTCTGGCTCTTGGTGAACTCCGGCCTAATCTGTTTGAGAGGGGAGATGCAGAGAGAGATAGAGGGAGGAATGGGTTCACATCGGCCTGATAATCACATGATCTGCTCCCTTTGACAGCTTTTGGTTTGGTTGTGCGTGAAGACGCCTGAGGCAGTAGGTAAAAGGTACAGCAGTCTCTCTGTTGTGTTTGCTAGGTCGTTATGTATGCTTTAGGAATCGTGACAGCTCTGTTTCACGCAAATCTCCCTTGAGATCTCTTGCTGAAATACAGACAATCCTCCTGTTCAGAGCCTGACTGACACTTTTAATGTAAAAACATTGCTAGTGGGAGTGGCTACATAGCTATCAGTCTAGTTATTTTGTTCCAGTAATGGCACAAAAAATTAAAAGATCGCAAAAGAGAGGACAAAGAAGTGAAAACAGCCAGCAGGCCTCTGTCTTTAGGCTGCCTTGACCTGTAGCGCATTTCTAATTCAAAAGTTGTTTAGCCAGCTAATGTCGAAAGTAATTGCAGCGTAGCTGGGGCTTGAGGTCAGCAGCTGGACAGTGTGGGAACAGAACTCAGTAGCCTAGTACAGGGTAGAGGACACAACTCCCCTTCATTTGAAGGACAGAGTCCATGCAGAAAGCTGTCTTTCTCTCTAAAGAGAGATAAACCTTATATTCAGCAAGGGGTGTTTGGGCAGCGTAGATCTGGATTGTGTTACTGAATAAATAAGCTAGGAGCTCATGCATTCGGAGATGGTTACTTATTCCAGCTGGCTGTGAGAGAAGTGTTTTCTTTATGTTTTATAACAAAACCACTGGAATGATCTGATGTGTATTTTATGTTATTATAAAATATAACTTTAAAGTTTTGTTATTATATATTTATGTACAATATTTTAAGCATTTAACCTTGATTATGCAACAGGTAAATTAAACTGATATTCCAGTAGGTGGTGACAGTCCTTGTCACTGAATCATTCACTCAACCTATTCGTTCACGCCACTCATTTATTCAGGAATGAAGCTTGATTGATTGGAATTATGTTGTTAAAGTATGACGAAAGTATGATTAATTTAACTTATTGTATAGATGAATCAAATTATTTCTTTATTGCCCTTGTTAGGTGTCATTATATATTGCTCGAAATAAATAATCAAATCAAAAATGAAGTTTGATTGAGTCATTTCAATTGTTTGCTCAACTGATTTCTTTAAAATACCAATCCATTTAGAATGAAACTCCAAAATGGCTTGTTTTCTGGACAATGTGCAGCAGCAGTTGATTCAGTTTTGACTTGGTTTGCAAGAAAATATTTTCACTGATGTAAGAAAAAAAAGCAATATAAATGGCAACATTGTCTCTAAAATGCAAGTTACTTAGTATTAACGTATTGTTTATTGAACCTTCTCTTTCTCAGGGATATTACTTAATTATTTGTTTTCTTCTGAAATGTGTACAAAGCAGAGAAACTGGCACTGATAGACGTAACTAGAGATCTTTGAGAACATCTATTGAATAAAACCCAAACCATATAATTTTTTGGTCACCTTTATCATAGATTCAAACACAGCAAATACACCTGGTTTCTCTGGCATAAAAATTTAGTTTCTACATTTGTTTTTTTATGTTGTCTGGTGGGTTCATGGCTTTCCTTGAATGGCTTTCAGTATGAGGGAACAATGTGCAGTGTTTAAAAACAGCGAAATGTTTCATTATGCAAATTTTGCAGTCAGCAGCATTTTGTTGTTGTTTTTAATAATAATAATAATTAGTTTGTGCATGAACAATTTTGTCTGTTATTTCTTGTGCTAATGTAAAATTAAAGTGTGCAGCTTTTAAAATGTCCTTGACATATGATTGACACGTTGCATAGTTTTAAGAGTTGGATCATTTCTTAGAAATTACAAGACATTAGAGCATTTGTTAAAGGCCAGATGCTTTTAGAGATTTGAGATAACTCCAGGTTACATAAAATAATTTCACTACCATTAGTCTTCTGTTGCTTAGTATTTTAAATACTCTATCAGTAACAGTAAAGACTGTATAACTGATTGCATAAGTACTTAAACTCTGGAAGGACATCATTCAGAATCAGCTGTTGTCACGGAAGACAATCACTCTTTTTTTCCCACAAATGAATGTACTGAACATGTGAACTTTAGATGAGTGTGCATTATCTTTTCCCATTTATTGTACCATTGTGTCTGTATTTTTAGAGCTGCACTTGATTTGTTCTTTTTAAAATCCTGATGTGGTTGCATTTATGGTTAGAGACAGAAAGCAGAAGGCTAATTGTTTGAGTTGAAATGGAAGTTGCCATTCCTTGTTTAGCCCCAAGGAAATGCAGACAGTAAATTCATGTGTAAGTCCCATGGGTTTGACCTATGAGTAAAAACCATCAGCCATTTCCTGTGAGAAGAATCCATGGTTACTATTACAATGACAATTTTTTGTGAAACCGGGGTTAGTGGGAGGGCAGAAAGGGGGCATGTTGTGGTTGCCAAATATGCAGCTGTATAATAGAGGGCCGATTATTGCATTCCTGCACCCCCGCACCACGGTTTGCACATTTTACAAACACTCCCAGAGCTGGGCTGACCTGAGTTGGAGAATAGGGGACCCACACTGGGAGGCTGCTACTGGAATTACACCGCTAGATCCTGCTCTCAGCATTGGCCTCCCACAGACACGGAAACTTAGTGCTGCACGCAGGCCACGTGTGTTGGTACAACCCCCTACATTGCGACTACATTGCCATTCATCTGTATGGATGTGCAACGCACCTGTATTTGATGTACTGTAAACTCTAATGTGAAGGCGTATGACTCGCCGTCGCTTTGTCTCACACACAAGCAGAGAGAGAGAGAGAGAGAGAGAGAGAGAGAGAGAGAGAGAGAGAGAGAGAGAGAGAGAGAGAGAGAGAGAGAGAGAGAATTGATGTGCTACATGTAAACGATATTCTTTGTTGTATTTTCATGTCAAAATAACGGCCTTCCTTTGGAATTCTTTAGCTTTTTAAGAACTGCCTTGTTTTCCAGTAATGGGCGGAGCTAATACGCAAACAGCAATCTCATTGGCTGGTGCTCACCTATTATCGTTTTGATTTCAGCAAATCAGTTCGAGCGAATGCACAAAACCTGATTAATATTCATGAATCAAGCGGCTCATTAGTCCTTTACTTTTTTTACAGAAACACTGACTGACCAAAAAAGCACCACCACCAGTCCAGTTAAAATGTTCAGTTAAAATGACTAATATGCATTTAAAACATGGTTATTAAGTTTATTTCTAATTAATAAAGTTCTATTATTAAATAACACTTTTTATTTATTATTATATGATTATTATAATGCTTGACTGACTGATGTTAAGAGTGTACTTTCAGATATTTAAAAAACTGTGCCATTTTACACACACACACACACACACACACACACACACACACACACACACACACACGTATCAGTCTGGTGAGTAAACTAAAGAAATTTACTAGCCAGTGGTGATTCAATTGCCAAGGTGTCCGTAGAGGGTTGTGGTATCTGTGTTATAATATGTGACGGATTAAAGAGCACTTGTGGTGTTTTGCCGACAAACAGCACTGTGTGGCTTGGTTTGTTGTGAGGGTGGCACAGTGAACTGTGGCACACCACACTCAGAGGCCATAGAGAGTTCACTTCTCTCTGCCACACACTCTTTCACACACTGGCAAGCCACAGACCTCAGAAATCGTTTGCCTGGCAAGATAAACTTTCTGTCTGGATAGATAAATGACGGCACATATTTATGTGCTTTTTTAAGAATTTCACTCTCTTATATTATTGTTTTTATTGTTGAACTATCCCTTTAAGCTGTATAGTTACTGATAAAATACTATATGGACTAATTCATAAAAGTACATGCTGCATTACATTTTATCAACACTCATATTACATGACATACTCAACTGTTCCTGGACTGTCAGATTATACTGAATAACATGTAGTAACAAGCTCAAAACAGACGTCTGCATGAGCCAGGCCTTGTGACCTGACTTAACCCGGCGCGAGTTGACTGAAATTTAATTTATCGTGACAAATTTCAAGACTGAAGCAATTTTGAACCTGCAGTTTTTTTTTTTTTTCTTTGCGAGTGAGTAAACCTAGATTAAAACCTTGATGCACAGATTCTCACAGGTGTGGTTTTGCAATGCTTTTGCTTTGACTCAGCGATGAAGTTTATGCTTGTGCACAAAAAGTATGCTTAACATAAAATATTTTGAATTTTTTTTTTAAATCAACTCAAAACCTGACAGTTCACTAATTTGGTTTGGTCTCAAAGTAAATTTTGTGAAAAATAAAAAAATTAAATAAAATCAGTTCACTGTACTGTATGTGTGTATATATAACATTGGCTGCACACACAGTATCTAAGCTGAAGCTCAGCCTATAGGCTGTGTTGTGTTCATCAACCTCTTCTGTTTTCCAGGCATCCTTCAGAAAGGCGCAAGGAAAAGTCCCGTGATGCAGCGCGCTGCAGGCGCAGTAAAGAGACAGAAGTGTTCTATGAGCTGGCCCATCAGCTGCCGTTACCCCACAGCATCAGCTCCCACCTGGACAAAGCCTCCATCATGAGACTAGCTATCAGCTTCCTGCGCACACGCAAACTTTTCAACTCAGGTATGAAGCTAAAAAAATAGATGTTCATTACATACGTGATCTGTCATTAGGAGTCAAACTCCATTGTATCTGTTTCTTTTATTTTATTGTGAGTCAGTCACATCCCATAAACCTGTACAGTGAAGAAATTGTGAACTTTTTGAGTACACTGATTAGACTTGTTTCCGTTTCTGCCTGACTGTATTTTCTGCAATATTGAACTTAGTCAAACATACCTGCAGCTTTCATCAGATTGCCCTGTAATTGTGTGACAGCCGGTTTACATATTGATAAATAAACTTTTTCTACATTATTGCCACATATACACTACTGTTCAGAAGTTTGGGGTTTAACATAACTGTTTCTTCTTTTAATACATTTTAAAATGTTATAAATTCCCATGATGGCAAAGTTTACAGTTTACAGCAGCCATTCAGTGTCACGTGGTGCTTAAGAATAATTTCTCATTATTATCAATGCTGAAAACAGTTGTGGTACTGAATATTTTTGTGGAAACCATGATACATTTTATATTATTCTTTCATGAATAGCAAGTTTAATATAACATCATTTATTTGAAATAGACATCTTTTGTAACATTTTAAATGTCTTTACTGTCACTTTTGGCCAATTTAAAGCATCCTTGCTACAGTAAATAAAAGTATTAGTTTCTTTTGAAAATAAAAATCTCACTGACCCCAAACTTTTATATGGTAGTGTCCCACTCTTCATTTAGAAAGATGATTTATAAATAAAATAATGCTGTTTTATGCTAAAAATGCAAAAAGATTTCTGGATAGTCTGTAGTAATTATACATAAACACAGTAATGGTCTGTGGTGTGTCCTCGTTTAGACAGCTAAGTAAACATGTTTATGTGTCAGTGAAGTTGGGCTGGGTAGGTCTATGAGATGTCCTGTACTCCTCAATATACAATAAGAAATGCAGGAAGACAGACAAAGAGCATTGCTCATTGTTTCCAGACTCCATTTCTGACGCACATACATGTGTGCATGTCTCTGAAAGAGAAAGAGAGCATCAAACAATGAAAAGGGAAGATATGGAATCTGCTGATGAAAAAGTGTGTGGGGAAGATCGATGGATGTGGAGAATAAGGGAAAGAGGGAGATGACGAGGTGTGGGGTAATTAGGGACTGCTAATGATATTGTTTTCTGTGAACACAACAGTGAATTATGATTTTATATTTGGTGTGTTGTATGTGTTTTTGAATGTTCTGCGTCATGGTTTGACCTTTGATAGGCCCCAAGATTACACAACAAGAACCTGTTTTAACTAATATGTCATTCAGTGAGGCGTGTGGGAACCGTAACGGCATAGTCATAGAATCATAATATTACTGATGCAGGTTATGATTCTCATCTGAACCAAATGTTTGACCTCACTGACATTTTGAACTTACCTAAAAGAAGTCATTGGTTTAACATTATTTCCAGCAAACGTCCTTCTGGAGATATAAATCTTTGAACCCTCATTTTCAAATGGCCCAAAACAGATGAACCGAAGAGGTCTCCTGTCAAAATGAAAAATCACAACTGAAATCTCTTTAACAATTCCTTCTCTCTCTCTCTCTCTCTCTCTCTCTCTCTCCTAAACAGCAGTAATATGAAATTGCAAATGGGGACTTCTCTTGCTTCTTGAGTCTTTAGTCTTCTTGAGTCTTTTGTGTTTTTATTCTTATTTATTATATTTTAAAATGTAATTTATTGTGCAATGGCAAAGCCAAATTTTCAGCAGCCATTTCTCCAGTCTTCAATGTCCCATGGTGTTTATTTAACACCATAAATATATATATATATTTTATTATCAATGTTGAAAACAGTTGTGCTGTGTATTTTTGATGAATATAAAAGTTTAAAATTAATAATAATATAACTATTAAATACAGACCTTAATCTTTGAACAGTAGTGTATGTCCTTTTTTATTTCTGCTAAGAAAATTTAAGAGAAACTTAAGCCAAAGTTTATTGTTGAAACATAACTTGAATGAAAGAACATAAAAGAGCAGTTGCTGAGCAGGAAGGAATAAATCTTAGATGTTTCTGATAGGGATGTAAAGAGAATGGCAGAAAATTGCGAGTACTTTGGTTTGGCTGAGGGACAGAGGAGTAAGACATTACATCGAAGTATTAATAGCACCAGGATGAATGCTGTGGGGTTTGATGTGGGAGCACAGACATGGACCACCTGCAGACACATAGTGCTGATGTCTGAGTGGGGTCAAAGCCTCAGTGCTCGGGCCCTTATTGCCTGATCCGAATGAGCAGGGGAGGAGGCCCTTATCTGCAGGGAAGCAGACATGAACGTCACAGCATGGAGCCTCGCTTTAATTATTTTTTCCAATTGTTGATGCTTTTCATGGCATTTTGTACCTTAAACATCCTCTCTTTGCTGATCAGCTCAGTAGTGTTTTTATCCCATGTTGGTATGTGAATTTATTTTGATAAATAAGTCTGTTTAACTGATTCTGAGCTGTTTATTTGAAGCTAAATGGTACAGGATATGAGTCTATGTTTGTGTCAGAGTATGTGATTGTGCCTTTACTTTGGGTTTGTGAAGGTCCCTTGAGTTTGTCTTGATAATTTGCCAGTGTAAAATTACAAAAAAGACCAAATTTGACACTGGACACATACTAAGTTGTCTTGTCTTTGGTCCCAGGCTGCACAGTCCAACAAACCTGGTCACAGGATGACAGCCAGATGGACAGTCTATATCTAAAGTCTCTGGAAGGCTTTGTCGCTGTGGTAACATCAGATGGAGACATGATATTCCTTTCAGAAAATGTCAGTAAATTTATGGGCCTTACGCAGGTGAGCCTCACCTCATTTCCTTTATTCTTTGAGAGTAATTACAGAGAGAAAACATAAAAAGCCTTCTGTTACTTCATTTAAAGTGGCTGAGCATTCAACTTTTCTTCCCTTACAAAATGTTAATAGGTAGAACTGATAGGCCACAGCATCTTTGACTTCACGCACCCCTGCGATCATGATGAAATCCGAGAGAATCTCAATGTCAAATCAGGTGAGCGTCAGCTTGGAACAATTTTTCCTAGAAGTATGTTGACACAATTTTTTTTATTTGGATATACAGTATACTTTTTGCCTTTAACACCAAAGTGGTAGAATCTCCCAGTCCTCTTTATCTCTGGATTTGCCAGGGAGATGTCCTTATCTGAGAGCAATTATCACAGTCAGGATGTTATATTTTGTACATTCTTGTGGTGGTTCCTGTGGGGACAAGTCCCCCTCCTTTACCAAGCCGCATCCTATAGACCACAGTCCAGCCTGTGGTCCCTTCTGTGAAGACTTGAGGGCTATATTTTTGTTTGATATTTTGTTCAGGATCTGTTTATACATTTTTATTTTTAACTTGTTCAAAAACATTTTAGCATTTTAAAAGCATTTAGCTAGGTCTGAACAATTTGGGGAAGAAACTGAAACACACTAAAATATGATTATAATTTAATTTAATCCATTAATTTCTGTTAATTAATTATATTGTGATCATATATCAATATAGCTAAATACTACTAATACATTGTTATTATTATATTGTTAATAAAAAGATAATAAATTTATTACAAAAATAAAAATGATAAATATATTACATTTGTAATAATTGTATTAATACCATTTCAGTGTAAAAAATATAATATATAATATAAACCCTATAAAAATTGAGGGGAATTTATTTATTTTATTTTATTTTTTATTCTGTTTGTTTACTTTAATTAATCAGTTATTAGTTAATTAGTTTAATTTCAATTTTAAAAAGAAAGAACACTCAGACAGTAATATTCATAGCTTTAAAAAGCATGCGAGACTATAGCCAGGGCCTAATCAGGAATTTATTCAGCATTTGTATTCATTTCAGGCATTGGCAGGAATTCAGCAGACTTTATTTGAATAGTTTTGATGCTAAACATAGCTTGTAAATTTTTGTTTTCATGTCATTTTAGCACCAAATTTGGCGTGAACTTTTTTTTGGCCTTTACTCTAGCTCAGTAGTTTCTGAAAGGTACTATTTCTGTTGCTGTCATGTAAGCAGTGTGTACTCAGAATGAGAGTTAGGGGGCCTTTCCGCATAGCAAATGTTCCTCCTCCTCTTGTTTTATCTTTCACAGGTCTGTCATTTCTTGCCATTTCATTGGTCGTTTAGAGATAATCCTAATGCAATAACACAGAGAGTTCCATATACTGTAGTTAAGGTTTCAACAGACTGATTCAGTTGAACTTTGCACCTAGCATCCACAACCCACTGACAGACCAAAGTCCTCTGAATGTGCTAGAAAAAAGCTTTTTTGCATGCACATATATAGTAAATACATATATAGTAAATACATGATTTTTAAGCATATGTCTTATGAGTTGTTTGATTGACAGGACCTGTGTATGGCAGAAGAGGGAAAGATATGAGCATGGGCAGAGATTTTTTTATGAGGATGAAATGTACAGTCACCAATAGAGGTCGCAATGTCAACCTCAAATCAGCCAGCTGGAAGGTAAGAATGCATAAGCATGTCATACAACACCATGCAGAGCACATGTGCATGTGCTATCAAGTAAAATATGGTGTTGCTGCTCTGTCTTTCAGGTGCTGCATTGCACGGGGCATCTCCAAGTGTGCAGCAGCCGCCCCCCTCAAGTCCTCTATGGGTTTTCGGAGCCACCCCTCACATGTGTCACTATGCTGTGTGCGCCGATCCCACACCCCTCAAATGTTGACACACCTCTTGACAGCAAGACGTTCATGAGCAGACACAGTATGGACATGAAGTTTATCTACTGTGATGAGAGGCAAGAGACTGTTCACTAATTGACATATATGTGCGTATTGTATATGTACTTGTTTATGTGCATGAACAGTGGGCCCAAAAATATATAGACACAAAGGGCAACAACAACAACAACAACAACAACAAAAGATGACAAATTTAATTTAATTAGATATAAAATATCTATACAAAATATCATATGAAGGCATCTGCATGCAAATGATCCATGAACTAACTCAACCGTCCTTTTAAAATTTTTGAAATGACAATTAACCAACAGGTGTCTTGGTAAATTAAGTTTTATTTATTTCTCATTTTGAATAGGACATTTATTTATTTTGTCATTTAAAAACTCAAAATTTTCCCTTTTTTATGCTGTCTTTAAAATAAAAGCCACTTGGTTTGGTTGTTATATAATGGAAATATTTTATGAATTTTAGGTTCTATGAAATTGCTTGATGAACACATGTAGTTTTCTTTCTTGTGCTGATGAAATGTTTGTTAAATCCATAGCTTTATATGCAAATGTGATTTACATTTTTTTATTATTAGAATATCATTTATTTATTAGCCACAAGCTTTGTAAAACTCATTTTACTTTAGTTTACAGACGCGAATCATGATTTGCTAGTTGCCAATCAATCGCATGTGGTTTGAGGGAGTGGGACATTCTCACACTAGAGAGCGTTTGATTGCACTAGAATCTGTGCAGTTCACGATATGTACTTTAGTGCAATATCAAATTGCGTACTGTATTTTTGCTTGTTTTTGACCGCACTGCATTCATTAACGGGATAGTTCACCCAAAAATGAAAATTCTGTCATTAATCACTAGGGTTGGGAATAGAGTTCTGTTTTTTTTGAAAAGAACCCAGAAACCGTGAGCAATTTCTAAGATTAAGTTCTGAAAACGGTTCTGGTGTGACAAGTGACCAAGCGCTGTGAGCAGTCTTGTGCCAGTGTTTTGGCGATTCGGTGTTTCCCGTAAATGATGTCACAAACCAAATAACAGAAATGCTGCCAAACTGCCAAACACGTTTCCCACGACTGTACGCACACTCGCGCCTTTCATAACTGTGCACGTTGTTTTGTCTGAGTGTACATGTAGACATTATATTTGTCCCATATTGTCATTAATATACATACTGACTTCAACTTGGACCACTAAATAAATAGACTGCTATTGTTATGTAAGTATGAGGGTTAGATTATTTAGTGTACAGGTCATTTCAAGAGTGATAAACAAAGTGATAGAAAATATTTATTTTCATGCATATTAAATGTTTAAAAATGTGGAAACCAATCATTGCATCACACAATCTCCTGACTGCATTATTATTTGTAAAGTAGGGGCTTTATGGAGTGTGTGTGTATACATGGTTATAAGTATAACAGTTTATATTTCATTAATTTAGGGAAATGAACAAGTGTCTTAGCCCTCAAGGGACTATTTGGCCAACCAGCTCATTCCTGCTTGAAAAGCAAAATGATATTGATAAACATCAACTTTGAAGCACATGCTGATTGATGAACTAGCATTACTGCACAACATACTTACTACCTTCCAGCAACACTACATTCAAAGAAGGTAAAAAGGTAAAAAACATAATAATAGTTCATTTAAATGGAATCAGAACTTGACAATTTGTATACTGTACTATTTATGTTGAAGTTTGACATTGCCAACCTTTAAATTAAGTTGACAGTAAGTAATAAACAGTATTGAGCATTGAGTATTTGAGTATTGTGCATTTTTCCTTTTTTCCGTTTTTTTAATAGTTTTTGTTTAAATGATTTAATGGAAACCGGAACCGTTAGGCTGAACCGGAACCAGAACCGGAACTGGAAAATTTCTAACGATTCCCAACCCTATTGTTTACTCAAAATTGTGTATTTCCAAACCTGTAAAACCTTCGTTCATCTTCGTAACACAAATTAAGATATTTTTGATGAAATCCGAGTGCTTTAGTAAAACATAGTAAGGACATCATTAAAATAGTAAAATAGTGGTTCAACCGTAATTTTTGGAACGACATGAGGGTAATTAATGACAGAACATTAATTTTTGGAACTATCCCTTTAAAAGCCCTTACTGGAACAGAAAAATGAGAGGCTGTTCCAGGGTAATACTGAAGGTTCAGATATAATAACAAAAAAATAACAATTGCATGAGTTTGTATGGAGTATTCAACAGCACAAAAAAATTTTTTGGTGAAGATATTGAGCATTGCATCAAATTCAATTTTGATTAATAGACAAGCCCACATCTGTCTTGAATTTTGCACTCGCTAAAGTGCTTCAAAAACAGACAAGGGCGTGGCCTTTGTCTTTTTGGAAAACTGACATTAAAGATAATGATCGGAGAGAACAAGTACAAATGTTTTGCGTGAGAGATTTATAGCTCCATTTAAAAAGGGCCCACTTGTAATCATTTGTTCTCACTAAGCTTAGCAGGGAGTTTACACTGGCTCCCAGCAGCACATTTCGATTGTTTTCACCAGATATAATTGACAGTCATGAATCTTGGTTAATGATGTGGTTTAAATCAATCACCACTTTGTTTTTGACTGTTCCATTAGTGTTATTCTTGACCTGTCTTTGTGTTTCAGAGTAAGCAGCCTGATCGGGTATAGGCCAGAGGAACTTCTTGGCCGTTCAGTGTATGAGTTCTGCCATGCTTTGGATTCTGAAAGCATGACGAACGAGCCACCAAAATCGTGAGTAACCTGTTTACATCTGACAAACACAAATCCGGGAGGCACAAAAACATAAGTTGGGTTTCATGGGGTCTTTTTCAAAGATGCACAGTAGCCTTTTCAAGTCTAAACAGATTTTAATTGGAAATGCCTGTCTGAACAAAGCCATAGGGTAGACACAGTTTTCTTAGTTTGCTTTGTTATCCGTACCTCCATTTCATGCAAATGACAACGCAGTAGCTCATTGTGTGAATATGTCAAGGTCTCAACTGTTTTGTCTAATTTACCTCCACTGCGTCCTGAAGTGACTCACAGTCTGGAATAGATCCATGCCTCTCCATCTCTATCCATGGGTAAACTACTTGAGTTCAAAATCTTGTAGACCTGAGGCGTTCCTATGGGCTTGATGACTGAGGGAAAACAGATGTCCCGCCGGGCTCCAGGAATTGTTTGAAGGATATTTTTAAACTCAATGGTTGTTGCATTGCATTGTTTATTTACTTAACAGATGCTGTAGACTCTACATTTAATGTTTTCAGTCACTTGCTTTTAAAATCAGCCTCCCAGGAACTTAAACCTACAGTATAGTTCTAACCTTAAAGACTGTTTGAAAAAAAATCTACATTTTGATACATTCTAAATTTTGTAAATTGTACATTCTCTTTTATGTATGGAAGCCCATTTCTGTGCCAAAAAGAAAGAAAGTAAAAACTTATGAGCTTAAGTACGCAAATCATAATGAAATAAAAGTGACAATTATTATTGACAAAAAAATGTACGTTTGTCATAAAGTTTTTTTTTTAAATCTTGTGTTTTTTTAATTTATCTCCTCATAATAATGACATTTTACTTTTTTACATTAAGCCAAGATCCCTGACCTCAGCTTTTATGAAAGACAGATCTATTCTATGAAGAATTGATAGAAAAAGGCAGACCCAGATTGTACTTCCAATTTGAGGCCTTTTATTTAGTATTTTAATTAGTGATGCACCTATCATGATTTTCATGGCCGATTCAGATTCTGTTATTTATTTATTTATTTATTTTTAAACTAGCAAATTGGCCAATTATGATAATGGTTGCTATTTTTTTTTAAAGCAAATTTATTTTATTGGTATTTAAAAAATTCTGTAGGCATTTGAAACAAATGGCAACAACTGCCTTTCAATTCATGGAACACTCAGACAGTAATATCATAGCTTTAAAAAGCATGCGAGACTATAGCCAGGGCCTAATCAGGAATTTATTCAGCCTTTGTATTCATTTCAGGCATTGGCAGGAATTCAGCAGACTTTATTTGAATAGTTTTGATGCTAAACATAGCTTGTAAATTTTTGTTTTCATGTCATTTTAGCACCAAATTTGGCGTGAACTTTTTTTGGCCTTTACTCTAGCTCAGTAGTTTCTGAAAGGTACTATTTCTGTTGCTGTCATGTAAGCAGTGTGTACTCAGAATGAGAGTTAGGGGGCCTTTCCGCATAGCAAATGTTCCTCCTCCTCTTTGTTTTATCTTTCACAGGTCTGTCATTTCTTGCCATTTCATTGGTCGTTTAGAGATAATCCTAATGCAATAACACAGAGAGTTCCATATACTGTAGTTAAGGTTTCAACAGACTGATTCAGTTGAACTTTGCACCTAGCATCCACAACCCACTGACAGACAAAGTCCTCTGAATGTGCTAGAAAAAAGCTTTTTGCATGCACATATATAGTAAATACATATATAGTAAATACATGATTTTTAAGCATATGTCTTATGAGTTGTTTGATTGACAGGACCTGTGTTGGCAGAAGAGGGAAAGATATGAGCATGGGCAGAGATTTTTTTATGAGGATGAAATGTACAGTCACCAATAGAGGTCGCAATGTCAACCTCAAATCAGCCAGCTGGAAGGTAAGAATGAATAAGCATGTCATACAACACCATGCAGAGCACATGTGCATGTGCCTATCAAGTAAAATATGGTGTTGCTGCTCTGTCTTTCAGGTGCTGCATTGCACGGGGCATCTCCAAGTGTGCAGCAGCCGCCCCCCTCAAGTCCTCTATGGGTTTTCGGAGCCACCCCTCACATGTGTCACTATGCTGTGTGCGCCGATCCCACACCCCTCAAATGTTGACACACCTCTTGACAGCAAGACGTTCATGAGCAGACACAGTATGGACATGAAGTTTATCTACTGTGATGAGAGGCAAGAGACTGTTCACTAATTGACATATATGTGCGTATTGTATATGTACTTGTTTATGTGCATGAACAGTGGGCCCAAAAATATATAGACACAAAGGGCAACAACAACAACAACAACAACAACAAAAGATGACAAATTTAATTTAATTAGATATAAAATATCTATACAAATATCATATGAAGGCATCTGCATGCAAATGATCCATGAACTAACTCAACCGTCCTTTTAAAATTTTTGAAATGACAATTAACCAACAGGTGTCTTGGTAAATTAAGTTTTATTTATTTCTCATTTTGAATAGGACATTTATTTATTTTGTCATTTAAAAACTCAAAATTTTTCCTTTTTTATGCTGTCTTTAAAATAAAAGCCACTTGGTTTGGTTGTTATATAATGGAAATATTTTTATGAATTTTAGGTTCTATGAAATTGCTTGATGAACACATGTAGTTTCTTTCTTGTGCTGTTGAAGTGTTTGTTAAATCCATAGCTTTATATGCAAATGTGATTTACATTTTTTATTATTAGAATATCATTTATTTATTAGCCACAAGCTTTGTAAAACTCATTTTACTTTAGTTTACAGACGCGAATCATGATTTGCTAGTTGCCAATCAATCGCATGTGGTTTGAGGGAGTGGGACATTCTCACACTAGAGAGCGTTTGATTGCACTAGAATCTGTGCAGTTCACGATATGTACTTTAGTGCAATATCAAGTTGCGTACTGTAGTATGACTCATTATTGACCGCACTGCATTCATTAACGGGATAGTTCACCCAAAAATGAAAATTCTGTCATTAATCACTAGGGTTGGGAATAGAGTTCTGTTTTTTTAAAAGAACAAGAACCGTGAGCAATTTCTAAGATTTGGTTCTAAAAACGGTTCTGGTGCGACAGGTGACCAAGCGCTGTGAGCAGCCTTGTGCCGGTGTTCTGACGATTCGGCGTTTCCCGTAAAGGATGTCATAAACCAAATAACAGAAATGCTGCCAAACTGCCAAACACGTTTCCCACGACTGTACGCACACTCGCGCCTTTCATAACTGTGCACGTTGTTTTGTCTGACTGTACATGTACACATTATATTTGTCCCATATTGTCATTAATATACTTACTGACTTCAACTTGGACCACTAAATAAATAGACTGCTATTGTTATGTAAGTATGAGGGTTAGATTATTTAGTGTACAGCTCATTTCAAGAGTTTAATATACATACTGACTAAATATTTATTTTCATGCATATTAAATGTTTAAAAATGTGGAAACCAATCATTGCATCACACAATCTCCTGACTGCATTATTATTTGTAAAGTAGGGGCTTTATGGAGTGTGTGTGTATACATGGTTATAAGTATAACAGTTTATATTTCATTAATTTAGGGAAATGAACAAGTGTCTTAGCCCTCAAGGGACTATTTGGCCAACCAGCTCATTCCTGCTTGAAAAGCAAAATGATATTGATAAACATCAACTTTGAAGCACATGCTGATTGATGAACTAGCATTACTCAACATACTTACTACCTTCCAGCAACACTACATTCAAAGAAGGTAAAAAGGTAAAAAACATAATAATAGTTCATTTAAATGGAATCAGAACTTGAAAATTTGTATACTGTAATATTTATGTTGAATTTTGACATTGCCAACCTTTAAATTAAGTTGACAGTAAGTAATAAACAGTATTGAGCATTGAGTATTTGAGTATTGTGCATTTTTCCTTTTTTTCCGTTTTTTTAATAGTTGTTTAATGATTTTAATGGAACCGGAACCGTTAGGCTGAACCGGAACCAGAACCGGAACTGGAAAATTTCTAACGATTCCCAACCCTATTAATCACTCACCCTCATGTCGTTCCAAACCTGTAAAACCTTCGTTCATCTTCGTAACACAAATTAAGATATTTTTGATGAAATCCGAGTGCTTTAGTAAAACATAGTAAGGACATCATTAAAATAGTGGTTCAACCGTAATTTTTGGAACGACATGAGGGTAATTAATGACAGAACATTAATTTTTGGAACTATCCCTTTAAAAGCCCTTACTGGAACAGAAAAATGAGAGGCTGTTCCAGGGTAATACTGAAGGTTCAGATATAATAACAAAAAAAGAACAATTGCATGAGTTTGTATGGAGTATTCAACAGCACAAAAAAATGTTTTGGTGAAGATATTGAGCATTGCATCAAATTCAATTTTGATTAATAGACAAGCCCACATCTGTCTTGAATTTTGCACTCGCTAAAGTGCTTCAAAAACAGACAAGGGCGTGGCCTTTGTCTTTTTGGAAAACTGACATTAAAGATAATGATCGGAGAGAACAAGTACAAATGTTTTGCGTGAGAGATTTATAGCTCCATTTAAAAAGGGCCCCACTTGTAATCATTTGTTCTCACTAAGCTTAGCAGGGAGTTTACACTGGCTCCCAGCAGCACATTTCGATTGTTTTCACCAGATATAATTGACAGTCATGAATCTTGGTTAATGATGTGGTTTAAATCAATCACACTTTGTTTTGACTGTTCCATTAGTTTTATTCTTGACCTGTCTTTGTGTTTCAGAGTAAGCAGCCTGATCGGGTATAGGCCAGAGGAACTTCTTGGCCGTTCAGTGTATGAGTTCTGCCATGCTTTGGATTCTGAAAGCATGACGAAGAGCCACCAAAATCGTGAGTACCTGTTTACATCTGACAAACACAAATCCGGGAGGCACAAAAACATAAGTTGGGTTTCATGGGGTCTTTTTCAAAGATGCACAGTAGCCTTTTCAAGTCTAAACAGATTTTAATTGGAAATGCCTGTCTGAACAAAGCCATAGGGTAGACACAGTTTTCTTAGTTTGCTTTGTTATCCGTACCTCCATTTTATGCAAATGACAACGCAGTAGCTCATTGTGTGAATATGTCAAGGTCTCAACTGTTTTGTCTAATTTACCTCCACTGCGTCCTGAAGTGACTCACAGTCTGGAATAGATCCATGCCTCTCATCTCTATCCATGGGTAAACTACTTGAGTTCAAAATCTTGTAGACCTGAGGCGTTCCTATGGGCTTGATGACTGAGGGAAACAGATGTCCCGCCGGGCTCCAGGAATTGTTGAAGGATATTTTTAAACTCAATGGTTGTTGCATTGCATTGTTTATTTACTTAACAGATGCTGTAGACTCTACATTTAATGTTTTCAGCCACTTGCTTTTAAAATCAGCCTCCCAGGAACTTAAACCTACAGTATAGTTCTAACCTTAAAGACTGTTTGAAAAAAATCTACATTTGATACATTCTAAATTTTGTAAATTGTACATTCTCTTTTATGTATGGAAGCCCATTTCTGTGCCAAAAAGAAAGAAAGTAAAAATTATGAGCTTAAAGTACCAAATCATAATGAAATAAAAGTGACAATTATTATTGACAAAAATGTACGTTTGTCATAAGTTTTTTTTTTAAATCTTGTGTTTTTTTAATTTATCCCCTCATAATAATGACATTTTACTTTTTACATTAAGCCCAAGATCCCTGACCTCAGCTTTTATGAAAGACAAGATCTATCTATTGAAGAATTGATAGAAAAAGGCAGCCCAGATTGTACTTCCAATTTGAGGCCTTTTATTTAGTATTTTAATTAGTGATGCACCTATCATGATTTTTCATGGCCGATTCAGATTCTGTTATTTATTTATTTATTTATTTTTAACTAGCAAATTGGCCAATTATGATAATGGTTGCTATTTTTTTAAAGCAAATTTATTTATTGGTTATTTAAAAAATTCTGTAGGCATTTGAAACAATTGGCAACAACTGCATTTCAATCATGATCCAAAAAAAGATGCTACACACATGTTGCATGAGCAGTTGTTTTTGAATTAGATTTACAGGATTTAAAGCAAAAACAAAATTATGCTACATAAAAACATACAGGTATCTGCATAAAACAAACACAGCAGAAAGTCTGAATGAGACACATTAGCACCTGAAAGTAAGAATAAGTAAATAAAGTACAGTGAGTGGAGTGGAGTAATGGATTTTTTTTTTTTTTTTTTTGTTTTTTTTTTTTATGGTCATGATATTCAATTGAGTTTGATGTCTTTGGCGACCACTGATTTACATGAATTATATTTCCAATGCATCTTAGGCATAAGCAATACATAAACCTTTTTATTGTAAAGGTGCACTGAGAATAGTTCCCTCACATGGACAACTTCCAGTTTCTTCTTAAACCACAAGATGATACTGTATACAAAGCCTCCTGTCCAGTCTTGTTTTGAATGTGATTTTGTTTGTTCAGAGGAAACTGATTTGATTGTTGTTGCCACATGAGGTATTGAGGCTGAGTAGATGGCCTGAATCCCATTATATACCCTTTGACTTCATCTGCAACAACCCAAAAGCTCTCAGATTTGCTTGTTCAGAATGGCCCACCTGATTAGCTAGTGCATTAGAGGTTAACAAGCCTTTGAAGTGTGCAGCACCTCTGATCTGGTTCCTGTGATGTCTTTAATCCAGATCAGCGCTCTGCTCTGCTCTTCTTCACTGGCCTCTACCGGTGATAAGTGCCTGGAGTATTACGTAATAGCAAGACCTTTTGATTTGAAAAATTACTTTACTTACATGAGCTGCAGTAATGGACCTTATTCAAAGACAGCTACATTCTACAGAGCACATCCCGAATAATGTCACACAAGGAAAGTTATTTGCATGATCAAATCATTCATTAGCCACAAAGTGCTGTGAAAACACAGATATTTTTGCTAGTGTTTTATTTACATCTTTTTATTTAATTAAATAGATATGTCTAATTGTGAAAAAATGTTTAAAAATTGTCTAAAAATATTTGTTAAATGTGAAAAATAATATTAAGTTTTTAAGCTCACCAAGGCTGCATTTATTTGTTTTTTAAAAAAGGATATTGTGAAATATTGTAACAATAAAAAACAAAAAATGTTTTTATTAAAATTTTATTTATTCCTGTAATGGCAAATCTGAATTTTCAGCAGCCATTATTTCAGTCTTCAGTGTCACATGATCCTTCAGAAATCATTCTAATTTTCTGATTTAACAAGAATGAAACAAAAATGACAAAATAATTATTTTTAAATGCTAATTTTAGATGCCTGGCCAATGGTCTTTTCAACTTGATTAGCAATAAAGAAAAAATAAAGAAAATTTGTAAATACTTTACATTCACGCGTTTGGCATAAATGTTAGTGTATCTGTTTTATTTTTGTTGCATTTAACAATCGCTGTTTTTGTCTTCAGTTTGTAATAAGGGTCAAGTGGTGAGTGGCCAGTACAGAATGCTAGCCAAGCACGGGGGCTACGTGTGGGTTGAGACCCAGGCAACCGTCATCTACAACAATCGCAACTCCCAACCACAGTGCATCATCTGCATCAACTATGTCCTGAGGTATTGTATTCAATGAAACACTAGAGATCCCTGTCACGGTTGATGCTGTTACGATATTCTTCTCATGCTGTCATTGTTTTTTAGTTCTGTTGAGGAGCAGTCTGTCATCTTCTCCCTGGATCAGACGGAGTCTCTGTTCAAGCCCTACCACATGTGTAGCATGGGAGAACTGTTCAGCCAGGGTAGAGCTTCCTCTGTTTCAGAAGCTGAAGACATTCTTTTCACTAAGCTCAAGGAGGAGCCTGAGGAGTTAGCTCAGTTAGCGCCCATGCCAGGAGATGCCATCATTGCCCTGGACTTTGGTCAGAGCGCAACCCGGCACTACTTCAACCATTCCCCCTACAATAGCTTCACCCTCTTCACATCCTCAACCCCTGATTACAAATCTACTCCCATCCTGCATGCATGAACTCTTGCTCCTTCCCTTGGCTCTCCTTACTCTACCTCACAATCACAGCCAATCACACACATACACTGCCCAGGTCATAAGCTGCGATGTTGCAGCAGATGTTGTTGTACTGTAGTTCATTGGCACTGTAGCTTGGCTTTGCTGCAGGGTACGCAATATGTGACAACATAAAGGAAAGCTGAATCTATCTGCTCTACAACATATGGGCATCTTATGGCTTAGCGTT
This sequence comes from Cyprinus carpio, assembly GCF_018340385.1. NCBI lineage: Eukaryota > Metazoa > Chordata > Actinopteri > Cypriniformes > Cyprinidae > Cyprinus > Cyprinus carpio. Next base: position 13,852,768 of record NC_056583.1, read on the forward strand.
GGCTTTAGCATAAACAGTTTTGTATTATTAAAATGATTTTTTTTTGTTCAATTTTTAATAATAAAAGTAAATGTTATATTTCAACATCACCTGTGCTTTTGAAGGTTTACCAATGGCAGAAGGCAGTGTTTGTGTGTTTCTCCTCACAACAGGGCTATAATGGGGTATACTAAATTGTCTTTTCATCAGAATGCATGTCTTCACACATAAAACCACTGCATGGGATGGAAGTCACCTCCTTGCGATGCTTACAACACTTCTATAATTGCTTTCGGTGATGGCTGAGGTTGTTTTTAACATCTTATTTTTATTTATGTAAGCATGTATTCTCATGTAACTCTCACTTAAAAAATGAACCAGATAGTAGTAGTGAGCATTAAACTGTAGTACATTGTGTTGTTTAAGGTGTGTCTATCCACTGTAAGATGATCTTCCTTGGCTCTTTATGTAGTAATTCTATGAGATTGCATCTCGTTTCAGTCTTTTTTATCCCACATGTTGAAGTTTGTTGACTTGTCATGTGCATTTGCAGATAGGCCAGATTTTGAAGAACAGACTTTCTTCTCCAAGTCCACCAAGCTTCCTGTGGTGGGACCGTCATGGGTTGTGGACACACCCCCTGATGGCAGTCTTGATAGAAAACTGTCCAACATGCCCTCCACCTTTACCAGACCCCAGGTGCCTCCTGCAGGAAAATGCACGCCCTGTTCCACACCCTGCTTAAGTGGCCGCAGCAGTTGTTCTACAGTATGTCCTATCTCCATCTGGTCATATGTCAAAAACAGTCAATTAAGGCACTTTTGCACTGGAGGAACCTTTTTATAGTTTCTAGAACTACTGGCGGGAGTTTTCGCTTTCGAAACTGATTCTCTATGAATGACCCTGCTGGCTAGTTCCTAGAACTAAGGTCCGAAAGTGCCTTTAGTTTTTATGGTCACTCATGACCTGTTCTCTGACCCTTTGAAAAAAATGTTGCTGTACCTTTAAGACTTATATATACAAACCAGTTCCATTTTTTGTGTCCTCGTGATATGACCTCTTTAAATAGTGATGCAATTAAGATGTATTTAACATTATGGTGTGTTGAAGTGGTTTAATGTGTTGTGATGTGTATGTCTGCAGCCTAGCAGTCCAGAAGATTACTGTGGGAGTGGAGAGTGTGATCTGAAGGTGCAGGTGACAGAGAAGCTATTTGCCTCTGACTCTGTAGCCACAAATCCCACTGGCTCCCAGGTGAGTGTGGTACAATACAAGCAATTTAATCTGTAATAGATGAAATGCTATTCCAATTCTACCACAATTTTTTTGTTTCATTCCTTTGTCTTTTGATGGGCACACAGGCTGGATTGTGTGAACAAATTTATTCTACATTTTTCTTCTTCTAAAAATATTGCTAGTATATTTTTAGTGTCTTTCGATATTATTTTTTTCTCGACAACTGTATATTTTAAGTAAATATTTGGTAATCTAATTGTGTGCAGTTGGACCTGAGCGATCTGGACCTGGAGACTCTTGCTCCATACATCCCAATGGATGGTGAGGACTTCCAGCTGCACCCCATCTGCCTGGAGGAGCCAGTGCCTGACACAGGTCCAGGCCTGAGCACAGCCCTCCAGCACAGCTTCAGCAGCGTGGCTGACCTCTTCCAGCCCCTGAGTCCTTTCCCTCCTGACAACAAAAGCGGCACTAACACATGTCCGGACATGGCACATGTGCAGCCTTACCAAACCGCACCAAACATCCCACATTCCTCTAAGGAGGGTAGACAGAGTCTTCAGTGGCCCCGTGACCCACCCTCACAGTATGAACATGCAGATATCGGATGCATGGATGACCAAAGCATAGCATATCCAGGACAAACATGCGATTTCAACTCTGCACTACCACAGCAAAGGTGATTATCATTAATTTACAAGTGTGTTTTATTTAGCAAAACACAAACTGGGCAGCAGTGATTAACTAGATAAGGATTCCCACAAGGAAATAGATCTTTGCAAGAAAGTGAATTGTGTAACCTTTTGTGTAGAAAAATGCTGCAATCACTTTTCATTATGACAGTACTAGTAATCTTGTTTTCTGTTGTCTGTGTTTGAGGACATCTTATAGAATAAACACATAAATGACTGAAAATATGCAACAAAAAAGTCTAGACCAGACACAAATTGGCATGCAAATTGAAGAAAAAAGAACACCAGTTTGCAAATTAGTGTGCAAATATGTTGTAGCTGCAGTCAGTGGGACAGCTGAACAGAGAATTTCAAACTTTCTGATGTCAAGGACAACCAAATATAAAAGCAGCTATAGATTCTTATGTATAAAGGTCAACGTCAAGTTTATATAGAACCTAATATAGAACCTTAAAGGGATACTCCACCCCAAAAGGAAATTTTTGTCATTACTCACTTACCGCCATGTCGTTCCAAATCCGTAAAAGCTTTGTTCGTCTTCAGAACACAATTTAAGATATTTTGGAGGAAAACCAGGAGGCTTGGGACTGTCCCATAGACTGCCAAGGTCCAGAAAAGTATGAAAGACATCATCAGAATAGTCCAGGGGTCGGCAACCTACGGCACGCGTGCCAACAGTGGCACGCAAAGGGATAATCGCTGGCACGTGAGCAATAGAGAAAACTGTATACTGACGTACATTTTGAGGTAATAACGTCTCATAGTCACACAGCCTGTTAGGAGCTATAAACACTATTAAAGTGTGAGAATTAACTTGTGCTAGCCTACGGATGCGCGTGCGACCGCTGCACATACTGGCATTTCAGATTAAAGCCTCAGCGGTCTAACAGCGCTCGTCAATGTCAAAATGACTGTGATGGCCAATCAAATCAAAGTAGGCGGGGTTTACTGGTGACAGAAGCACAAGCGTGACAGTGCTGACAACAAGTTTATGAGCTTAAATGTTACTTTTTGCACAGCGCAATCTCAGATCTGTCTGCCAGTGGTGTGTGTGTGCACGCCTGCATCAATTAAAGCAGCACATTAATGTAGAACGGTGATTAAACTGAACGGTTTTAATGCACTGACCTTGTCGCACACACATGCAGTGATGTTCAGTATGGTCACACTGTATATCTGTTATTCAAGAAACTTTTGAAAAGTTTAAAAAACTATTTATGAAAAAATCTTCTGAAACTTTTTGCATGAAAATCAAATAGGCTTTTTTTATCGTATCATTTAAAAATGTGTATGCACTGTACAAAGCACAGGAAGGTGTGGGGGGGGGAGTGTTAACCAGGTGTTGGCACAGTGGTTCACCAGAAAAATAAAAAATGGCACATCATGTCGAAAAGGTTGCCGACCCCTGGAATAGTCCATCTGCCATCAGTGGTTCAACTGTAACATTATGAAGCGACGAGAATACTTTTTGTACGCGAAGAAAACAAAAATAACGATTTTATTCAACAATTCGTCTCCTCTGTATCTCTCCGCATCACCGTAGCGCCATTTTGGAGAACATCCGCTAAACACAAGCAGTGTACTCTCTTCTGTGTCAGCCGCTCTGCACAGATGTGCTGTTTTCGTTTAAATCAAAGCGTAAATACACGTAGAAAGCTTAACCTTGTGTCGCGGCTGACACAGAAGAGCGTAAGCTGCTTGCGTTCAACGGATGTTCACCAAAATGGTGCTACGGAGACACAGAGAAGACGAATTGTTAAATAAAGTAGTTATTTTTGTTTTCTTTGTTTACAAAAAGTATTCTTGTCGCTTCGTAACGTTACGGTTGAACCACTGATGGCAGATGAACTATTCTGACGATGTCTTTCACACTTTTCTGGACCTTGACAGTGTAATTTACTTGGCAGTCTATGGGACAGTCACAAGCCTCCCGGTTTTCATCCAAAATATCTTAAATTGTGTTCTGAAGACGAACGGCGCTTTTACGGGTTTGGAGCGACATGGGGGTAAGTGATTAATGACAAAATTTTCATTTTGGGGTGGAGTAACCCTTTAAAAGCAATGTGCGCTGACCATGGTGCTGCACAGCCAAAACATAAAAATATCAACCAACAAATAAAAGTATTATTAAGACATATAAAATTTAAGATCCTTAAAAACGAAATGTATAAACGAGAAAGAAAATAGGAAAAGAAAAAATAATTAAACAAAACATCACCAAACAAAGAAAACATAAATAAATAAATACATAAATAAATAATGGTGTTTTCATGTTAAGCAGAAACCAGAGAAAAAAGATATGTTGGTAACACTTTACAAGGTTCTGTTAGTTAACATTAGTTAACTACTTTAGTTAACATGAACTAAGAATGAACAATACTTCTACAGCATTAATTAATCTTAGTTAATGTTAATTTTAACATTTATTAATGCATTATTCAAATCAAAAGTTGTGCTTGTTAACATTAGTTAATGCACTGTGAATTAACATGAACTAACAATGAATGACTGTATTTTCATTAACTAACATTAACAAAGATTAATCAATACTGTAAAAAATGTCCTGTTCATTGTTCGTTCATGTTAGTTAATATATCAACTAACATTAACTAGTGCAACCTTATTGTAAAGTGTTACTGACATGTTTTAAGATATGTTTTCAAAGTAGATAATGTAGGTGATGATATGATGGATTAATCAGAACGTTTTAAGGAATATCAATGCATTGCTGTTTCTTTACATAAACTACATTTCTAAATGTTTGGAGTTGGTAAGATTTTTTAATGTTTTTAAAGGTTTTTTTTATTTTTTATTCTCAACGAGGCTGCATTTATTTGTTCAAAAATACAGTGAAAACAGAATTATTGCAAAATATTTTTGTTGCTATTTTCTGTTTTAACATATTTTAAAAAATAATTTATTCCTGTGATGGCAATGCTGAATTTTCAGCAGTATTTTTTTTAGGACTCTTTGTAACATCATTAATGTCTGTATTGTCACTTTAGATCAATTTAATGCATTCTTGCTGAATAAAAGTATTCATTAAAGTATTCAGAACTTTCGAACAGTAGTGTGTTATAACAAATGTCATGTTCATTCATTGATTTAATTTTTCATGCTATTTTCAGATTTTATGAGAGCTTTGCCCCTGTACAGAAAGGCAGGAATGTGGGTCAGATAGCTCTCGTCAACAGCTTTAAACGGAAGAGGCAATCAGAGTTCAGTACATCATGCTCTTTCACTGATATTTTAAAGGTAATCTTTCAGATCTCACTGTAGATTAATAGAAAGGAGTAAAGTTCACATAGTGATACTAAAGACAGAATGTTAACATAACGTATGTTCAGCAGGTGGTAGCTCCTCACAAGTCTGCAGATGGAATGCAGAAAAGGATGAAGACGATGAACGTCGACAGCTGCGCTTTCTCTGTCAGAAAGTCTCTCAGCACAAGTGTGCTAACAGGTACATCACCTCTCTCTTAAACATCTTTAGTTGTTTTCTAATTTTTTTTATACTGAAATTTACACACTCCTTTGTTCCTTTTTGACAGATAAATTTCCACATATGCAAAGTGGATTGGTTTCTCCTCACGGCTGCAGTCAGTCTCTCAAAGGGAGCTCAGAGGATCCCAAACAGCATTTCCCAGAGTCATTCTTCTCTCCCAGTAACAGACAATACAACATGATGCCTCTACACAAACACACAGGTCAGTCTCCAGCCTTTCTATAATGCCAATTCTTATTATTATCAGTGTTGAAAACATTGTGCTGCTTAATGTTTTTGTGGAAACTGTGATTCATTTCAAGATTCTTTGATGAATAGAAAGTTCAAAAGAATAGCATTTGTTTGAAACTGTAAACTTTTGTTAAATTATTGAAGTCTTTTCTGTCAATTTTGGTTAATTGAATATGTCCTTGTCCAATAAAAGTATTATTTCTTTAAAATGTTTGAATGGTAGTGCATATTCCAAATCTTCTGAAGTCATACAATAGTTTTCAGACCATAACTGGATCAAATGGGTCTTTATCTATGCAACGTTTGCATTACATGTGTCTTTTATTTTTGACAGGCATAATAAATCAACTGTTAGGCCCATCATTTGACTCATACTGTCTGCCAGAGCTGACACGATATGACTGTGAGGTAAACGTGCCTCTACAGGGAAACCTGCATCTGCTTCAGGGCAGTGACCTCTTGAGAGCTTTGGACCAGACCACGTAGACCCAGAGCTTCTGCTGTGATCCATTCATCCAACTTTGTCTATATATGCTGTTATCTTTTACACATGTATTATCAGTCTTTATTTAGACGTATTTGTACATTTTCCTTTAAGACCTGTGTAATATTTTAATATATATATTTGAAAAATGTGTTTAGACGTACCACGTTCTGTGCTATCTTACACTCTAATATTGTCCTGAGCCTTCAGATGCTAAGTGTTCTTAACATTTATGGTCTGATTTAACAGATTTTTCACTGTTGCAAAAATATATATATATATATATATATATATATATATAGTTTAAATGGTAGTTTCATTTGTAACTTATTCATTCAGCTTGGAATACATATGGTTTGTATAAATCAAATACTGTTTTGCCTATTGCCTTAAATATTTGCTTCAGCATTGTACCAGCAACAAATGTGACTTAAAACTGTGTAGCTCAGAAACATGTCTATTTTCCCATTTAGAACATTAGTAGTGGAATCTTATTCCTCTACTTTTCACAATCATGACAAATGTTGTATTAAATGTATAGTTTCTGTCATCTAAAGCACTTTATTTTAAAAGATCCAAATGGAAGACCAAACTAAAAAACCCACAGTATAGTGGTATGTCTTTGCCATCTTCTCAGGCCCGTCCAACACTAACTATTGTCTTAAAATAACTCCTTTCTTCTTTCTTTGAGAACTGAACTGTAAATTTCGCATTTTATGTTCTTATACAAACATATCTATTGTGTCTACATTAGATGAGGTCTCTGTAGATCTCTGTAACACGTAAAAAATGTTTGTATTTGGTGTTCAGAAGTGCCTTGGTACTCGGTCTTGTCTACCTAGCAGTAGACAGAGATGAATCTGTAACTTTCTCTTTTACAGTACATATCTAATATATAGTAGTTTTTAACGTTATGAGATTTTAGTGATGTGTATCACCTCATGATACTCTGGGGTTTCTGTGTTTCTTAACAAAGTATATAAAGCTAATTTTATCATATTTTTATCATAATTGTATCATGCCTTAAAGTAAAAAGACTTGGTATTACAGTCTTTCTTTGTAGCATTGAAAGATACGAAAGCTTGCATTATGTCTAAAAGAAATTAAAATGTAAATGGTGCTACTTACAAATCACTCTCATCTTATTCTTCCCATCATCATCCACTTTACTTAGTGCAAGTGTTTTTTTGTTTTTGTTTTTTAGCTTTATTGTTGCAATAATAGGCTGGATAATGGACCGGGTCAGTGACCCTTATATAAGTAGAATTAGAATTAAATTAGTGATTATCAAAGTGGTGCATTTAGGCAGGATAATACCCTGTAATTGCAATTCACACTTGCAACTTTACATTGCACCTTATGTATATGATTAATTACTCTATTTGAGTACTCTAGTTGACTCTACTCTAGTTGAGTGAGTTGAAGAATTTTCAAGTAAGCCAAAAGAATCAGCAGATACAGAATACGGATACAGAAAATTTACAAAATTAACTTGTTTTTAATGACACAACAATTGGGCTACAGGAACATTCTGATCCTGGCCTCTGTATCCCACAAGACTGTGATACTGTTGGCCACAAACAAACGCGTAGTGCCAAAACATACAAATGACCATACAAGGAATAAATATTTAAACACTGAGCAAGCAAACACTTTCTATCAAACACTTCTGGGAGTTGAGGGAACCTGAGAGCACTGATAAAACTTAAATATACAGGCTACATGAACTTGTTAGGTTTTCATACATGGATCAAGGATCAAGGTGGGAATTCAGTGGGATAATCCAAGTAACAAATGCGATTACAATGTTTTGAATGTTGTGGGCATCCTTTTATTTAGATGCTGATCCCCTCTGTAAGGTAATAGTGTTGTTGTGTTGATTTGATGTAATTGAATTGGGGGAATGGTTTTTTTTGTTTTGTGGTGATGAGTGGTTTTTTTTATAGCTATGCTACACCCACATAAGATAAGAGAGTTATTCTCTTCAGAAATCAATTAACTGTATTATTGTGTTCACATGTAGCTGAGAAACAAAAACAAAAATTTTTAATATCATGCAATTTTATGACTATTGTTTTTCATATTTCCAGCTATGCTTCAATCACAAAAGAAGCCATTGTTCAATTAAATTTTTTTTTTAAATATTATCATTTTTAGATCAAGATACAGTCTGATTGCAAGTACAGTGGCACACTTTCAGAGAGGAAGTTTCTACAATGTGATGAGGTAAAATGTGAGCAATTTTCCTTAATATTACCCATATGAAGTCATCAGTATGTATCCAGTAATTGTAACAGTGTGACAATAGATGTTTCATAACCTAAATCATGCCACTGATGTAATCATTTGCTAGTTTTGGGGTCAAACATAAACGTTGTCCATGTGGTTCCTAGAAATCTTTCTAGCTATTAATCAAAATAATCTGGGTAAAATAGACAAACATCCTTTGAATTTATATGAACACCTCACCATATAAACTCCTAAACACCATCATTTTCTCTGCAGTTAAATTAAATATTAAATGAGCTTTAAAGCTCGAGCCATCACACTGAACATACAGCTTAAGGGTAGACATTTATTTTTCTATTCCATTTTTAATGTTTCCACTAATATTTTAACATTGTCTTACACTGTTATGGATTTCTTCTCTTACAACAACCTTTGGACTCATCTTATAGCTTTATTTAATCCCAGCCTATTATATGCATGTGAGGACTATTTAAAGTTTCATGTACACTTTCAGGTACATTTTGTGCTCTATAACAGTAAAGGTTAAAAATCAATTGTTAAACAAGGCGTAAAGTACGTAGTTATTTATTAACTTTAATTTCATGCGCATTTGTTAATGTCTGCTCACAAGAAACTACTATTGTAAAATAACAGAAGTGAGACTGATAGACCACTATTTATCAATCATGCTTATTTTTGCTATGCAAATAAGATGTGTTTTCTCACAAAGAATGTGGATGGAAGCCAAGCAGCCTTAATCCCGATGGGATTACAGACATCTTCAAGAGCCTCCAATAATGCACAGGGTCTCAATTGCAGATCGTTATTTTCCATGGAGAAGGGAAACACAAATAAGGAAGAGTCAATAGATCATTAGAATCTAGTGATGCCGCAGTCAGGAACTGTAATCACTCTATCACAAATATCTACAATCAATCTGCATGTATGCAATATCTACCAATGAAATTTCTTTTATAGCAAATATAAATAAGGATTGTAATGCATTTAGGAGTAAACTACATTGTGCATAACTGATCACAATGACCTTGGTGACAAAAAGAAATATTTTCATGTTAAAATAGGGGTTAAATAGCTGTACTGTCACAGGTTTTTCATGGCTGCAGTTGGGCACATTTCTCAGTCTCAAAGGAGTTTTGACACCTGACCTGTGCCCTTTCACAGCAGCCTGGCCTGCAGGAGACCCTTGTGTAGCTGCTACCTGAATACCAGAGACGAAGAAGATTTCAGCTGAGATTTGTAAACGAGGAACAAGACAATGTAGAGCCGTTATTTAACACTGCAAACATTGCATTTGACAGTGCGACAGTCGCTGATTCCATTGTCACTGTGTCCGCCAGGCAGATGCAATGAGCTTTGCGTAAAAACTCAAACCACATAACCACCATTTCCGGCAGTAAGACACACGACTAGAGCTTTCTCGTGGGAACTTGTTTGACACTTTACCTCTTGACTTTTTCATATTCACACACTTCTGTGAGTCTTTATAGATGTGTGTGCATGCTCTACATAATGAAACCTCAAAACATAAGGATATTTATGGAAAACAGCAATCATTTTATCAAAATCATTATCAGTTCAGCATATAATTTAATGTGTGCTGGATTAAAAGGTTGTAAAATTACAAAGGGAATGCGGGTGGCGAAATGTGAGCGCAATTAAATGAAGGAAAATTGTATATGAAAGTGGAATATCCATTTCAAGACAATTTAGCTCAGTTGGGGATTTTTTTTTTCGTTGGTGTCGACAATTCAATTTCTTTTGTGACATTTGCCTTCCATCTAGTGGCAAACACAGCAAAATGCCAGTTGTTCGAAATTGCTGATGTTAAATGTTGTGAAACATTTTTCACGGCAGTTAAATTCACTTTTTCTACAGTTGTATTATGAGCTTTCAAGAGGGCCGTTGATGTTGAAAATGAAAAGACATCAAATTTAGGGCCTACATCAAAATTGACGTAAAAAAACTGGTCAAATCTGCAAATCAAACTGGAGTCAAAAACTTGACATGACGTTAATTTGATATAAATTGAACGTCAAACATACTGTCCCATATTATATACATTAAACCAATTTCAGTGTGGGATTAATTTCCTACTTTCACCCAATCACAACTGGAAGAAATTGTCTTCCAAACTGAATTTAAAATGTTATTTATTTATTTATTTATTTATTTTTTATTCAGTGCCACAAGAACAAGAGGTATTACAGTCACATTAATAACAACGTTAGATGCCAGTCCATAAAAGTTACATACTGTTTTTCTGTTTTTTTCTATTTCTGTTTTTCTTTAAAAACATTGTTTTCCGTTTGATACCAAAGTTTTATGTAGCTATAGTCATTTATAAAATCTAAGTTGTTGTTGTTGTTGTTGTTTTAGATAAATGTAGAATTTCAAAATAAATAAAACAAATAATTGCCAAATGTGTTCTTTACATTCCAAAATGTCATACTGAAAATAGAAATGCACAGCATACACACCCCAGTTTCTGTTACAATAGGTTTCTATATATTTTTTAGGTGGTTTTTTTTAGTTAATATGATGATAAAAATGATGAATTGTTTTTTTTTTTTGTAGTCAAAATCAAAGACATTAGAGGACAGAATTAACCACTATACTTTATGAAATGTTCTGCTTAAATCATTGAAATGTTCGGCTTATGACATGCTTAACTGCATAAATATGTTGAAGGATTTCTTTAACAACATACGCTTTGAAAATTCGTCAAGAGCAATAGCAAAGTATCTTGGTAAGTTGGTTATATGGTGACAGGCATGAGTAGCACTCCTCTGCATGTCATCCTTACAGTATAACGGGTGATTGGTTCAGATGGCATCCTAACAAGTACTCATTTTGTCCAAGAGATGTCGCTATTAGAGAACTTTACAACCACAAGCCAATGCAAACAGTCCATTGGCTGACAGAATCCGCCCAGGACAACCCCCTGTGTTTCAGTGCACACAAAACTCATGCCTTCTAAGACAGCTCTTTTAGAACAGCATAATTGATTTATATTAAACTGCGAATATTTAGTGATAGCCTTTTCACAAAAAGTTTATCACTATATTTATTTGATCACAAAATGTTTATCACTATATATATTACTCTGAAAAATATTTAGTCACATATTATTACATTCCAGCATATTTATAGAGGAGCAAAAAGAAATTTGTGGCACACAGGAGACTCCAAATGCTGATAATTGGGGGTGGGTTTATAATGGAAGCCATACTTAGAACAACACATGGAAAAGTTCATTTACAACCTCTCCCCACCCCCAACGCTCCCTCCTACCCATTTATCCAATCAGGCAGTGGGTGTTGTTTGTGTGTGAGCCAATGATGGCCGAGCACTTGCCCTCTGAAACACAACCATGATAAATAAGTGTATGTCAGTCTCATGTGAAGAGGAACCATGTGAGGGGGGTGAGATGGAACAGACCAGACCAGCATAACATAAATAATTTTCTTGATCTCTGGCCTTAGTTAATTCTTCTTCTATCATCACCATGCCGATTAAATCATATATTACTCTCAGTAGTTTAATACATTTGCCTTTACAGTGTATTAAAACGTCAAGTAATATTAATATAAGTAGTTTAATACATTTGCCTTTACAGTGTATTATATATATATATATATAATATATATATATATATATATATATATATATATATATATATATATATATATATATATATAATTATTACATTATTGTTTATTGTCAATATTGTTGCTACTTGTTTCATATTATTTGTATATTTTTAACTTTTAGGTTATTTACATTTTTATAAATAAATATATGTTATGTATTACAAATTAAATACAAATTAAATAAACAGGTTTTTTTTTAGAATAATTAAATGTTTTCCTAGAAATCCTTCAGTCAATAAATAATAATAATGATAATAATTCCATTCTCCATGTATTAATTTTGTTAAAAATAAGCATCACTGTTGTCCACATCAGCATCACATTCCCAACTAACCTTTTTGAAATTCATAACAGTTTAACATGTAGATCCTACCTTATCTTTACAACTCTTCACCATTCTCTATAGATATTAGCTGTGAATGAGAGTAACATCTCTTTCTCTCTCTGAACGACAATGTTATCTTCTCTTATCCTGTTTGACTACTGATGAGAGACTTCAACTTGACAATAGATTTACTTATCATTGTGACAATCGTTGTAGCATAAAATCTGGTACACTGACCCTTCGATCAATCTATTGGTATAGGCTGTAAGTACAGTGAACCTTACAAATTAGTATGATAAGATAAGATCATTGAAATGCAGGGGTGACCGCGCATTCTCAGTAGCTGCCCCTAGATTGTGGAATGCTCTGCCTCTCTGTATTAGTTCGTTACCTTCACTATCTGTTTTTAAGTCCATGTTGAAAACTTACCTTTTTGACTTGCCGTTTTATAAATTAGAATTTTCTACTCTACTGTTTATTTTATAGTAATTATTTTGTATTGTCTTATTAAAATGCTTTTATTGTGCAGCACATTGGTTGTGTGCTGCACCCATGGTTGTGTTTAATAGTGCTATATAAATAAAATTGACATTGACACTGAAACATTATAAACTATCAAGATTTCCATATAATTGTCTGCAGAGCCACTTTAAAGTAGAGTAGTTTAATTATACTGTGCGAAAATATATATATATTAAAATATATATATATATATAAATATATATAAAGTGACATGACATACAGCCAAGTATGGTGACCCATACTCAGAATTCGTGCTCTGCATTTAACCCATCCAAAGTGCACACAGAGTGAACACACACACACACCATGAACAGTGGACAGGCATTTATGCTGCGGCGCCCGGGGAGCAGTTGGGGGGTTCAGTGCCTTGCTCAAGGGCACCTCAGTCATGGTATTGCCAGCCCGAGACTCGAACCCACAACCTTAGGGTTAGGAGTCAAACTCTCTAACCACTAGACCACGACTTCCCCACCAGCCAGCATAGAACAAAGCAGATGAATACACAACCATTAGCTGAGCTATTGAGAAAAAGTTGCATAACAACTGCTTTGGGGAGACAAAACAATGTACAGCTATTAATTTTTTTGCAAGTTTCTGGTATTGATTTGTCACACATGGCTACACACAAACACCAGCTATGACGTGAGGTCTGTGCTTCTCTCGGATGACATGTTTTCAGCAAATACTTTTTCTAAAGCTTGTAGTTAATATTTGCTTATTTTCCTAACCAGACTGGGGGCCAATTTGTACCAGGTTCCATGGGGATCAATCCTAATCTTATCTTCTGTGCAGAGTCCATTGGGTAATGTGAGCTCAGTGTAAAGGTTAGGCTGCTGTGAATTCAACATCAGCAAACCCATACTGTCCACTGTAGGTACTGTACAGCTAAAGACGATATGTATGCATGGTAGTAGTATACTTTAAAAGTGTTTTAGAAAAGATATATGTTCTTGAGTAATGAGAAAGTTAGTTTGCTAGAAAAACCTACAGTAGTTTTGGTTTATGGGCTCACGATCAAAGTTGGTTTTGTTTCTTCAACTAAGGGTGAATGGGGGTGTGGAGGAGGGGCAAGGAATTAAAACAAACCAGGACAGGAAATCAGGACCTTCATGGTTTATTAGAATGTGTCATAAACATCTTTCTGATAAAGATTTAATCAACTTTATTGCCCATTCATTTTCAGCTGTTTGATTTGGAATATTACAGCAGGAAGACATTAATTTAGCAATGACCTGGTGCACAGGTGACAGGTTCCAGGCAGAAAATGAAAGGACTTTGATTTTGAAGTGACATACAGCCAAGTATGGTGACCCGTACTCAGAATTTGTGCTCTGCATTTAACCCATCCAAAGTGCACACACACAGCATTGAACACAAACACACCATGTACACACACCCGGAGCAGTGGGCAGCCATTTATGCTGCAGCGCCTCAGTCGTGGTATTGCCGGCCCAAGACTCGAACCCACAACTTTAGGAGTCAAACTCTCTTACCATTAGGCCATGACTTCCCCAACATTAACCACCCTGGATTCAGACCCACAACCTTAGAGACTCGGAACCAGCAGCTTAGCAGAGTGCACCACTGAGTTGACGCACAGTTTGCTTTGTTATAGTGTAAAAAAGAAAAAATTTATAAATCAAAAGAAATAACAAATATGTGTTATAACTGGTGAGTCTGTTTTTAACACATACTATGGATTTTTTCAAGTGATTTTAACATAATAATAATAACTATAATAATAATTAACAGTAGTAGTAGTAGTAGTAGAAGTAGTAGTTAGGCTAATATCATCTTAACAGATTACCAATAAGTTGCAATTCAAAAATGATACATTCACTTACTAATATTTTATTTATGTTTCTAGCTGAAAAAAGTCCTTTTGAAAACACTGAAAACATGCGTATTTTTAGGTGATGTTTTAATGCTATATTTTGGGGAGCTTGAATTATACCAATAATTATAATAGTATCATAAAATAAATAATCTGTTTCTATTAAAGGGATCATATGATGCGATTAAAATTTTTCCTTTCTCTTTGGAGAGAGAGAGACGGTCACACAGTGGAGTCAGCAGTCTTAACCGTCCGTACTGCAAACACATTTGAGCTTCATCACTGTGTCTGTCACGCGACTCTGTTTCCCTTTCGGGCTTGAACTGATGGTAAAACTAAGGACATTTTTAATTGTCTTTACATTTATTTTGAAATATGAAGCTCGCGATTATGGAAAGGGGCGTTACATTTCCGACGAGCGCTTGCGGTGCACGGCCAATCACAATGCACTGGGTCATTTGGCCAATCAGAGCAGATTGCGCTTGTCGGAAGGAGGGACTTTATAGGAAACGACGCGTTTGAGAGAGGCGGGGCATAGAGGACCTACAATAATGTGTACAGTATTTAAAAACAGGGGCGTCGGATTGGGGGTAAAACCAGTACTGATTACCAGGGCCCCAAAGGAAGAGAGGGCCCTTGAAAAGTCTGGAATATATTTTATTTTACCTGGACATTTTCACGGGGGCCCATCAGGACTGCCTATGCAACGCCCCAGTTTAAAAATAATGTGTTTTCTGAACATTAAAACATGTCAACATATTCTGTTACACCGAATACACAAAATAATGATGTTTAAAAAAGCATCATATGACCCCTTTAAAATATAGCTGAAAGAATAAGAGATTCAAAAGCAGCGCTTGCGTTTCCTCCGCCCTCCTGACACGCAGAGAACTCTCCGTCTGCTCGCGCGACTCCTGCAAACGCGCCGCTGCCTTTTAAAGCGCGAGACGACATGAGCGCTGTCACTCTGACACTGAGCGAGGCAGACTCGGGAGCTTACGTCGTCTCGTTCATTTACCCCCCTTTTCGTTTTCCTTTTCCACCTCGCTGATAAACCATCGCCCTTTCATTTCTTCTTTCTTCATTGTACTGTAACTATCAAAGCTCCTTATCGCCGCCATGTACCGGTGTTTTGGGGAGCTGCTGACTCGCGGAGCGGGTAACGCTCTGGCCTCGGGATGCGTCGAGTCCGCTCTGCCGGCTTCCTCATCTTTGCTGAGGGTGCGTCACTACAGCGATGCCGCTGACAAGGAAGATGACCCGAACTTCTTCAGGATGGTGGAGGGCTTCTTCGATCGTGGCGCTGCTATTGTCGAAAACAAGCTGGTGGAGGACCTGAAGACCCGGGAGACGCCGGAGCAGAAGAGACACCGTGTGCGGGGGATCCTCAAGATCATCAAGCCCTGCAACCACGTCCTGAGCGTGTCCTTCCCCATCAAGAGGGACAACGGAGAATGGGAGGTTATCGAGGGTTACCGGGCACAACACAGTCAGCACAGAACTCCCTGCAAAGGAGGTGAGAGATAATATTGTTTTTATATCGTGCAGTAATGAGGCATCACAGATCAGTTTACGTGTGTTTTGCTCAACAAGAGGATCACATTCATGCTGACAGTTGTTGCCATAATGACTTGCAAACCTATATGCGTTGTCTTTTATTCATTATTTTTATTTATTTATTAATGTTTGCACGGCTTTAAATGTGGTATTTGGATATATTTGACCAGTCCTGCATTGTCAATAATTAATCATTTTGACACCCCTTGGACCTGCACAGGTGTATGTATTACCTGGGGAAAGAACCCTGATACTTTTGCTTTAAATCTTCTGCAGTTACAACTTTAGTTTTTAACTTGGCTTTAGATGAAAATAACAATTAGTCTTTAATGTAGGTCAATTATTTTGTCAAATGAACTGCTTCAATATAGAGCAGAATCCTAAACAGCAAACAATGCATAATTCGTTTTTTTTTTTTTTTTTTTTTTTTTTTTTAATGAAATAAATTATTCTGCAACTTTACAAGAGTTTTACAGAAGACCTTTATAACTGAATCACAGACTGATATTCAGGGCACCACCACTCTTGTTTTTGTTTTTTCTTAATAAACTTTTACAATATATTATTAATTACAATTACACCAAATGTTACATTTTACCATACAATATTAATATTATTGTCTTTATTTATTCAATTAAAGATGTCAGATTAAGCTGAGATTTTATTACTGATGGAAAACTGAATGAAAGCCTTTGTTTTTGTTTGTATTGTATCAATATTTTTATTAAACTTTCAATTAAAAAAAAATGAAATGGGGAAAATTGTACACTATCAGGCATCTTTGTGTGCCTTAGCTTGTTACTTTTGTTTTTGGATAACTCTGGTTTTTGACCTCAGAATATGTTTCCTGCTTGACATTTTTAGTCATTAATGTGAACATCCAGTTTCAACTGTTTATACTGACTTGCAACTAATTGTACCCTTATGCCAAACAAGAACAACAAGTTGTATCAAGTCAACTGTGTGTTTCCAATACACAAAGGATCATTCACATCATTCTGTTCGGTTCAGAAGGTCTATTCTTGTAAGGTTAATAAATATTTCCCTGGGTGCTAGCTGATAAGGAAGAGATGTGATGAGAATGGGGAAAATATCCATACATTACTTTTTCTGTTTCAGCGACATGCATATACTCCAATGAAAGGGTTGAGGCACATCCTCTTGTTGTAAATCAATGTGAGGCCCACAGAATCACATTCATTCTTGCAGCAGATGTTAAGAAGCAGTGGTCATCAAGAGATTGAGGCTGCACAGAGTGGGAGGGGGATGTCATCATGGCACTGCATTGTGTGTGATTTGCGGGGTGACGTATCGTGAGAGAGAGTTGGTGGATATGGGGGTGGGGCTCAGGTCCTCATCATGGGCTCATCATCTGTGGGACAGGACCACTGCTCACATTTACACATGGCATATGGAGACTCATCAGTGTGTCTTTGTTATTATGTCAGTGTTCCACCTTAGCATATAAACTGAAGGTATAGCCCATCCAAAAATTTACTCACCCTCGTGTAGTTCCAAACCTGTGTGACTTTCATGCTTCTGTGGAACATAAAAAAGATAAATGACAGAATTTTTTTTATTTTTGGGTTGACTATCCCTTTAAAGGATATTAATGTGACTCTAGCCATGCAGCAATATGAAATTATGAGAGAGTACTAAGGTTTAGATAAGCATTCCCCCTATTTAAATGCTTGTTATTGTGAACAATTCATGCTTGCACATGTTTAACTTACCACCCCTTCAAGGTCATGACCGCCTGCCTCCATATTTAAATCCAATGCCTACATTTCAAAATCCAATTAACCATCTTTACCCTACATTTTATCTTTTTTCATAATGTGTTACACTCGAATGTATCCCACAATGCGGAAAAGAAAATATCTGTTGCTATTTCCGTTTCAGCACAACTTTAATGAACACCATCAATGTGATTCTGATAAGACCAGTGCTGATAAGCATCTCAGCACAACAGCCTTTTATTTTAACAAATTATTTTCTCATCACAAACCAATGCAGGTTAGCAAATTTTGTGAAAGAATCATTTTGTGTGTTTAGGTGGCATGCAGTTCAAATTTGTCAGTAGTTAGCAAAACGGCCGATATTAATCGCAGCCCCTTTAATCATTTATGTGACGGCAGACAGAAGTTCTCCATGGCTCAAAGACTACCACTGACAAAAGTGCTGTGATTGACATTATCTATGTGTAATAGACAAGATTAGGTACACATTACAAAGTACAAGAGCAATTCAGTCATCACACACTGTCAGCTAATGGCTCAGTGCATTTCATCATCTGTTAGCCAAAGTCGTGCACGTGAATGTCTGAATCCCTGGATCAGCAGAAATGTTTGGCTGCATATCCTTTATTTGCGATACTAATGGAAAAAATGTGTGCAGGAAGTGCACATCCTGGTTATGATCAAGCACATTTGGCTTGCTAGGTGGAGATGCTGGAAAGGTTTCCTCTGTGCGTGGTTTTTTTTCTTCTTCATCCTTTGGATACAGTAGGTGATCTATGCTGAGTCATTCCTCCACTCAAGAGCCCCCGCCATCTCTCTCGCATCGTTTTCCCCTCCTCTCGGTGTGTATAAATGAAGACCATTTTAGCTATAGCGGAAAAAGCACATCTGTTCAGCTGGTGAGCTTTTAAACACAGACAAAATGACACCTAGAGGGGCAGATTTTCTTAATTGTTTTTCAGCAATAAAATGACATCATGTTCAATGGTTTAGTTGCATATTGGCCTGTATGTTGGCAGCTTCCTTGCTTGTATTATGAATATTAAATATGATCAAACATTAGAGCACATAATTTCACTCATGGATTTGGACTTACATTTTCAGAAACACTGTGAACTAATGCAGTCATTAAATATCACCGATTATTCCCAGTCTAATTTTCAGGACTGATGATGCAGCCAGGCAGAGGAGCTGAGTCATTGCAGCCTCCGGCCCAACACACGCGCATACTCACAAATACACAGGATTATATTATATTACATTACATTATATTATATTATAAAGCCTTTAAAGTCAAAATACACAGGACTCCCCTATTACCTTTCCCTCTCCTCTCTCAAGATCAGACAGAACATATAGCCTACTTTCCTTTTGATTTTTTTTTTTTATTTAACTTGTGGAAAATAATACAATTATATTATTTTATATTATAAAGCCTTTTAAGTCAAAAATTTTACACTGAATATTCATGCAATCCTTACCCACAAATCAAGAATAAATAAAAATTCATTGGTCCACTAGTGTGGGGTAACTTTATTTTATTTTATTTTATTTTATTTTACATAATGTATGTAAAATGGAAATTCGTTGGTCCAACAGTGTGTGATGTACATTATTAAATGTGTCCTTTTGATTACACAGATAAATGCTAATTAAAAATGACATGAAAATGACATATATACCTGTAGTTGCAGTGCAACTATTTTCGCAAAGATATTTATTCACTGTTATATAATGGCACACATGGTTTTTCTTAAAAAATCATTTCGTGCTCAAGGTTTGTGTAGCATACAGTATGCTTTATTAGAAACACAGTCTCTGTGCCCTTTGAGGTCACATCCATTCTGTGGCTTGCTTTAGGAAACCAACATTTGGCACCAGCTCCTCTAGAACGGAGTGTTGGTAGCACCTGTGCTAATGGAGCATGACCAGAGCACACAAGTTGAGTTGCAATTCTAGCTGCATAGCTGGAAAAGGTGACCCGTGTCCTCTGAACATGAATTGGCGCAAAAAAAAAAAAAAAAAATTCTCAAAGTGGTCTTGGTTTGTTACTAAAGTGCAATGTTACAAATCGAACTAGTCTTTAATTATGCAGTGCAGTTTTCGTATTCTGTCCTGTTTATCCTCATTCAATTCAGAATGAGGACACAGCTAAAGAAAAAAATCTGGTTTGTATAGTCTGTTTGTTTAAGCCCATTGTGTGTGTTCTTGGTGTTGTACAGAGTCTGATCCTTATTAGTGGGTAGAGAAAAGATCTGCTGAGGTTTTGGTAACCAGTTGACTCCTTGTAATGGCTGGGATTAAACCCAGTTTCATGGGCCCTTTTGCTTTTCCTTTTCAGGTATCCGATACAGCATGGATGTATCCGTGGATGAGGTTAAAGCTTTGGCCTCCCTGATGACGTACAAATGTGCTGTTGTGGGTAAGCTTTGCCCCCCACCCCAGTAGAATTGGGGTGAATTCTGCACTTGATATACAGTATTGCTGGATTGTGCGTTAGATCCCTCTTACACTCAAATCATTGAGTTATATTAGATTTCAGA
Source organism: Cyprinus carpio (assembly GCF_018340385.1). NCBI lineage: Eukaryota > Metazoa > Chordata > Actinopteri > Cypriniformes > Cyprinidae > Cyprinus > Cyprinus carpio. The sequence goes on from NC_056583.1 coordinate 13,873,314, forward strand.
AAATCCTTCATCCTCAAATATTACACATACTTTATCTTCTTCTAGATGTGCCATTTGGTGGAGCTAAAGCTGGAGTCAAAATCAACCCCAGGAATTACTCTGTAAGTACCAAACACGCATGTATGGACAGACTCCTGAAATAACTCTTTATCATGTCTCTGGGCTTTGTTTGCCTTTTTCATGGGCTCAATGAAGTGGAAATGCATTTCATGCCATCAGTCCTCCTTTCTCTTTAAAATGGTCCTTGCTCCCTGATTGCCCTGTTGAAAAAAAAATAAACGCATATGCTAGATAGGTATGTTTTGAAGCACAGCAGCTTGTTTTAGCTGGTTTAAGCAGGTCCTGAGTTTGTTATAACCTGGTTTAAGCTGGTCCTGAGCTGGTCCTAAGCAACTAACTCCTGCTCAGGACCAGCTCATAACCAGCTTATAACCAGCTCAGGACCTGCTTAAACAGCTCATGACCAACAAAAGACCAGCTTAAATCAGCTCAAACCAGCTGGCATGCTTTAAAACATTCCTAACCAGCATATGTTGTTTTTTCTTTTCAACAGGGTGGATGAAGTCCTGAATAAAGAGTCCACAGTATAAAGTTTCAATGTGTAGCAGTAAATCTTCCCTGTTGTTCTGTTTAATATTTGTAGAGATTGTCATAATTTATCAGAGGCTAAAATATAATTTGAGAATGTTTTTATTTACATTTTGATTTAATTTTTTTGTGCTGTTCAGGATAATGAGTTGGAGAAAATCACAAGAAGATTCACCATTGAGCTGGCCAAAAAGGGATTCATTGGTGAGTTTATTAAATTCAGTTATGCTTTTTGACTCCACTGCTTTGAATACCACACATGACCCCTACATTAAGGAATTCTGGAAAATACAAACAACATATAGTTCAGTCCTAAAGTTTGGGTTAGTAGGATTTTTTTTCCCAACAGGGACAAATTAAATTGATCAAAAGTGACAATTATGTCATTATATATTACATTACATGTATTATAAAAAAGTCTATATCAAATAAATGTTTTTTTTTATTTTATTTTTTTTTTACTTTATATTCATCAAAGAATCCTGATATCACTGTTTCCACAAAAATATTAAGGAGCTGTTTTCAACATTGATCAAAATAAATATGCCCCAAATCAGCATATTAAAACTATGTGTTTCATGTATCTCTACTGCATTTTTGATCAGATAAATGCAGCCTTGGTGAGCATAAGAGACTTCTTTTAAAAACAAGATATATAATATCACTGCATTGCAACCATTCTGGAGACATCAGGAAATCCTCAGGGAATTATAGGCTTTGGTTCCTTGCTCTTTTAACCCGGAAGAGCTTCAGCACCTTTGTGCTGTAAAAAATAAGTCTCGCTGTGTGCTTCCCTGCCCCCTTTGGAGCTGTTTTTGGAAATGTATTCAGGGTCAAGGCTGTCTGCATGGCTGTTTATCTGGATGCCTTCCTGTTTTCCTCACCAAAGCAGCTGGTACTGGTATGGGGGGAAGGGCAGTGCACTCTCACAGCGTCAGAGTGGGCACTGAAACTCCAGCTCTCCATTAAAAACAACACAAGCTGCCTACTCAGATCATTTGTTGCATTGCCTCTTAAAATACTTTTCCCTGAGATGTGCAATCAAGCCTTCATAAGTACAATTAGCATAGTTCATAATAACTGATGCGAAACCTGAGTGATCCCTGTGCCTGGACACATGACCACCGTCTGCTTTCATGACACAATTAATGCTGACAAGTTGTAAAAATATCTCATTCTTCTCTCCCTCCCCTGTTCTTTTGCATTCAGGACCTGGCATTGACGTACCCGCCCCTGATATGAGCACTGGTGAGAGGGAAATGTCCTGGATCGCTGACACCTATGCTAACACTATTGCCCACACCGTAAGCAACTGTCCATCTCTTATAACACTTAAATTATTAATTACTACATACATAATTAAATTATTAACTATGCCAATAAAACTCCCATTGAGGTTTTTCCTTTTTATCACTTGTAGATTAATATGCCTAGCCTCTTAACCAAACTGAAAGGTTGAAAAGCATATACCATTAAGGATATCTGAGCAATAAGTGTTACAAAGACAAAAGTTCACAGTGATTAGAGGCTTCTGTAAGAAGTAAAACTTTCATTATCATCTTTATCAGCAAACTTACACCCTTTGTTTGTCCATCTCTGATAGTGTTATGCTATCTATACAACAGACAGTGTAATGTTTACCTTTGTGACCTATTAAATGGATAAGTTATAGCTTTATTTGCAATGACGATAGCAACCAGTTTGCTTTCTTATTATATTGAGTATGTACATATTTTAGAGTGTTTTTCCTTTTTGTGATGTGATTTTGGATGACAGCTTCAGCTAGCACAGAGAGAGAACAAAGCTGGGTCACTGGAGTATGAGGATTCCTAAAACTGAAAGAGGCTGCCTGAAATGACAAAAATGGCCAAATCATACAGATTTTCTTTTAGTGTGTTTGCTGTGGTGCTTGTGGTCAGGGTTGTTTCTACTAGAGGGCTCTTACCATAGTTAAATCATCTAATACAGTACTAGCACTATCACCATGGCAACAAAAGAATGGTCATGTTTTGTTCTTTTTTCTACTTTTACATGGGAGGGTAATGACTGTGTCAAACAATATCCAGCTTTGCAAAACTCTATTGTCCAAAGGATCCTTTCAGAATTAGTAAAGTCAGAATGGGGAGAAGGCAAGAGTCCAGTCACATCCAAGCACACTGTCACCCTGGAAACAACCTGACCTCAGAATGCAGCATTTTATATAACATTACCTTTTCTGTAGCCTTAAGAGATGTGCTACAAGCACAGACAAATATTTGAGACCCTTATAAAGCTGACCTTAACTCTCATTTAGTTCTGGCATGCTAAATGTGCATATGTATCTATAGCTTGATAAAATCTGTTATTAAAATTATGATTAATAATTATTTCACAATATGGCTGATAACATGTAAGATGCTACATTTTTTGTCTGAATAAATGTAAAATAAAACACTAAAAACTAAGTTTTCTTAATGCTACCAGTACAAATGAATTTAGTCATTAATGTACAGTATGAAAAATGCATATTCATTTTGAGATTTACTGAAGACTGTATTTGCAATGTTAAGCATGTTTAAAGATGTACTTATCTAAAGGATTTTTTTTTACCATTGAAGTATTTATTTTTTATATATATATATATTTTGTTTTCTCTTTAGCTTTATTTTATATTTATTCCCTTTATAATTTCAGTAATTTTAATACTTAAAACTTGAAACAGAATTTTTATTTGTTCATCTTATATTTTATTTCATTTCAATTTTAACAAAACATGTTGATAATAGTTTTAGTTAACTGTATCAACATTGATCTAAATGTAAGCATAGGGGAAATGAGCATGAAAAATCCAGTATCAACTGTCACTGACAAATTAAAAATGTTGCTTGTCCCAAAGCTGGTGTGTTTGAGACACAAGGGAAACTCTGTCACTGTTCTACAAGGGAACAGTAAATGATTGATGATATCAGTGGTTGATCATGCGGTTGAGTTTATAAAGGGCAACAATCAGTCTTCACTAATACTGCAGTCTCAGGAGATTTGCATGTACACAGCGGCAGTCGAGGGAAACATTGCATAAGCTTAGACTTACCAGACATGCAGATCATCTTGATTGAAATGTCCAGCAGTAATGACATACTTTGATTTCTCTTTTTTGCCCAGCAGATTATTATGATGCATATTATGTGATTTGATAGCATACGTTTTTTTTAAAATGACTGTATGCTTGTTCGGAGGTTAATTAGGCTGCTGTAATACATACAGTATGTTATTGAGATGTTGTCCATCTCTTGCAGTAACCTCTGCTCTGGCCACTGTTGTGCGTCATCTGTGAGGAGAGCACAGGTCTCCTGTCTCGATGCCGTTTCCTCATTCAGTGACATAAATAGGGCTACAGTAGCTGCCCTTGGGGAAGCTTGTAAGCTGCGCTTAGAGAGTGACTCCTCTCACGTACCGTAACAACAGCACAAGACCCCTTCACACCAATCCAAGAACTCTGGTTGTTAGTGTATCACATGTTGTCCTCCTCCTACCCTCTGAACAGCCCTGACTGGTGCTTGTGTTTTTGGATGAGAAACAGATTACCAGTGTTGGCTGAAGTGTTGAGCTGAGAACCAAGCACTGGTTTTTATTCAGAACAGGTTTCATTAAAAAATACTGGAACTGAAAGTTATCCATGACATTCAGTTTCATTAATGGTTCCACATTAACGTGGACTTAAAGATACACATTCATAACAGGTAATTACATTAAAAATTGTAATTAAATGTTACCGAAAAGTTAGTATTGTATAGTAAAATTAGAAACTGAATCAGTATAATATTTTGTAAATACTACTAATGTTCCAGTGTCTTTTTAGTATCATATTATAGTTTTTATGAATTTTTTGTTTTCATTTCCATATATTCTGTTTTTATTTTCATTATAGTTGTAGTTTTAGTAATTTTGTTGTCTATATATATATATATATATATATATATATATATATATATATATATATATATATATATATATATATATATATATATATATATATATATATATATATATATAAAAGTCTAAATGAAATGTTGCCATGGTTACTAGCTGAAAATAAGTGTTTTTTTTTTTTAATTTCAAGTGACAAATGTTTTTTTTATATATATATATATATATATATATATATATATATATATATATATATATATATATATATATATATATAGTTTTAGTTTTACAGTAGTAACTATAATAACTCTGTTGTGTTTTTGAAATTTGTGTGTTACTGCGATAGAAAGTATAATACCCTGATTGGCCCATTTTTCTGTTTTGTTTGTGTGTCTCTCTCTTTCTTTCTGTAGGATATCAATGCCCATGCCTGTGTGACGGGTAAACCCATTAGCCAGGGTGGTATTCATGGCAGAATCTCAGCCACTGGTCGTGGAGTCTTTCATGGCATTGAGAATTTCATCAATGAAGCCTCCTACATGAGCAAACTGGGCCTGAACCCTGGATTTGCTGACAAAACCTTTATTATTCAGGTATAAAAGACAATTTGAAGGTTTTTAACTTTGCTTTAACTAGTTTTCTTTACTATATTTGAATGATTGGTCCTTAGTTTTTCTATGCAATAAAACTTCACTGGTAGAGTGAAGTAATGGTGCTTTTCCACTGCACGGTACAGCACGGTACGGATCGCTTTTGGGGGGGTTTCCAGTACCTGGTACTTTTTTTCATTACCACTTCAGCTGAGGTTCCAAGCGAGCCGTACCTTTACCAAAATGCGATGTGTAAACCCTGCTGATCATTGATTTGCCGGAGAGACTGGAGATTAACTGCTTAATTTGAATTGTGTCGTAAGACACTAGACCCGCTAGATTTAAATCAGCACAGCCAGCGAGGATTGAATGCAACTTTTTTTGAATGAACGCAACCGTTTCAAACAAACACACCTTTTTTTAAAAAACAAAAAACAAAATAATGGCTGTTTTGTGGTCTTATGAGGAAGTACAGACGTTCCTCTCATTGATAGCTGAGGAGCGGTGCAACTTTAATGACATGTCTATAATCCCGCCCCCTTTCGTTTTGGGCCAAAATAACCAAGTGACAGTATAATATGCTGACTAAATATTCTTTTGCTGACACAAAAAAGGAAGAGTTAACCATATGTCAGCATCTAGTACATCTCAGTTCCTTGAAATCACGTGCTGTAAGAATCCCACTGCAAATACCGCAGACAACGGCTTTTCTTTACAGCTGTGAAATCTGTTGACTTTCCCATGAACCTGCAGGTTTATTCTCTAGGATTAAGATTTAGTCGTTTTGTCTTTGGGTTCTAATGAATTCCAGTCTTAATCACAGTGTGGTCGAAACTCAATTCAATCAGTGCAGCCCAGACTATAGAGGGAAGGGATTCTCATCAACTGTTGCGCTGGGATTACTGCCTCACGAATCACATTCTCTTTCTAAAGATTTAGTGCCATGTGTAGTGAAGAGACAAGAGATGTTGTTGTCACATGTTGTGGATTTAGAGCCACACAGAGAAGAGATAGCATAGTCATTAGTATCAAACAAAGCCTCAGGAGAGGAGTGGTATCCCCGTTTGTCCTTTTGTGATATGAGCAGCCCTATGCATTTCCCCTTCTTACATGCACATGACATCTTGCCAGAAATACCTTTGATGAGGTGAATAGGCTTCCCAGTATAAGCTATTTCCAGTATTTCTCTTGTTATTATGACAAAGCTGCTTGTTATCAAACCTCTTTTGTGAAACTAGGAGAACTGATATCAAATTAATTAATCACGATTATTTTTGTGACTTATGAAGCTTCAAGAACTGTATGTTCTTCAATTAAAAGCAACAGTTATAATTTTTAATTTTTTTTATTATTGTAATATTATATAAGAATTGCTTAGTTTACATAATACGTTTGATGTTTTTTAGCTTTTTGATTTCGATTAGAGTTTTATTGTTTAACAAATTAATAATAATATATTAATTTAAATACTTTTTAGTCATCTTAAGGGCCCTCTTGGAAGTTTGAGGCCTGGTTGAGAACCATTGATAGCTAGTCTATGCTAAATCAAAACCACACGGGGGCGCCATTTCCATATGTTTTACCACAATTTATCCTAGTTTCCTATCTTGTCATGCAGGGTTTCGGTAATGTGGGTCTGCATTCCATGCGTTACCTCCACCGTTATGGTGCCAAGTGTGTGGGAATTGCAGAAATCGATGGCAGCATCTGGAACCCCCACGGCATGGACCCCAAAGAGCTGGAGGACTACAAACTGGTCAGTTAAGGGTCCATTTACAATAGCTTTTCTGAATCTCTAGTAAGAATTTGCCCTTTTTTCTGTGCTTAAACTGTTTTTTTGAATATGTTTCTGCTTTCTCTTTAGCAACATGGTACTATCGTGGGCTTCCCCAACTCTCAGCCATATGAGGGAAACATTCTGGAAGCTGAGTGTGATATCCTCATCCCTGCAGCTGGAGAGAAACAACTGACCAGGAAGAACGCTCACAATATCAAAGCTAAGGTCTGACACCAACAGCATCGGCCAGATGTGCTTGCTATGCTTAAATGTTCTTTACCAATGCTGAACGTATTATTTTTTTATGGCTTCAGATTATTGCTGAAGGTGCTAATGGTCCCACTACACCAGATGCTGACAAGATCTTCATAGAGAGGAACATCATGGTCATTCCAGTAAGAGAACAACATTCTTTCAAACTCTGGCATGCTTCAGGAAAATAGAAACAGGAATAATGATTTATATCTTGATGTGCAGGACATGTACCTGAACGCTGGAGGTGTCACAGTCTCCTACTTTGAGTGGCTGAAGAACCTGAACCACGTCAGCTACGGTCGTCTGACCTTCAAGTATGAGAGGGACTCCAACTACCACCTGCTGAGTATGCGTTTAAACTTCCTCCAACCACTCTGCAGCATCCTATCAGCCTCGGTCACTCAAAGAGTACCACCATGAAATCAGTGGACTTACATAATTAAATTATTCAAAGCTATTGTCTGCCAACAGGCATGTTCTCTGTAGCACCCTCCATGTTCTAATTTTACTTAATTCCCTTTCCTTGCATCACTCCCTCGCTTTTGGGACTTATTCTTAGCATGCAGGCAGGCCTGATGCAGAGCTGTGTTATCAGCAGGGTGTGACAATGTTTCCTACAGGAGAGTTTGAACCACCCCTGCTATTGTTTGCTATATGTACTGGGTCACATGGCTTAGGGGTAGTTCACCTAAACATGAAAATTCTGTCATCATTTACTCACCCTCATGTTGTTACAAACCTGTATGAGTTGCTTTCTTATGTTGAACATAAAAGAAGATATTTTGAAGATTGTTGGTAATCAAACAGTTGGTGGCTGCCATTGACTTCCATAGTAGGACAAAAAATACTATGGAATTCTCATTTTTGGGTGAACTATTCCTTTAAGTTGTGCTCAGAAACAGAATGTGCATTTTTTCCAAACATCACTCTTACAACCTTTGCTGAAACAGAGGGAATTTGAATAATTAATTTTTATCTTTTCTTTTGTCCAGTGTCTGTGCAAGAGAGTCTTGAAAGGAAGTTTGGAAAGCAAGGTGGCCCCATCCCCATTGTCCCCACTTCTGATTTCCAGGCTCGTGTAGCTGTAAGTGTCCACAATGTTTTACCTTCTTTGCCTTGTGTGTACACACACACACAGATATATGTGTGTATATAGAGAGAGAGAGAGAGAGATATATAGAGAGAGAGATACACACACACACATATATATATATATATATATATATATATATATATTTAGGGGTTGCACCACTGCTGATTTCTGCTAGTTGATTTCTTATTTAAAAAATACTCGAGTTACTCGACTACTTGTGGTTCATGCTACTGTAAATGAAAAGACATGAAATTATAAATAAATGCTTATTAATTCATTGCCTAATGCAACAATTACATATGTAAATTGTCAAAACTTTATAATTATGACATTATATATTTAAATGTTCATGTAACAGCCAGTATTTGTATCTGTATTTGTTTCTGTAACAATCACAAAATTATTCGTATCTGCATTCAGATAAAACCAGGTGGAAAGTCGTAGTTACTTCATAAGAACGTAATGATTATCTTTTTTTTTCATAGTTATCACTGAACAAGTAGGCCTGTGCCATGTTAAACTAAAATAATTATTAATTTCTAAAAATATATTTATCATGCAAGCAGAGAGATGTCTTGACAAACGTTTAGTGATCATTTGAACTTGACTGAATTAATTCAATGCGCACATTTTCATTATGCAGAACTCTTTAAGCGAGCCTTTTTGTGAACTTCACTAAACTAATGTGCATGGGCCACGCAAACCAGCAAAAGATAAAGATGCAAACATGTAGGCCAAGTAGAAAATGTATCTGTATCCATGTTGATTATTAGCCTACTCTTGGAGAGAACTGGTTTGGTTTTGGAGAGACTGAGACACGCAACGCGGCTGTTTGATTGGTGAGCGCGCTGTGCTTGTTCCATTCATTTGTTTCATATCGTAGCCTCAGGTTTAAATCATTGTGTTTTAAATATAAACAAATAATGTAACATTTATGATGCATTATTATAGGTGATATTAGAACGTAACTACACGCAATATTGTAATCCTAAAATTCATGTTGTATTTGCAAACTCTGTGCATGCATTATGGTTAATGCATGCTCGAGTAGTCGATTGTTTCCGACAGCGCCGACTAGTGGTTGATCGACTAGTCTATGCAAGCCCTAATATATATATATATACACCTATATACACAAAACATTAATAGAATAAAGGAATAAATAAAACAAAAGTATATTCTTTTGTTTTATTTATTCCTATATTCTATTAATGTTTTGTGTTTTATTTTAATTTATTTATTATTATTTATTTTATTTAAGTTTTGTTAAATTAAATTTAGTGAATCATAGTCTGAGGAGCAAAACAATCCCCACATCTATAAATACATTTTGGTTTTCAATCTGATTTTTTTTTTTTTTTTTCAGACTCTTTTTTTTTTTTTTTTTTTTTTTTTTTTTTGTTATGTATGTATATGTCTATTTATTTAATGTATTTTATTTATTTTGTTAATGGTAAATTTTTTAAGTGTATTTTTCTAAAAAAAATTTGGTATAACCATTGATTATTGACTAGATTTTGATGTATTTGTCATACAGGGTGCCTCAGAGAAGGATATTGTGCACTCTGGTCTTGCCTACACCATGGAGAGGTCGGCCAGAGTAAGTTCTTTTAATGTCACTGAATACCGAAGCTGACACGCATAGAGTATTCAGTCGTACTGTCTGTAAAACAACACCAGATAGAGCAGGAACCGCCCTTGACTCCTCAGCTGCTTTATAACAGCGTTATATTGTCATAAAACATTTGAAAGATAATTTCCAAAACATTCAGCCCTCGCTTCAGGCAGATTTTAGTCTAGTGTGGTATAATTATCATGTGAAGAAAACCACCTCGCCCATTGCACATATGTTGTTGTTATCTATAGATGCTCTATCTGTTTTTCCTTTTTTTTAAATGAGCTTCAATGTAGTCAAACCTGTATTCATGTAGTAATATTTTCCCTTTGCAGCAAATTATGCGCACAGCAAACAAGTACAACCTTGGCCTGGATTTAAGGACGGCAGCTTACGTCAACGCCATCGAGAAGGTCTTCAAGGTGTACAGTGAGGCTGGACTGACCTTTACATAAATGACCCAAATTTCCCTTTGCAAAAAAAAGATAAAAATGTCTATCAACCTCTCGATCCCCCTCTACAACCTTTTTAACATATCAGAGTTTACATCAACCTAACCCTATTTCCTCTATTGTAACACCCTCATGCTCTCATATCCCAGAAGCTCCGTCCTCATGAGTTTGAGAACTCTAAAGCGGTTTATTTTGTTCTGAGGCTGCAGTTTTCACTTCTTTTCTGTATGTGATGTGGTCTCAAAACAAACTGCCACCAATAATCAGGTTTTTCAAGTGTGTCTAGTTGTAACTTGTTTATTTTGTCCCTGATTTTTGTATTGATCCGTGGCAAACTAATGTGGTCCTCTTCAAGTGCAGCTGATGAGCACTGTTTTAAATGTCTGTTAATTTGTCATGTTGGCCCTGGCTTCCTCTCGCCTCAAAATTTTACTTCAACTTGGTCCGTTTTTGTCCTGATAGGTTTCATTTACTTTATTCTTATTGTTCATTCTTGCAAACCATTTAAACATGGTTATTGCTACAGTAATGAAGAGCGTTAAAGATGCCTTACACCTGTGAGCAGGAGTTTTATACTCAGAGGAATTATTTTGTCAGTATTGTTCATGTAGTGCATCACACAAAGGGAAACCCAGCATGATTTGTCTCATCTTAATGTTTTGACCTAGAGATGTAATGAAGGTCTAGCTGACAATGTGCAGTATATTTAGGTACAGATTTTTTTGTATCTGATGCAATTCACACCCCATAACATTTAGAGATCTGCTAGTTGTTAAACCTAGAGGACCGGGAGCACTTGCGCTTACATGCAAGCTGGAAGTTGCTTGCCAAGCTTGTATTCACCCATATCTGGAACTACAGTATGTTTTGGAAATTTATATTGCATTTTTTGTTGAGAATAAAACAAATTATTATAATTTATTTTCTGTTGTATTTTTTCTCAGTGTCACCAAAATACTGCATGTACTGTAGCACACTCATGTAGCAAATAAATTATCCCTATTATGTAGATAATTTTCCTGTTTCTGTCATGTTGTTAATTAATAAGGACTACATAGCACGTTCAAGCGCGTTTATCATTATTATTATTTTTTTAAATGTCCATTTAACTAGCCAAAATCAGTTCCTGAAGGCAATCCACAAGGAAGTGACATCATTTTGATGGGACAACAACAACACAAACACCAGTAAGTATTAGTAATGGATTTTATTAGTTCTGTGATGTTTTGTGGTATTAGCTGGTTTGTCTTATCTTAAAACATGGCATCATGTTTAACAATATTACAGAAAGCATTTCAAGCATAAAAAAAAAACTCACCATGTATACTAACTCAATCTCCCTCTGAGACACAGTTCTTTATTTGCATCACGTTAAGCATCAGTTTTATTGGCTTTGTGTAATTAATAATTATAATTAACTTTAACTACAGCATATTTAACAGAAATATAGGCATTGCCTGTTTCAAGATGACATAAAACATACAGCTTCCGGAGAAACATTCAGTGCTGCCATACAAAGTTTAAACAATGCAGGATTGTGGGGTCCAGTTAGAGTCCAGTGATGAGTGAGAAAGTTCATGTTCAAAGTATGCAGGCTCACTTGAACAGGCCCTTCCCAATGTCCACAGCCTGATCAGCGGGGCCTTTGTCTGCAGACAGAATGTATTAATCAGAGAGTTTCAAACTGGATGAATATGATAATGGGAGAAATTAGTTTCTTTCCAAGGTCTCCTATCAAAGGAAACTAAAATGTTACCTCCACCCTCTTTCTGGCCTTTTGCACCTCCTGCCTTTTTCTTGTCTCCTCCGATTATTGCTCCAACTTTCTCTTTGGCAACATCAGCTGTAACATTTATAAAAGTTAATGGTCATGCCTGTACGTTTTAGGAAAAGTAAGCTATAAGTTACAGAAATTACTAGCACTCCTTGTAATTAATTTAATTTGTTACATTAGTTTTCAGGCATCAATTTCAGGTTTTTAATTTTCAAATGCCATGCTGTTACTTTCAACAGTGCATAGATGCATTAAATAAATGTTATAAAATATGTCTTGAACTTACCAGCCTGATCGATTAACTTGTCCACTTTCCCATCCGCTGTACCCTTGATGAAGTCCATGTTTCGTGTCTGATGTCAGGCAGGAACTGAGTGTGCATCAGAGATGCGTGTACTTATAGGCTGCTGTGTTTAACATTTTTTTTTTTTTTTGTACTGTATACAGGGTGTGGCATCACACACAATACTATACTGGAAATACAAGCTTTCACTGTTGGTAAATTATTGTTTTGGTAAATACAGGGTTGCGTGACTCATTAAGGAAGCAACCTGAGAATTTTTTGCAAAATGAGTCAAGCTGTGTCAAGAATTTTTACACTGGTTCGGTTTTTGTATCTGAAATAATATGTGACCATGTTCCTAATGTTTTTTTGTCTTATGCATTTTGATGCTAAAGAATGTGTTTATGGTTGGTGGGTTTGTTTGAACTCCAGGTGCAAAGGAACAGAAACCTCCATTGTGACATGAACACCACACTGAAAATCTAGCAAACAATTTAAGTTAGTATTCTGGTTCAAACAAGTAGGGCTGTGCATAAAATTCAATGTCATCCTCGTTCACATGGAAATCATCAGCCGTTGTAACTTTGATAAATTATGATGTTTTTATCAGCTGTTTTGACTCTCATTCTGACGGCACCCATTCACTGCAGAGGATCCATTGGTGAGAAAATTATGTAATGTAATTACTAAATTTCTCCAAAGCTGTTCTGATGAAGAAAAAAAAAAAAAAATAATCTACATCTTAGATGGCCTGAGGGTGAGTACAGCTAATTTTCAGTTTTGTGTGAACTATTCCTTTAATCAATATTTGGTCAAAAGATACATAACAAAGCATGGGCAAACAGATTTGCTTCTCGCCTCATTTTTCTCTCCCAACGCAAATTTCTCACTAACTAGACTCAGTTGTTTTCTCAGCATACTGGGTGTGTGCTGATGTATCCCTATAGAGGGTAAATGCTTGTGGGCTGTGTGAATGTGTTTTGGCTTGATGTTTGTTTGTTGAATACCTGTGCAGATCTTGATTCTGTAGTGCTACATCATAAAAATATACCTTGCAGTTCATTACCCTTTATCCTCTAAAGTTTATTGGAAGTTTATTAAAGGAAGCTTATTTGGACTTTTTTTTTTAACTAGATTTAAAAATAAAATAAAATAGAATAGAAAATACTTTATTTTTTTATTGTGAAAACTGTTTCTGCACTTTTTTCCAGTGTATTTTGTAGTGCATACATTTATAAAGGACACTTCTCTAATCCTGCTCACAAAATCAAATTTGACTCAGCGGCATAGATTTCAACAAAACTCTTTATTCCACTTATATAGTTTATAAAATCAGCTTGCCTGCTTTGACGCCAACATAAAAGGTATCTAGGACATTTGTTTGTCTGTGTGTGTTCCAGAGAGAACAAAGAGAGTAAGGCTCAAAGCAAAAAGCTAGAGAAGATTGTGTTTCCGTGTTTTGTTCAGCTTTGTGTGTGTGTGTGTGTATGTGTACTGTATATATGTGTGAGTATGAGGGTGTGTGTAAGTGAATATAGGAGTGCTGATAAGGCAACATGCAGTCTTCAGTTTTTTTGTGGCTTCAAAAAAAAAGAACAAACTGTTATGTTTAATAGCTTTGTCCTAGTTACCTAAAGCAGATACAAGCCTGGGGTGGATCTGAACACACCATTGATTGACAGGACAAGGGCTGGGTTTGGGTCGCCATGACGGCAAGGCTAAATTAAAATGAAGACCATCATCTTATTGGTAAAGATCTACACTTCTTAGCATTCCCTTGGTAAAACAGTGCCTAGAGCACAGCACAGTGCTACAGAACACCAATGACAAACTTTGCAGTGGTTCTGTAGTATTGCTTTTACATTGCAGCATCACAAATTCATGATCGCACACGACTTAACATGCATTGCAACAAAATCAGGACAAAACAGGATGTGTTTGAAGATTTGATCTCTTTCTATAACACTGAAAGATTCCTTGTCCTAGCAGCCGAAGGATTCAACACCCTTTTTCAATGCAAACCTCATTCAGTCCCAAATCTCATGTGTACAAGCTAATGAAGAAATGCAAGTCTAGCACAGCTACATCAATAGGGATATTCGTTTTTTGTTTTACAGTATCTATGTATACAGTATGCGTTCACATTTTGTGAATAAACATATTTGTTCGTACTCTAACAAATCACACGGTATGTCTATTGGTCAAGCACACAGTAACTCTATTCTGCACACATACTGAACTAAAGGAATGTAATGTATCTCTTAATGTACACACAACATATTGTGTACATTGCAGCATTTTCAAGACTAAATAAATTGAAACATGGCTATGATCTCACAAAAATCCAGACACACATTGCTACATGCCCTGATGAAATGAGATGTATTGCTTTTCTTACATTACTGGTCATGCAGGTTTCTTTATTCTTTTCTTTTTCTTTTTTTTTTTCTCAGCCATGCTCCTAAAAGACCACTTCAACCTCTGATATCAGCCTCTTGGCTTCACGGTTCCTGTCCATGTATGAGTGTTTGTGTGTGTGTTTTAGATGAGGTGTGGATGGGTAGAGGAATGACAATAACACTAAAGAACAGCATAATGACACCACAGGTGGAGAGGAGGGGAAGCTTCACACATCTAACGACTACAGGGCTCAGGGAAAGTCTTTTTCAACTTGGTTTTCCATACAGTCACAAAAAATATCAGTAACATCTGGAGTCTGGAAGGGTTGAGGCTTTGGAGCAGAAACTCAGAGGTGGAGAGTCAGAGGGAAGAGAGGGGACTGTTTCAGCTTCAGGCCTCTGGACTAATAACCCTGATGAACAGAAAGTACACAGATTAAGTCATTTCATATATGGTGTAATTCTGGTATTCTTATCTACACAGATGCAAATGCTTTGGACATTTTCCATGAAGAGAGTTTGCAATAAAGTCATTATTTTTTCAGGAAATAGTCAGTGAAAGTAAGTTTAACCTTAACTTTCAGGATTGCAGGTCAAATAAACAAAAAATGTAAATCTGCATGCAAACAAATATATATATATATATATATATATATATATATATATATATATATATATATATATATATATATATATATATATATATATATATATATATATATAAAATAAGTAATGGAAGACCAAAGTGAAGGGTTTTCCTAGAAAGTACTTTTTCTCTGGTCTCACCTCTCCACCGTCTCCTCCTTCCATGCCACCCCCATGAGAGAAGTCACCCTGTGAAATACAGACACCATTAAAATCCAAGATATAGCTGTTTTCTGCTTTTAGATCCATCTGGCATTCATATATTCAGCAGTGAATCGTCATATGGAGTGCAACCACAGCTTTTGTCATGTTAAACAGCCATACTAAATAAAATCCATGCAGGGATGCAGCACAGGCCTCTCAGACTCTGTGCAGAGGGGCAATGTCTGTTCACTGCAGTGTGTTATGACTGCTGTCTCTGCAGAGATGGAAGGAGGGATGGAGGGATGTAAACGATGGCCATGTAGAAGGTGAATGCAGCTGGGAGGCACATCTTCTTCTGTCTCTGCAGTACAGCTGTGCTGAGCTCTTCTGCTGAGTCACTGTCAGGTCCAGACACTCCTCCAAGCACTTTCTGCCTCACAATAGTCTTAGTCTATTCTCTTTCTTCTTTCTTCTTTCTTCTTTACCTACCCCACAAAATCTTTCCTTACAGCTCTCAGAATCAACATAAAATGCTATTTGCAACTAATTTTACTTTCATAATCTAATGTATTTAAAAGTTAAACAGGCTATTCAATAAAATGTTGCAATCTGTAACATGCCAAAAAGGAAAGTTGTTTCAAGTAATAAGTGCTTACAATTTCATGAGAGATTCTGAAGACAAACATCTTACTTTAAGTAACGCTCTGAAGGCCTAACTTTGGTCCTAGATGAGCCACCTTTCCTATATATGCACAATGTCCAAACATTCAAAAAATTCATATTATTTAATTTTTTTCTTTTTAAAGACCATCATTCAACAGTATTTTCAAGAGGAGCATCAGCAAGTAGCAAGAATATTGCACAGGGAAAACAAAAGCATGCATCCACGAGCAGTTAGAAATGCAGAATGCAATAGGACACTTCCATTAGTAAGCTGTCTGAGGATGTGAAAGTGTAACTGTTTAGCATAAGTCTGAATCATGCTATTTTATTGTATCTGTACTGTCCTGCCAGAATATATGTTCTGGTAGAAGATGAGTTATCATCACAATAGAGTTCCCAGGTTGTTAGTTGATGCATTTGGAATGAGGACCGATCTGTCATTTGCTTTACATACTGGTAAAAAATGCATAGGCTGAATACACTGTAAGTCGCTTTGGATAAAAGCATCTGCTAAATGCATAAATGCAAAGCTGTTTGTCCTTCAAGTAACATGTGTCAAGTGAAGATTTGCCTCTCTTTACATTTATGCATTCAGCAGACGCTTTTATCCAAAGCAACTTACAGTGCATTCAGCCTATACATTTTGTACCAGTATGTGTGTTTCCTGGGAATTGAACCCATGACCTTTTGTGCTACTAACGCAATGCTCTACCACTGAGCCACAGGAACAGTCTCTTGATTATGGTATTAGTGTATCAATTTAAAATTGCTGTCAAGTGATTAAAGATCACTGCAGTTCATTCAGTACATCTGGCCAGTGTTGTTACTAAAACTAAAACTATTACACTTAATAATATTTAATTAAAATGAAGCTGAAATAAAACAAAATACAAATATTAGATGAAAATCTCAAACCTAAAAAACTCAAAATTAACTGAAATAAAATAAGTTGTAGTAATTACTAAAACTAAAATGAAAAAAAGAAAGAAAGCTAAATAGAAATATTTAAAATAAATGAAAATTTGTGAACACTGATAATATTAGCTCATTAACTTGATGGGAACTGATGGGAATTCAGGTAATCAGTGAGGTAATCAATGCAGCCATTCTTTCTCATTATGCACAATGAAGAGAATGACTCCAGAGGGGACTGAATGAAGGTAACTGAACTCTGCTGTTATATGGATGGTTGCGCACATTTGCCCCATCAGTGTGGTGTGATACAGTCAGCTAATATTAAAGCTCAGACTCAAATGCAGCATCGAGTATATATATGCCACATTCACAGGCTACTGGCACTTCTGTCTACAAACCAAATCAACCATTCCAAACCCAGTTTAATAAGCACCTCATATAAAGCCTCATCCTGTTAACAGCACAATTGCAAACAGGGAAAAACAAAACAGAATATGTTAGACACAAAATACTAGTATTTATACAGTACATATTGCATAGTGCAGTATTATTAAACAAAACTGTGTTTTAAAGACAAATAGATGTCGAGTTTGTGGTTATGCCAGATTAGACATAGATCCCTTAGGCTAGTCTTAAGTAATTTAAAGGTGTTTTACAATGCAATACACAAGAAAGATTAAATAAAAATGCTTTTATTTAATTTTAATTAATTTTATTTAATTAAAAAACGATGCTTTTCATACTTTTCTGGACCTTGACAGTTTAATTTACTTGGCAGTTAATGGGACAGTCACGAGCCTCCTGGTTTTCATCCAAAATTTCTTAAATTGTCTTCAGAAGATGAACAAAGCTTTTACGGGTTTGGAGTGACATGGGGGGTAAGTGATTACTGACAAAACTTTCATTTTGGGGTGGAGTAACCCTTTAAAAGATGTGAATTTAATTTGATTCTGGAGAAAGGGTGACATCTAGTGCTGGTTGAAAAGAGCATAAACGTGCAGTCACTTACTGGGTTGACTAGGCCAGTTGTTGCAGCCACATTCTCCAGTCCCTCTACTGTCTTCTGTCCAACTTCATTAGTGCTGCCTACCGCTGTTTCACCAACAATATTCGCCTGGTCGGTGGTCCTCTGGGCAACTGTGAGGGTTGATATTACAGAGAGTTAATGTAAATGACTTCTCAATTCTCAGTTTCTATTCTCTCAAGATGCACACATATTTATTTCTCACCTGTGTTTACGCCTGACACCACTCCCTCCTTTGTCTTGTTGCCTGAAACATGAGAAATAAACATGAAATGTTCTTCAGAAATTGAGGACTGGTACAAAAACACCAAATAAGTTCCATATAAAAAGAGGCAAAGCCATCCTAGATATGGCTATTCTGTGTCAACATGTGAAATATGCAGTTTTTACATTGATATGGACATAACAATAGACAATGTTTTTAGAACAGCACACATTTTTTTTTTAGATTGCTGGATAGTTCATAGAGTAGATAGTTGTCAATCTACTATGTAATGACAAGTGAAAACAGAATTAAAAATATTTGAAACAGATTAAACATTAACAACATGCAACAGATTTTAAACAATATGTAGCATACTTGAGATGCTGAGACAAAAACAGTAATATTGTGAAATATTATTATTATGATATTACAATATGATTACAATTTAAAATATATATTTTTTTAATATATTTTAAAATGAAATTTATTCCAGTGATGGCTGATTTTAGCAATTATTAATCCACTCTAAAGTGTCTCACAATCATTCTTATGCTTTTTTTTTCTTTCTTTCTTTTTTGTGGTCAAGAAACATTTTGTTTCACGAGTTCACACTTACATATAATTGGATTGAGCAAATAGTAAGTATATTTGGCATGTTGTTATTTTTTACTATGAAAGAAGTCTTTACTATCACTTTTTAAACAATTTAATGTCTTTGCTAAATAACATTATAAAAAAAAAACTGGTAGTAATTTAGACATTTTTTCTAAAATATCAGGAGTTAAGTCTTGATAACAATCGAATGTTATTATTTAAACTTTAACTTTATGTCTCTATTCACAGACATAATTTCCAGCAACACTTCAAAGCAGATAAGATACCAAATGCTTCATTAAAACGCAGTGACACTATGCTTCAAAGTGTTTGTCTGTCAGTCTTACATATACCCTCAATATCATTCTCTTACACATAATAGAGCCTTGTTGTCATCAAGTGTTTAAAAAATTCATCGCATAGATTGTGTAATATTTAGATGTAACCTGCTTTCATATTACTCTGTCTTTCATTTATACTTATACATAGTCTGTCCATCTCTGTCCTTAGAGTTCTCTTCTCTCTTTCTAAATGTAAAAGCTTAGTTTTCAGTAGATTCTGCATGGCTGAACACATCTGCTCTCCTGTGTTCTTTCTGTATGTGCCTTAAGGGAGATCTCTTTATTTCATGGCAAAGTCTATCTGCACTGTTTGATTTTCAAATGACTTTTTGACTTTTTCATATCAGTTTGCTGGATGAATTTGAGCTGCTTGTAGATAAAGCATCTGCTCCAGCAGTTATGGAGATCTCCACTGCGTCATACAGCGTTGATGATGACACTGCATCTTCAAAACATACAGTTCTGAATCAAAGGCCATTCATAGTACCAAATGCAGTAGCTTTCTCTCTCCCAAACAGAGAATAAGTAACCTGCTTTCGTAACAATCAACCTGAGTAATGAATTCACGCCTTGGTGCACATAATACCATTTAAGCACTCTGAAACCCCCGACAATACATGCACTAGAGTGATAGCAGATTTGCAGGCCTGTGACCTCTGCACAGGTGACCTTGGTGGGGAAGTGCTTATAAAAATTACATCACACCCAAATGCATGCTTGGTTGAATGTTGATCTGATTGGATTAGGTAAGATTACCACTGTCAGGTTATAGGTGATGGAAATGACATCAAGGACAGAAAGTTTCAAATGTTTTCTGGAACACTCTATGGTATATAGCTCATTTTGAGATGCATTCCATCCAGGCGGGAATGCAATGAATACTACATATTAATGGTTTTGCATTGAACTGTGTTTGTAGTTTGTATTTTCTGCCTCTGTCATGTTCTCTCTACGCCATCTGTTCATTTCTGTGCTGATGAGCATAAGCAGACGCTATGGGGCTGCAAGCCTGACATAACACGAGCACTGCACCTCATTTCACCATCTCTCTCTCACTCTCTATGGTGGCATAGAGGGATGGTGAGGGTTAGTCATCACAGTCTACTCACAACCAGGAAAATCATGCTGCATCGGCACACATGCATGGAGATGGGGAGAGCAGAGAGGGAGGGAGTAAATGCTGCAGTGCTCAGCTGATCTGATCTATACGCCCCCCTTACTTTTTCTCAAATACACATGCACATTAACAACATTTTATAGTGCGTGCAGGACAAAATTGTGTCTAGACTGTTAGTTGATGAAGTTGGAATTATTATGTTGTATTGGACAGGTACATAACAGGAAAATAACTTATTCAGACGCACATGAATGCATGCAGGAAATGTGTCTTGTAAAAATGTAATTTCTGCAGCATTGTAGTGCACAATGGATTTTTATGCATTAATAATAAATTATTAATGGCACCAATTTTTGTTACATTTACTATCTTGCTTTTTCTTTGTCCGGTTCAGGTCTGTAATCCTATATCTCTCTCTTTCACCACACCCCAGGTTTCGTTCCCTGCACCATTTTTGCAGCATTTTATATCAGTCTTGAATCTCACATTCGCAGCTGCTTGGGGCTACACTCTCACAGCTCCTCAGCAGACTAGAGCACAACCTCATTGAGACCCTCCTCTCCTCCACACGCACACACACACGCATACTAATGGAATGCAGACTCATCCATCACATCTGCATTAAATCTATTGGGAATAATTGCAGAGACCTTTATAGAACACAGCTATTATTATCACTGTCAATGCTGCATTATTTTATTATTTTACCCTTTGTGGGACACACACACACACACAGACAGAGACAAGAAGCAAACATCTGAACTTACCCACATACATGACCCCTTCTTTGGTCCTGAGAGCTGCCTCTTCAACTCCAGCTTTAGTTTTCTCAGCGGCGGCCACCACTCCTTCCTTGGCCATGGAGAATCCCTTCATTAAAACATCCATCCTGAACGATGAGTTTGACAATGGTGATCTGCAGATGGACTGGGCCTGGCGGGGTTTGAAAGGGCCGACGGTGTCTGTCTATATGCTGAAAATTTCAAATGACAGGAGAGAGGAATACAGAGAGATTCTGTTCCGGGACAGACGGATGCACAGGCACTTTGGACGGAGAGCAGTGGAATGAGAGAGAGAGAGAGAGAGAGAGAGAGAGAGAGAGAAAGCGAGAGAAAGCGAGAGAGAGAGCGAGCAGGCGCAAGAGAACAGCATGCAGAGAGACAGAACCGGCTGGATGCTGCAGTGCATTTAAGTCACGCTGCAGATACAGCCCCCACCCACCCACACACACACAGCAGACACACACTGCCTCTCACAGCAATGTCGAACAGACTAATTACATTTTTATTACGCTCTAGACAGCAGTGCATTAAAACCAGAAGCTTTTATTATTGCCATCCCCTTGAACCTTGGGGACGTCCTGCCTCAAAGCCTGGTTGTTTATTTCTTTTTTTTGGGGAATTTATTTGAGTAAGCATTCTTATCTGTTCAATGAAAAAAAACAACAACAACACTTTACCAGAACAACAGTAAAAATATTGTATATATATTTGTAGTATAGGCTATATATACTGTATATATACTGCACAAATATGACATAATGTGACATCTTTATAATATTGCTGTCCCTAATTTGTATCTAATGTAATATGTGTATTTTTATGTTTTATATGTAAAGTATACTTGAAAGTTAATGCAATGTGATATACATTTGATATACAGAAGAGGTAGTAAAGCAACTGAAGAGGACAGCAGCTTGTAAGTGGTTTGCTTCTTTTCTCATTAGATATTAGGTGATTGTCGTTGCTAGGAAACATTGTTTTGCTTACTATGTTAACTGCATAGACTGTATAAAAACATGGACCTAGTGTCCGTGACGTCACCCATAGATTCCTGAAGAGCGTTTTTGAAGCTCAAATTTGGCGAAGGTGATTGTTGCCATCTTGGCAGCGCGTCACCGTGCGTCACTCCCGGATAATCGAAAATGGCCTACTATTTTCAAAGAATAGTGTGTGAAACAGTATACAATTGGCCCTGTCCCAAATGGAACACTTCATGTGCACTTGCGGTCTTACGGACTTACAATGGCCGCCGTGTGCGCTCTCCGTTAAGTCCACGAGACCGTAAAGTGTTCCATTTGTCATTTAGGCATTCAGAAGGGTGCTCGCGAGCACCCCCTTTGCAGCCGTTATGCGCCCTCGATCCACTTCTGCCGAGCCCCGCAGCAGACTTCTACCCTACAGTCAAAGCGGCATTACGTCACGAAAGTGCAGACTCAGAGGAAGACCGCGAGGGTTTAGGGTGCCATTTGGGACAGGGCCAATAAGCAACAAATGTAGTATGCTAAAGTGTTGTCACATGACAAAACATTAATTCTGCACAGCTGCTGAGGTTGTTACCTCACAAATAAATGCACTAACCATTCTTTTTACAAAGGCTTGTTAATTAAAGATTCATACTAGTAAACAATGCTATATTGCCCAATGGAACTCATTTCATAAGTATTGGACTTTAAATACTGAAAAGAACTAATAATTGTGTAAATAGTAGTTAGGTGGCAGATATTTATATTTCAGTACTGTAGTACATTATAAAACAGTATGCAATAACATAGTTTAAATTATCATAATATTATTAAATGATTTTTTTTTTTATTGGGACAAAAACCTTCCTACACCTATACTGCTAACCACCTTATAACACTGTATTATTAATGAGATGTTTTTTTTTCCAATTTTCAAATATTTACTTTATTTTTATTGAAAATAAATGCCTTTCTGATCTGATATGTGATGGGAAAACGAGTAGAACAAGTTTGGTAAACGATGGCCTTGATCTCAGGTCGATCAATCATCACACGTCTTTTACTCACTGATACTACAGATAAATGGATATCTTTTGCAGTACTGTTTATCGCAGCTAGGCATTGTTGGGCGGAGTTCATGTAAATAGTCTCTGCCAACAAATTATTTTACTATTTATATATTATATTACTGCAATAGTTTTATTATTCAATATCTTTGAAATAATCTGTACTATATAAAGCACTATAGAGATAAAGGTGATTATTGACTTGATCGGAAATGTACTGTAGAGATTAAAGTACAATTTATGTTCCACTTACGATATTGTTTTTAGATACACAGCAATAGTTTGTAGTCTACAGTAACATGTATGTATAAAAGTGTTACATTTATAATTACTACTCCCAGCCTCCAGTTCACTCACACGTTTGAAGATGAAACATTACATGGAGCGCGTTGCGTTCTGGGAAACATTATCCCATGCAGTGTCTTTGCAGGCAGCATTTTTGCACCTCATGTAACTGATTTCGGACAGGTTTCTGAGGCAGCATAATGGTTTAATGATCTACAACAAAATAGAATGAGTTTTGATGATAACTAAAAGAATATTTAATCATTATAATACTGATTTCTCTCTAGAAATAACATCAAAAGTGCAAAAAGTTAGTCAGAAACATACATTTACATACAAACTGACCATCAAACGCAACTTTCAGATGCCATCTTTATTTATTTATTTATTTATTATTATTATTTTTTTTTATGTGCCTTCCTGCCTTGGAATGCTGCCTCCGAAGGCAACATTTTAGAGCTTTCGGAAGGTATCAGCTTCGGAGGTATCAGGTGAGTATATAACAGATTAGGACACGACAAGAACTTGAGTATTGCTTTTCACCCCTTTTTTTACTTTTTGTACAGCTTGTTCTTATCTACTTGTTTTAGTCAGTTGTACTCACTATGTGCTTTCAAATCTCTGCTATACTAACACTCCTAAATCACACTCTGTACGTTGGAGGCAACACAATATTAACAATCTGCATACTGTCCCTATGTCCTCTATTACGTTACTATCTATTCCAGTTGAACTCTGGAACTGCCAATCTGCTGTAAACAAAGAATACGTTATTTAATCTATTGCTACTCATTCAAGTCTCAACCTCATGGCCCTAACTGAGACTTGGGTCAAACCTGAGGCTGAGGACACTGCCACTCCTGCAGCCCTCTCCACTAATTTTACTTCCCTGAGGATGGTACTCCTCTGGTACTACTCGGTGACTTCAAAATCCACCTAGAAAACCCCAGGCTGCTGACCCCAGGCTGCTGACCTCATTTGACCTCAAGCAACTGTCTACCATGGCTAATCACAAATGACCTTATCTACACATGCTACTTCTCCACTGACAACACTTCCTCATACACCTCATACCACTTCCTCATCACTTTTAATCTCAAATTGACTCCTGACACAACACACACTCCTCTGCAGGTCACCTTTTGGTGTAACCTACATCCACTCTCTTCTTCTTGCCAATCCTCTATGCTTTCATCCTCACTTCCTCCACCCTCTCAGTTTTCAGCACTGCATGGACACCAACACTTCTACTGACACTCTTTGCTCCACTCTAAGGCTGATGAGACATGGGGCAACTTTTTGAGCAATTTTGTCGCACAACTTTTTTTGAGCAATGTTGCTTGGGCACTTTCCCATTGAGAATGGGTAACAAATTTCTATCTGGATACTTTAGAACAGTCGTGAGCCCTGTGTCTCACCTGGTTGCACATTGATGGCAACACTGCCCAAAGTTGCCTGGCAACATTGCTCAAAAAGTTGCCCCGTGTATCATCAACCTAACACTTTGGTTAGACAACTTTTGCCCCCTTTCATCCAGACTAGCACGCACCACCACCTCTGCCCCCTGGCTGTCCGAAGTTCTCTGTGAACTTCGCTCTAGGCCCACAGCTGCAGAGAGAAAGGGGCACAAATCAAAAAACTGTACTGATCTTAGTTTTTATCAGTCACTCCTCCCTCCTTCTCTGCAAATGTCTCCACTGCTAAAACGACATACTACCACAAAATTAGCAATTGTTTTGACTCTCACACACTTTTCAAAACCTTCTCTTCTCTTCTTTGTCCTGTCTACTTGATCCAATCCCTACTCACCTCCTTCAGGCCATTTCTTCTTCATTTATACCTGTGCTTACTCACATTATCAACACTTGCCTTCACACAAACTACAGATTACAGGTACAGGTATCCTTTCTTCCATTCATTGCAAAGACACTTGAGAGAGTTGTGTTTAACCAACTCTTCTTGTTTCTTACACAGAACAACCTCCTGGACAACAACCAATCTGACTTCAGAAGTGGCCACTCAACTGAGACTGCCCTGCTATCGGTTACTGAAGCCCTGAGAATGGCAAGAGCAGCTTCCAAATCCTCACTCAGTACTCATCTGGCTGGATTTGTCTGCTGCTTTTGACACAGTTAACCACCAGATCCTCCTGTCCACCCTCATGAGGATGAGCGTCTCAGGAACCACACTCCAGTGGTTCAAGTCTTACCTCTCAGGTAGGTCCTTCAGGGTGTCTCGGAGGGGTGTGGTTTCTAAGTCACAACTTCTTGACTTCTTCTGGGGTTCCTCAGGGCTCAGTGCTCGGACCACTTCTCTTCTCCATCTACATGTCATCATTAGGATCTGTCATTCAAAAATATAGCTTTTCCCATCACTGCAAAAACTCAAGGTACTTATGTTTTCCTTCAAGACTTATGCACCCTCCAGATGTTTGCGTTCTGCAAGTGAATGATGCCTCATGGTGCTATCCCAAAGAGGCACAAAATAACTCTCACAGACCTTTTCCTGGACTGTTCCCAGCTAGTGGAATGACTTGCCTAACTCAAATCCGAGTCTTTAGCCATTTTTCAAAAACGAACTTGACACATGCACTCTTGTTGGTCTAATTCCCTTAGATAAAAGCGTCTGCTAAATGATTAAATGTAAATTTATTTAATACGTTTTTATATATACACATTTATTATTATTATATTAATATGACATAAAATTATATAGATAGATAGAAAGATAGATAGATAGATAGATAGATGATAGATAGATAGAAAGATAGATATAGATATAGATATAGATATAGATATAGATATATATCATGTTAATAGATTATAATAGTCCTTATAATAATAGTTATGAGCATAGAATGTTCCTGGTAACATAAGTATATTGAGTTAATATCAACGTTTTGGGGTATAATATGTTGCATTTGCTGCAGTCCTGCAAATGGGAATGTGAAATTTCAAACAAAAACCGCTGAATCACTTTCCATGCAAGAAATATTTTGAATTGTTTGGCAAAAGTCACAACAAGGATTCTGTGGTGTGATGCAATCTGATGGCAAATACCAACCCACCTGGTGAGTGCGGATTGGTTAAGGATCACAGGATTATGACTGACAATGGAAATAGAGGCTGTGTCAAAAATGCATCCCAAAACAAGTCAATGATTGATCAGAAAAAAGCACATAAGCAAAGATTCAGATTACAAGTGGTGCTGATATCTCACCAACTGGGAAATGATCCTCAGTACGTAACATAAACGTGCAGAGAACGTAAGCTGTGTAGACTGCTGTGTAGTCTATTTCTAAACTGTTCTTCTGCTAGCATGACATAACAGAGAGCTGAAAATAAGCTGATACTGCGCTGTCAGAAGAGCTCAAAGGATCAGAGATTCAGCAGGAGCACAGAACAAAAATATCACACTGAAATACATCCGAATGCATCTCACCTCCCTGCCAGTGCTTTGCAGGTGAATATACCAGCTGTTCTCGGTTCCTCTACTGCAAACAAACACATGCCAGTCAGAACATGCTTTTATGGTAAACATAAACTGTTTTTCTTCATGCTGGGTTTTCCCATAGGGGAAATATGTAATACCTTAAAGCCTTAAATATGAAATATCAATCTTTTTTTTTTTTCAGTGTAACAGTTTATTGAACATTTAGACAAAATCTTAAAGGAAGGCTTTCCTCAAAAGCCTGATCTATCATATTTGATACATTTTAACATGATTTTTCTAAAAAAAAACAATGGATAATCAAGTAAACCTAAGTTGATTTTTTTGATTGAGTGATGTACTTATTATATTTATTAAAATATAAAATTATTCTCATGTTTACTTTATAAAAATCAATAAAGATTTCACAGAAAAAGACATGTACCAAAACCAAGGTGGATATGTTTTACAAATTACGCTAATATAAAGAATAGTCCAATATATACATACTATATATAATATAAATCAATAAGATGGCAGAAAGCATGTATAGAAGATCGTGTACTACAGGTTTCTTTTTAGCAAAATTGTGATCATTTTAATAATTTAGAGGTCTTAGAAAGTTACACATCAAATATGATAGTAGGGTTTAAAGGTTAAAGTTTACATAGAAAAAAGTTAACTACAATGAACAGAACAATCGGCCTAGCAACAAACTGTACAACAGGTGAAGTAATCTGAGGTCATTTTTACTGGAATCGATATTCGAGAAACAAGACAGTACAAGAAAGTGAACAGGAGGGAGTGAATCTGCTGTGTGATACAAAAAACATGAAAGTAGCACCAGTTTTACTCACCCACATGAGTGGACTAATATACAGCACTGCAAATATTAGTAAATATCTGACTGCTGAATGCAGTGATTGACCAATCAAAATCAAGTATTTCAAAGAGGCGCCTAATAAAAAAACAAACAGAAAGAGTGAGAGATATGATTTTAATAAAATAAAATATATGAACATTTACAAAGAATTAATGAATTCTGGAAATCTCCGTGTGGGTCTACTCATTAGTAAAATGCAGTACAATTTTTTTTTTAAAAAAGACATCAATACCACTTTTAGCATATCATGTGTTACTGTTGTTCAGCCATTTGACTGATTTATTAAAGACAAGAACTAGTTTCAGCTAAATATACTCACTTATTTCAAGGCTTTTGAAGTCTTTTAAGGCTAGTTTTATACTACTTGCCTTAAAGACTATAACATGCCTGGCATTTAAAAACTTCTTATCTCAACATCCCAAAAATTATATTAGCTAGTTAATAAGAGATAATCTCATCCCCCTATTCTTAAGTAGGCATATGGCCTCTTTTTCGGTCAAGCCTAACAGATTTTAACAGACAGGAAGTCTGTGGTCAGAGAGCAGGAAGACATCTGGTGAAGCACAGGCTGAGTGCTGGTTGCTGGGCTTGGAGTACCTGGCCCAGGAGACCCCATGTTTGTTGTCACAGCTGAGCTGCACACTGTTGAGGCAGTCAAGCACAGAAATATGAAGCCAGAGACCCTGAGGACCAACACACCACAGAAAAAATGCCTTCTTAGGTTCACAGTAACTCATTCTCTCTGTGTAACCCCACCACATGAAGTCTAAATCTAGTCCGACCTCTTAGGTGGGATGTTTTCACTCAAGGCTGAGAAAGAACAGCTGATGTCTGCTCCAAAGATGGAGTTTGGGAAGCATGGTTTACGGAACGGGGTCAGCGCTAAGAACAAGGGCTCTTGTGTGTTATAAAAACTCTAGCCATTTATCACTGCAGACGATCTCTGGACTGGAAACAGCATATTTAAAGCTGTGCTGACATCTGTTTTATTTTTTCTTTATTTTGCAAACACAATTTCTGAGCCACAGCATTAGAAATGTGCATTCTTAAAAGTGTTTTCATTGCCATCAAATCCATGCAAAATCTATAATATCCTGGAATCTTGGCATTGCACAAAATATTTATTTCATTGGTAAAAGGCTCTTTTTATTATTAAAATGTTCTTCACACTAGAAAAATAATGGTTCTTTGAAGAACTGTTCACTGAAAGGTTTTTTGGGGAATGCTTGATTTAAGAGGGTAAATGCCTGTTTACACCAAGGATGATAACTATAACAATAAAGATATAATTTTAAAAATTTTTATAAATGTAAAAAAATAAAATAAAATAATAAAAGAAATAATAGCTGAGTCCATATCACTATAACAATAATAGCACAGAGGAACACCACATTGTTGGAATCGCAGTGATTTTTTCCAGCTGATGAATGATAAAAACATTGACAGCCAATCAGAATCCATTGTGCTTTAAAGAGCTTAAGTATTTAAAGTGATGACATAATTGCAGTCCATACTTATAATAAACAGCCAATACGGTTACCTTATTGTACAGTGTTAGCAGTGTATAAACTAAAGACTAGATAAGTAAAAGGAATTATCATTGATAGTGCTAGCAACAACAAGGTCAAGTGTTAAAAAAGTGAATGCAATGCCACATTGGATAAAGTATGTTCCATCTGCTTATATAAAAAGTATATACATCAAACATTTTCATGCAAAGAAGCATCATGCATAAGACTGCAATATGTGAGCTTGAGTGTGGAAGGGAGCTGTATTTTTGCAAGTAGCACGAGTAGCATGGATTTATGGTTGTTAACAAGCGGCAGATTTCCTTCTATTGTTAGAGGGTGTTGATACTGTCCAGGGAGTGAGGGAGCAACAGCAAGAGGGAGTGGGAACAGAGAGGGTGGGGAGAGAGGCATGCTGGTGAGGATACCGGCTGCTTTGGACTAGAGGCTGACTTTTTTGGGGGGAAGCATGGATGATTTACATGAAATTTAATGTGTGTGCAAAGTACACTGTGCATTGTTTAAGCTGGCTTTCAGTTCAATAACCAAAAACTACATTTTGGATTTTTATTCAACTAAAGTGGGCATGATTCCGGCCAACAACAACAAAAAACACAACACAGGAGTGGGAGGGAATGGGAGTCATTCTTCCGGGATTAGGACGGGACGGGATATACCCCCCGTTTTTTCATGGGACTGGGACAGGACGGGATTTACCCCCAATTTTTTGTGGGATTGGGACAGGACGGGATTAATTGTTTTGTGTGGGAGTGGGACGGGAGAGGTTTGAAAATCCACTCCCATGTCACCCTCTACTTTGGACAGAGAGAGAGAGAGAGAGAGAGAGAGAGAGAGAGAGAGAGAGAGAGAGAGAGAGAGAGAGAGAGAGAGAGAGAGAGAGAGAGGGGTGGGGAGTTTCCAGAATTGTTTAAGACTACTTTTAATAACTGCCATCCAGAGGAAAACTTTCAGTAACTCTGGAAGGCAAAATGGCCCAAACTCTGCTGCTGCTGCTGTTGGCCGTGCTGAACTCTATGAGCTGCCACAGTGAGGTGAGGGCCAGGGACCCTGACATGGAGGAAGAAGAGGCTGTGGGGATCGGAGGAAGGGCACAGCATATTTCTGGCACATTTGGGACCACTCACTTAGCTTTGCCCCAAGAACATCACGGCATACCAAAACCTTCAGATGGCAACCCTCAAAACTCAGTGTCTCCCTCAAGAGAGACTGTACATCCATCTGCACAGAGAGGGTGAGTCAAACTGAAATATTTCAAACTGTCTATATTTATAACTATACATAAAATTGTGTGTGAATCAGGTCCGAATATTTAATATGTGCATAAATAATGAAAATATTGTGAAAAATATGCTGGTTGCTGTCCCCTGTCTGGCCCAACCTATTGATGAAAAAATTTAAATAAAATTATTTCATTAAAATAATTTATAAAAGTATACAAATAATGGTAATTTTGTAAGAAATTTTGATTATAATATGCTTTTTTTTTTTTTTTTATTAAGGTAATTAAAAATTTCCTTTGTAGGCAATTCTTTTTGTATACAAAACATGTAAAATACAAAACCAAAAGCATTTAACAAACCTTTTTAAGACCATGAAAAACAAATTCAAGTCAAGTTTCTAAGTTCAAACTTTTGAGTGGTATTATATGTACTCTAATTTATTTGTTTATTTTTAGGCTAAATGATCAGCACTATAGTACATAACAGAACAAACCATTGAATGGACTGTACAAGTATCCCACACACCCCTGTTTTCATTAGTATCATGTTAAAAATGCAGTTTACCCTGACCATTGTATTCTCCCTTCGTGCTGAAATGAATTTACCCAGGAGGCTTGATTACAGTAATTTTACAATGAAAATACAAGTTAGGACTTCAGTGATCTAATCTAAAACAATTGCTGGGAAAGTATTATGGAGTGACTGAGTTCCAACTCAGTGTGAAATCCAATACATACTGTGATGAGAGGATATATTTAGTGAGAGTCTTGTGATGCAAATGTTAACTATCCACTTCTAATCAGCTCTCTCTCAGATGTGTACTTCAGCCTTGATAACACACACAGTAACTTTCTTTGGGAGCTCTATGCTGATTTCTTAAGGTTGAGATTTAATGAGAGAGGAATTAGACCGGACTGAGCATGCTCAGTACAGCATAACAACGAGGCAGAGGACAGGTACCCCTACAGCAGTTTTCAAGGGCATTTACCTTTTAGTCTGTACCAGAACAAAAGAAAATGAGCAACAGCTGTGTCCAGAAAAGACATAGGAGGAGTACTTATCAAAAGTGTTTAGGTATTTAAAGGAAAATAAAAGAGAGATAAAAAAGAAGGGTAAAGATGAAAGAAAGGTAGACTGATGAAGGTATGTGGGTACATGAAGACAGATTAATGATAAAGCCATAAAGCGGCAGACAGGACTAGCATTCAGCCGAAATATGACCGAATCAGTGTCTGAATAGGGGCTGATGTTTTACTGGACAAAGGGACTATGGTTCAAGGTGGCAAATTAGAGGAAACAGGACAGCCCACCGCTATCTAATCTCTTTGTTTCTGCAGCGGATGCACAAAGGAGGGTCAGTTGAAAAAGCATGAGTAAGGGGTCGTTCATACAGGATGTGTTCTTGCATTTGAAAACAGCTAGAAAAGAATGGAAATATGTTTTAAAAGTTTAAGTGTTTTTACCTTGACAAGCCATTTTAATGACAGGGGATGCTGAAAAATATTGAAAAATCACAGAGATCAGAGATCACCATTCACACAGGATGCACTGTTGTGTTGTGCCAAATTAAAAGACAGAAAAATGCATCATGTGTCCCATAGAAACACAATGAAATTTTTGCATATGCAGGAACACATGCCATGTGAACAGCTTCTAAGAAAAGCATCCAAGTCATTTGAGGGGAATAAACTGTGCATGGACAACACAGACAGCAGAAAGAAAGAGAACTGACATGGAAAATCCTGTTTATAAAATCCTGTCAGCTCTTATAATGTTAAAAATGAGAACACTCATTCAACATGGTTTATACATTATCAGCAGTTATAGTGTTCATCACTGACTGTTGGGAAATGAGGCCACTACAATGCTATTACAAAAGAGTTGTCACCAAACATACCTTCCAGTGTTTGACAACTTCTCTAACTGGGTCATTTTTTGCCAAATGTATTTTGTGTATTTATTGTATGTTTACGAAATACTACACCACAGAAAAGCACAGACTTGCCAAAATAAGATTGAGGATGTGTAAACAAGGTAATCAATGCGATTCTCTCTGATTTAACAGAAAGCTAAAAACAAACATAACAAACTTGCCAATAGAACAACATTTAAAACCGTTTGCTCAGCAATTATATCTAGCCCTGAGCATGTTGAGAAGGGTAAAACAGGAAAAAATAGGGACTCGAGAGCATTTATCTTCATCAGCCTTACACACTTCCCTTGTCTCTTTTTTATTTCATGTTTTATCTTCCCAAACCTCCTCTCTCCTGCCAGAAACTGGTGTGCATATGTAAATCACCGTATGGTCACCATAGCCGTACTCTGCACTACGGAGACTCAAACTGTGAAATCTGTGAACCCCTGTTCTGATGGAGCTCCTGACTGCCAAATCACGTAAGTCACATAAACTCAAACAACCTCAGATCATACGTTTCTGCTTTGGTTTGCTTTCTGAATGATGATGATGGTGATGATGATCAGGTATAGGCAGTCCTCACGGCCTGTATACAAGCAGAAGCAGATAGCACTCTCTTCTTTGCTCTTTAAATGTTGCCCAGGATATGGAGGACACAACTGTCTGGAAAAAGGTAACATTTCATGCAAATATGAACAATTTCAGTTTCATATGTATACATACAATATGTTAGGAGTATGCATGTTGCTCTTCGGCCACTTTAAAAGGAACACATCAGTTGAGTAGCCCATCCACTTTTGGTGACTCATCTGCTGCTTCTTCTTTATCTTTACTTTCCAGGCAAACCTCCAGAGGATGAGAAGCATGCTTTAAAGTCTGAGATTAATGACAATGGCAGCTCAGGCAAGTCTGTTGTTTTGGGCAAGGCTGGCTTTACCTTTAACCTTTCATACCTTTTCTTTTTCTGCAAGTTTGCTTTTTTAAAACAACCTTTCTGACAAACAGAGGACATATCCAGCAAGCCTTTGGCTCAACGAGCGTCCTTCAACAGGAAAGGGACAGTCAGTTGGCACTGGATAGCTGGAGAAGCAATGCCCTATGCCAGCAGGCAAAAGAAACAATCGTGCTTAAGAATAACAACAACTTAGTCATGTTTTCCACATATCCAAAATATCTGGCAGATTAATGTTTTGATGGAAGAAAATTTTCCCACACTGTTACCAGAAGCTATCCTTTGTCCCCTCATGCCTTTGTAGAAGTCATGAAACGGTCTAATATGTCATTTAATCTATTCATCACTCTTTCAGTTTAAATCACATTAATCAATTTAATATTTTACTTACACTTTGAAGTTGGTGTGTTTGTTTACAAGAGTCTTGTGTGTGCCAAATATTTTAAGCCCTTATATCATGAAAGCAACAACAACAACAAAAAAGGCTTAGTAAAAATAATTTTTGGTAATATCAGGTCATTAAATATAACTTTCGTTGAGTATTTTGAACACAGTAATCTTCTAGATTAGATGTTTAAAAATCTTTAAGGTCTAAAACTACCCCCTCTCAACTGGGCATATGCGTGGGCCCAATATTTACCCTTAGACTTGAGATGTTGTGGTTAACTTGCTTTCCACATTCTCCTTCCAAACAAAATGTTTGTTCGTTCATCTCTAGGAGGCAAAATGGGGACTGACCAACTGGAAGATGCAAACTGGGCTGACAAACCTCTACAGGAGGCTCCCATGCATGGTGATTCACCAAACCAGAGTCCTGCTGGTAAGATGCCAAGTCTGTGGCCAGCAAAGCTAGGCACGCAAGGAAAAACATTTAGACTGACACATTACAGTATACATACTGTGAGATTTCACCATCAAAAAGGGAACAGCTTCTGGAGGATATCCTGTCTTTCTTATAAACAAACTCCACCATGATGTGATCACCCATAGACGGAAGGAGACAGGGCAAAAAGTCATCAGTAAACCAAATGCTCAAGATGAATCATAGAATAGATGATTGGAAAGAGGTTTATAGCTTCTCCTGGAATCTAGCCTCATTCAAAGAAAATATCACCACTGAGCTCATTCTGTTTAAATGCAAATACAGCCTGTAAAGGAACATCCATCAAAAATGCATTAGCTGTAGTTAGTCAGATATTCAGTGACATAGTGAGATGTGTTTGTTTAGGAGGCAGGTAAGGAAAGGGTTATTCCTGATGAAAACACCATAAAAGCTAAGTGATGTCCTCTAGGGACGAGGTTCTGGCAGGGAGACTTGTCTGCATGAGCTCAACGATTTAAAGCTATTCTTGTTGTTGTATGAGGAATCAATATGCTGATAAAGACATGAAGTCATTTAAAATGTGTATATAATGTGGCACACAAATAGAAAGCTGAGTTTTCTTCCACTGTTTTCACTTAACAACATCATAAATGTATAAAAATTGTATGTCTTCAACATTAAAGTGGCTTGTTATCAATATTCCAGGTGCCAGAGAAGGGATCCCTACCTCTCAGCCTTTGCCATTCCTTGATTCATCCATTCTGCTGTCGATGCATCAGTTAATGTCAACTATGATGAGTCAGCTTCAACCAGTGCTGGAAAGCTTCAATCAAACACTGAAGCATCTGTCCAGTGAGGTGCACGCATTGTCTCAGGACTTGCAGCAGTTGCGGATGGAAAAGGAAGACAACAGGTCCATGAACATAGGTGAAAGTCATAGTGGACTTATTGAGCAGAAACTAGAGCTCAGTCATCTCCAGATCAGTCAAATGAAAACCCAACTGGATACACAGAAAGACCAGATAGAGAGGGCCTTTCAGGCCCAGCAAGAACTGCTGAAACACAACCTAACAAAACTGAAGGAAGAAATGGTTGATCAGCTCAGTCAAAGTCATGATACACAGGTCATTCATTTCCCAGGACTCCTTGAAATGGCTATTCAAAAATCCCAACACATAAAAAGAGTGCATACATTCACAAATAACATATTTCTGTGTTATATCAACAGGTGAATCTCCAGTCTCTATCTGAATTGGTTGAGGAGGTGAGACTTGGTCAGAGGAAGCTGGAAGGGGCACTTCAGAGAGAACATGCTGAATTTGTCAATCCAAGTGGAGGCAAAACAACACAGGAATCAGGAGTGTGGGAGGCCATCACCCAACTACATGAGAAGGCACAAAGTAACTCTGCGAAGCTCAGCAACTTGTCTGAGACTTCTAAGGACTCTGATAGAGCTGTCCGGGGTCTGCAAAGAGACCTACTGAACCTGGGACAGAGCCTAGAGGAGGTCAACAAACGCACTGAGGTCCACTTTGCAGAGACAGGTCTGGAGGTGGAGGCTACTCACGTCAGGGTGCTCAACAGTGTTGGTGAGCTTACAGCTAACCTAAGTGCACATGAGGGTCAGTTGAGAGAAATTGAGTTTGTCCTGGACAACATCTACCAACAACTACATAGAAATGATTCAGTAATTGCAGAGCAAGCCTGTAGCTGTAAATTGATTGGCAGTTCACTAGCTAGGTTGGAGCTGGAGGTGGCTAATGTGACTCAGTTAGCAAAAGAGAACCAACTTGCACTTGAGGAGGTGGATCTAGAGAGGATTCAGGCCACCGAAATGGAGGATCTTCATCAGGGCCTGCTGAATATAAAGGAATCATTGGCCTTTGAGCAGGGCAGAAGCAGAAGTCTTCAAAAGAGTATGTCCCAGCAACAGGCTTCACTCCTAGACAGCCAGCAAGTGATTGAAGGCCTGAGAAAGCGGGATGAGGACAAGTCAAATGCAATTCGACGCCTATCAGCCACCTTCTCTGCCCTCCTGAATGATGTTGTATGCCATTCTGAAGTCCTGGAAGTGCTACTCGGAGAGGAGGTCTTGGAATTCTTAAACTGGTCACACAGCCAAAAGAAAGACCTCAGTATCCCGGATCTTTTACAGAGAATGACTGTGATGCAGCAAAAGATTGAGACACATGATAGGATTCTGGCCTCCCTTTGGAGAAAGCATCCTGATGGAAATGAGATGAATAGCGATGACCCATTGGCATACTTAGAGGGGACCGGTACAAATAACCAGGTGAGGGGCCCTGAAAGTTACCAGTCCTCTTTACCAGACCCTTCGACTGGAGAGGAGGATGTTGATTATTCAGTCAGTGACTTCTGGAGTCTGGGAAAAGAGGTGGAGCAATTAGCAGGTAGAATAACTATGTTGGAAGAGCGCTGTGGCAACTGCACTGAGCCCCCTGGTGGTTCTGTTGTAGAACTGCAGGCAGATATAGCATTCCTACGTCAGACCCTGGAGGGTCATTTAAACATGTTTCAAAAACTGTTCAGTAATACAGAAGAACTAGCCAGCTCGACTAGAAGCCTGAATCTAGAGGACGTTTGGAGACTGGTGAGAAAGAAAGGCGGCAAGAGAAGGGGGAGCCAAAAGCAAGAAGACCTAATCAAAAGAGAAGAAAAGGTTTCCAGTGGACGAAGAAAAAGATACATAGAAAGAGGTAAGAGATTTATTAATACAGTAATTTCATTTGCCATTAGTTTTGAACATAAATGAAGTAGTAATTTGGTACTGAAAGACTTGCATAGTGTACATCAGGGGTGTCAAACTCAATTCCTAAAGGGCCGGAGCCCTGCAGAGTTGAGATTCAACCCTAATTAAACACTCCTGATCCTAATCAAGTCCTTCAGGCTTATTTGAAAATTACAAGGTTTGTGTTGGAGCAGGGTTGGAACAAAACTCTGCAGGGCTCTGGCCCTCCAGGAATTGAGTTTGACACCCCTGGTGTACATACAACACTGCCCCTCGATGGACAACACTAAAACTACATTATGACAAAGCATTTTTTTTCTCTAACTGAAAATTATACTTTTTAATTAAAAATCATCTAAATAACTTCATCTCTTCAGAACATGCTCAGTTACCACATTCCCCCGTGGTGTTCATCACAAGCCTGGACAACAGAAGAGGACCAAATGGGGAGCTCACATCGAAAAACGTGGCTGTGAATTATGGTGGTACTTTTAATCCCACATCAGGGGTGTTCCAGGCAACTGAAACTGGATTCTATCTGTTTTTAGTGACCTTAGACTTTGAGAGAGGCCTTTCATTGGCTGTACTGAAGCGCAGTGGAGTTCCAGTGGCCTCTCTCAGACAGGAACGAGGGGAAAAAAGGGGACCAGTGAGCCGAGCCTCCCTGCTGGAACTTCGGCAAGGAGAGACAGTTACATTAGAATTGATGCATGGATCATTACGAAAAGTGCAGCCTTGGGACAACACACTGTCTGGACTATTGCTCTTCATTACAGAGCACAAGGACATGCTATGAAGAGAAATGGGTGAGCAACAAAGAAATGGGTGGATACATTTGAGTCTGACGCACTGTGCGTCACTGCCAGACATGCTGTATTTTGTATGCATGCAGCCTGTTCTTGAAGGTGCCAAAAATACTTGATGAAAGATTATGTTTTGTAACTGATTTTGGAATAACACTGAGAAAACAAGGTAAGTTAAAGAAATAAGATGAAGACCATTATATAACAGAAACAGTTAGATACCACCAGTCCTTCTGTTGATCTTTAAAATGTGGAGGATCTACTAATAAGGCAAGGAGCACATTATGGAAACCAGTTTCTATAAGGCTATATGAATAGACAAAAGGTACAAATAGTAAGGGACACTCTATACAAAAAATGGAAATCCTCAAAATCATGCATTCAAATGATCACATAAATTGTAAATGTCAATCAAGAATTAAACAATGTTTGTGTACTAAAATAATGCAATTTACTTAAAAAAAAAATTGATACATTGGACTAATTCTGTGTACAGAACAGATTTTCTTGGTAAACATAAGGCACCTCTCTTAAAACCAGATATTGTGCACAATTTAAAAAAAAGTTCATATTAGTCATTTTACATGTTTCCTTACACATTAAACAATTAAGACAAAGGCATTGTGTAGTCATTTATCTAGCCAGATGAGCTTAATGAGTTCAAATGTGATTTTCAGTAACTGGCATGATTGTAATGGACAGAAAAGGCTTGAGCACAACTGCAGCCCGAACAAAAAGAAAAGACACACAAGCAACGGGAGATCTGAATCTTCAATCCAAAACAACGGGTTTTGTACCTGTATAATTATATTTCCCAGTCTGCTATAACAACTTATTTAAATGCACCCCAGTGATATAACCTGATCTTCAAGGCATAAATGACCAACTTGTCTTTCAAGGCAAAGTACCCTGGTTTTGACGTTAAACCTGTATTTTCCACAAGTGCTAATAATGTATATGAAACTGACTTTTCAGTAAATTACAGACAAAGGGACTAGTTTGAAACATTATATCAAAGACAAATAATGATAATTTACCCAGACTTTAATAGGAAGTTATTAAATGTTAAATTTCCTGTTATAGTCATAAATTTAGTATTTGCACCGTTGAGCTGCTCTGTAAAATATTGAGAAAGTCAGTTACAAGAACAGTGTTAATAGTCCTGCAAGTAAAAATATTTTACAACAGTAATTCATACTATATGACATGAATAAATAGCACATGCATTTGCATTATTCTATCACATTAGACATTTATGAGTCATATGATTCCCAAGCGTCACAACATTAGATTGTCACAATATTTGGCCAGTCATACATCAATTCTTCAGGCCAAACAAGGGGTGATGATCAAATGACTCCTGTCATCATACCTGAACGTTATATTCCTAACAGTGAATACATTCCCAGTCTTCATCAAACGGGAAGGTTTCAAACAGAATACCTTATTGCTAACACTCAGTTTTGTATTTGAACATCTAATGGACAAATTCTCAGAAAGGAAAGCAGTTGAAGGAATAATATTTCAAAAAAGGCTATTAATTAAAATATCAACATGTAGTTTACGGGACTTTTTTGTTTGATACATATATCATAATATGGGTCATTTGAATTAAATAGGGAGCGTTCACTTTTGATGTTTCAGTGGCCACAGCTGCACATGATCCAAATGCAGAGTTGCCATTTTTTGTGACGCTAGCCACACATATCTTGACTTGAGCATATCCCAAGCATACGGTTGGGGGTTTAGTCAGAATATCAACCCAAATATGTCCGCCTCCCAAGTCAGTCAATAACAGAGGGTCAATCCTCAAGCCTACGCTCACACGGATCCATTACTGCACCATGCCACTCCTCCATGCAGACGTTTCATATTACACAGCTTTCACAGAAAGCACCATATGCTCTTCAATTCTCTCCCAATATATAAAAGAGTGCCTGAAGAAGGAAAAAAAGGCCTATGCCTGCAGAACCGCTGTCCTTCGTTCCTCATGGGTCTGTTATGGCACATACTGTCCAGCAGAGAGTGCTACATGACACTACGAGCATTACTGCAACAAGGCAAGGAATTACAGGCATACAGGGAGGCAAATGTTCTGCTCAGCAGAGCTCCCATAGGTCTGTTTAAGAACCGAGGCAATAATTCATAAAAGTGAGCATCAATATCTCCATGATTTCTCTCAGACTGGCATTGGAGGGAAAACTGTTCATATTTTGATATCCTGTGATTCAACCATTTTGGCGAGTGTTTTCTTGACTCGAAGAGCTGTGAGGCGAGAGGCTGGGTTGTGTGCCCAGCACTCAGACATGAGCTTCAGCATGGCCCGTAAGCACTGTGTGGAGACAAAAAAACAAAACACAACTGGTTTAAGGTTGCATTTTACACTATAAAATAGTCTGTTGCAAAGCAGTGATGTTTAAAGACCCCATGAAATCAAAAATCAAAGTTACATATAGGTTAGCAATGATGTCAACTATATGGCTAATGTATACCTACATGCTGACAAAATTAAGTTTGTATAAGTAGATAAGACTGATTGATTTTTAACTTGAAGACTTTTACATTGTTGAAAAATAAATTCTATTTCAAATTTCCAATTTACTGTTCAAAGAATCCTGAATAAAGAAATGTTTTATGAGCACCAAATCAGCATATTTGAATGATTTCTTAAAGATCATGTGCCACTGAAGACTGGAGTACTAACTCCTAAAAATTCAGCTTAGCCAAACCCAAATTTTTGAAACAGCGAAATTTTGAACTAAACTGAAATGCTAGATCTTACCTCGTCACTGTTCCAGCGATTAGACACCACTGGCCGCATGCCTTTAACACATACCACTTCCCTCATGTCCTCGTAGGACGGTTCTGAAGGTACCATGTCCCAGTATGGCAACTGATACTCCTCAACAATACCTGCACATAAAAGAAAATACCATTATTAAAACAAATCCATCACATTTTCAGAAAGGAGAGACATAATCATGCTTTGAAATGTGTTCACATTATCATAACCTCACATACACTCACTTAACACACACACAACTCACCTCCTGTCACGCATCGGCGGGCCATCTCCCAAACAATGAGACCATAGCTGTAAATATCAGCCATTATGTATGCTTGGAATTGGTTCTTATTTAGGGTCTCATCCAGGACCTCTGGTGCCATGTACCGCCGTGTCCCCATCCTTGTGCTCAGAGGGACATCCACTTCATTGGTATCACTAAAACACAAGCAAAGTATGTGGTCAGTGCATTGCAAATGGTTGCATATTTGCTGTAAATGGAGTATGCTTCTATGATGCTTTTCTTTTCATTGCCAGTGTGTTTGCATGCATGTCTGAGCGTGTGTTGCAAGAGTGTCTTCACCTGTTGTATTTCACAGCCAGGCCCAGATCAGCGATGCAGCAGGTGCCATTCTTCTTTATGAGGAAGTTTTTGCTCTTCAGGTCTCTGTGAGCGATGGCAGGTTTGCCCTGCGTGCCGTAGATCTCTGTGTGGAGGTGGCACAGGCCGCAGGCTGCAGAATAGGCCAGCCTCAGCAGAGCCTGTGTGTCCAGGGTGGTGTATTTCAGATAATCATAGAGAGAACCGTTTTCGTGGTAGTCCGTAATGAGGAAAAGCTGCGTGAATGCACCCGTGCCCTTAATATCTGCAGCTATAAAGCCTGGAGCAAGATAGAAAGAATGAGTGTGACTGTTAAAAAGACAGGCACAACACAATAACACCAGCAATCATACAGAAATAGAGGCATTAAATAAAATATCAAATCTGTAAATGTTTAATATCAGGGTACAATACTACAAAAAAAATCTACCTTGAACCAGCTAAATGGTTCTTTGTCCCTTCATATTAAAATATATTAAATAAATTTAAAATGTAACATACATGTTTGACTCTGTACATTGATAATGATTATTTTAATAGCTCTGCAATGCAATCATATCATATAATTAAAATGCATTTATCCAATATATGTGATGGGGGTCCCTACTCAGTGCCTATTTTTGTGATGGAACTTACCAAGTATATTTTCGTGCCTCATGAGCACCGTTTGGTAA
The DNA here is from genome assembly GCF_018340385.1 of Cyprinus carpio. Taxonomy (NCBI): domain Eukaryota; kingdom Metazoa; phylum Chordata; class Actinopteri; order Cypriniformes; family Cyprinidae; genus Cyprinus; species Cyprinus carpio. The sequence continues at coordinate 13,915,153 of NC_056583.1, forward strand.
ATCTCGGTCTCTCTGAACCAACTAGCCTCTTCACGAGTAAAGAACACTTTCACTGCCACCTTTTCTCCTCTCCAGCGACCAAGCCACACTTCTCCATACCGCCCCTTCCCGATTTGACGTACCATCTGAATTTGTTTAGCAATTGTGCGCTGGACCTGTGAATAGAAATAATTGGACAACCATGTATCATAATGGAGAAAAGTTGCAAAAAAAAAAAAAAAATTTAGATCTGAGCATAACTACAAACATTTATACTGTCTAAAGAAATTTCCAATATCTTTCCCTGACGTATTTTTATTTATTATTAATTAATTAATTTGATTTACTTTATTAATTTTTATAGCAGGAAACCACAATTTTAAAATTCTCTGAAATTTTAGTTGTTTTCAATGACCCTATCAAACCCCGTTCTTATTATGAAAAACATGTACAGTGCCTCACCAGCAGGGGGAGCCCTGAACCAGAGCCAGTGCTGGACTGACTAATGAGATCTTTGAGAGACTCTCCTGCAGGGATGAAGGCCTCATCCTGCTCCAGATCTCTCTGGTACCGTCTCCGTCCCGTCTGCAGCTTATACCTGACCAAACAGCCACACAGATCATATAATCTCCTTCGATATGATGTTACATCACAGAAGTCATTCCACAAAGGGATCAGTAACTACTAGAGCTATAGTATGTATCCATGCATTAAGGTCAAGCATAAAAGGTGCTAATTTTACTTGACTATCTTGAACAGGTGTGCCTCTGCCAGTGTTATCAGTGTGCTGGTCAATAATTAACAGACTGAGGTGCATCTATCTTTCATTTCAGCTGGATAAACATCATTATGAAATAAAAGTCTCACCTGTAGTAACAAACCACAGTTATGGCTACCAAAGTGAAGCAACACACTGTCACGGAGATCATGAAGGCTAGCAAGTGGGCATTCCATAACGGAGGATCTGGATTACAATGAGATCACAGACTTAGAAAATTGATAATAATAAGAAATCAGCATATTAGAATGATTTCTGAAGGATCATGTGACACTGAAGACTAAAGTAAATGCTGCTCAGCCATTACAGGAATAAACTATATTTTAAAAATATTACTAAAAAAGAAAAGCATTATTTTAAATTGTTATAATATTTCAGAATATTAGTTTTTAATGTAATAAGCAAAATAGACTTCTTTCAAAGATATAAAAAAATGTGTAAAAAATTAAAATTGTGTATATACACACAAATATATATTTATTATTTTTAGGCTCTTTTTAAGTGACGTGCAACTTACTTCCTGGAATAGGAGGTGGAAGTGTGGGCTGAAGGTCTCTATTACAGAAATCAGTGGAACAGCACTCAATGGTCCGTCTGGTCTGAGCATTAGGAGAGTCCTGGACAACAGTTACCACATTCAGTCAATGAAAATGCCTCAGCACTTAAACATTTATTCTTCACTCTCCCGTTCATGTATTACCTTGCACTGGAAGTGAGAGCCCTCATACTTCATGCAGCCAGAGGTGAGGCTAGCCTCGCCATTCTCATCCTCTTCTATGATAGCAAAACATTGGCCATTCGTCCTGCGTAAACACACAAAGACCATTTAATCACAGTGTTCACGTTTAAAGGAAGTGGAAAGTGGCTGGTGTGTACAGCAGGAAAAGCATACGGTATACTCACTCGCAGGTGTTGTTCGTGGCATCTTCGGGGCAGTGGCCTGAGCAGTAGCAGCTAAGGAAGCGGGCAGCATCCTCTGGGGCCACGGTGGACCCATCCCCTGCCTGGGGTCTCTTTGGATCCGATCCAGGCTTGACTCCAGTGCCGTGAAGCATGTAGTCTGGGTTTTGCCCACCTAGATGGGTTGAAATATGTGACATCAGACTTTAGTCTACCTAGAATGTAACTGTCTCTAATAAAATCTTCATTGCTCATTATTGCACAAACATTGAGTCATATCAAACATTTTATTAAAGCAATAAAACTGCAAATCAAAATCAAAGCAAATATATATATATATATATACACATATATACACATATATATACATATATACATACACATATATACATACACATATATACATACACATATATACATACACATATATACATACACATATATACATACACACACACACACACACACTTTTTAAATACAGATTTTTATATACAAAAAATCACAGCCCCTTGGAAACAAAACCCCTCTTATTCACTTCATGTTGTGCTAAATTATACTGGAAGGAATCTAAGGATCTTAGATAAATAGGTGGGAGTGAGGAAAACAGATCACCATAGACTGCGAGTAAAAGAGGGCGATAAGGATTGAAAACTGGAACAAAGAGAAAGAGAGACATGCTGATTTCTCTGTGCCGTAACCTGATCCGTCTGAGTGCGTGAGCATTTGTCACAGACAGACAGGGTGCATACTGCCCCAGGCACAAAGACTCATGTGTTTAGTATTGCTGTGGGTGCTTCCTCTTAAAGCCCTGCTGCTTGTCCTGCAGGTTCAGGCAGGCCTGAACCCAGTCAAAATAAGCCCACACTAAAACAGGCATGCTGCTGTTTAGTAAAACACCACATTCCACACCTAGGATCTCATTACTAGAGCCGCACTTCAGACCTGTCCCACATCTTAGACTCCTTCAGTCCTCTCTCTCAATATTAACATAAATATCAGATGGAGACGAGACAGTCCCTCTGAATCACAGTGCCTCATTTCCCACAGTAGTTCGGCAAATCCAAACGAATACAAATGTCAAGCTCCATCCAGTAGGCAGATCTTACCTGCTATCAGCAGAGTTACATGACAGCAACACCTCCAGCCATATCAACTGGGGTGGAGACCACTAAACTGATATACAGTCTGATAAAACAGAAGCGTGGAGCCAGGATGCTTTAAACCCTGAGAACTGATATCAGCCTGGGGAATGAAGAGGACGTGGCGCAATAATATCAGAGGAAGAGAATAAACAAACCGCTTGTTAAACATCTACAGGAGAATACAGTGAGATTTCTCATATAAATATATTGTTTCTGTTAGATATTTATTCAATACATTCACATTCAGTGCAATCAATGAAGAAGCAAGGCAAACTCCTAAAAAAGCATATTTAAGCACAGTTACAGCTGCTTCTGTGAAATGCTTGTATGCTACTATGGCGTTGTGGACAGAAGCAAAGAGCAGTGAATGTAATAATATGTGTAAAAATATGGGAATACTATATCACCAATATGACACAGAGAATTGTGTTAGAAAAGAACAAAAAAGAAAGGTTTGTAGAAGTTTTGAGCTGAATCTCATGAAAACATGACCAAATCACATAGCACCCCAAAATTAAAAAAAAAAAATCTATGGCATACAGTACAAATACAATTTTTTTTTGGACCATTATCCTTTGATATATTTTTATTTCCCAATCAATTTCAGATTTTCTTTTTTGATACATTTTAATTTCTCATTAGCTTTTAATAACTGCAATAGATTATTCAACATTTTTTTTTTTTTTTTTACAATATTACAGTAAAGCAGAAAGTACAAAACATGAAATAAAATTACTGTTTAATCCATCGGAAATTTAAGGTACTACAACAAATGCATAAATAGTCAATGCAAATAATAAAATAATCTATAATATACTTCTATATAATATATATATGTTCTATATAATGCTTTATTATCATTATATATATATATTATACATTATATATATCATTATACATTATATATAAATATAATACAATTGTCCTAAAAAAAATAAAAAGACTTTCTTTTAGCACCAAGTAATTTCCTTCATTTTGACTGTTGGCTGAAATATGACCTTAGCATGTTTTATGAGATTCACCCAGGGACTTGAAATGATATGAGTGGAAAAACACCATGCATAGCCAGAAATAAAAGTGTGCTTGACAATGCGGTGTCTATAATCAGTTTTATTGAGAGGGAACCTGGAACAGATGTGTCAAACTTGATAAGATGTTACTCAACACCAAGTCAATTTGTGGAACATCGCTTACAAAAGAACGTGTCGTGAAACATTCTGTTGAATGGCCTGAAGGTGAAATGGTGAGAAGTAGGATTAGGAGGGAAAGTGAAAGACCAGATTAGGGACACAAGAGACAGGATTATAGTGTATAAATGTGAGGTTGAAGACCAGGTCGAGTGGCACGAGCTCTGGAGACTGATCAAACACTCTCAAGTCCTTCTCTCTTTTCATGTAATGCTTTGTCTCTTTGTGTCTGAGTCAGTCCATTCATATGCTACGCTCCTGCGATAGCCAGCGATATAAATCTCCTGTTTATGTGTCATGGTTCGGTTTTTGCACTTGAGAAATGTTCATTTGAAGCCATGAAGGCGTCCCACGGCTCCCTCCATTAGGGCAAAATTCAAAATACACGGCAAAAGCATTTGATGTAACACCTTTGATCACTTCACAGTTTAGTCCAGGCGCCGTTGCTGTCACACGGGGCCCAGTGTGATAATGGAGGTGGAAACCGGTAACATAAACATGGTGGAATAGAGACAGGAAAAAGAAAGAAAGAAAAACAGTATCGCTCTGAAAGCCCTGCTCTCAGCCAGTAAACTGAAGGAATGCGATCATTGTAGTGAGAAACATACTTTTAACAGCGACTCTAAAAGGCAGGACAATGTTTTGCGCCCTACACGTCCTAACAGCTACAATGTGCAGTTAAGCACAAGCTAAATTCCCGCAACCACAACAGCGGCGCACACACAACCGCAGGGCGCAGGAATGTTATCTGTGCTGAAACACATAAAACAGGTTTTGAGCTAGAAGGGTAACTAAATCAGAGCAGATGCGACTTGTTGCACATCTCTGAAGTACCTCTGAGGCACCGAGTGATTCATTGACATTGAGAAACCACTGAATACATTTGCTCTCCTTCCCCCTTTCTGCGTTTTTCCTTGGCTCGGAGAGATGGATCTACAGAGCATCGCCATGCTCCTACATGTGTGCTTGATTCTGGCTCGCCGTCACTGTGGAGTCTGAGGTCTGGCAGTACTCAGGCAGTAATGAGTCCTGCTGACCGCATTCTCCCAGCCTGTAGGCAGCTCGGCTCAGACTCCAGCGCCAGCCTCTTAAAGAGACACTTCGGCTCCATTTTCCATGCAGTCGGCTAAACATATACACAGCACTCTACAGTTACACATCCAATCAAAGTAGGTGGTGAAGCACCAGGTGAAGCCAATCAGCAATGCCACTGTGTAGTTAAAGCTTGTTGTTTATCATAGTCACCCTAAATCGTATGTGGACATTTAAGTCACACTTTAAAATATCTAATCATCACTGCACTAAACATCAAAATATCAAACCAAGTGGCATTGCAAAGAAAGTGATGTTTCCCAGAACAAACTTTTATAAAACCACTACTTTTTATATAGTTCACCCAAACAGTAAAACCCGGTCATTATTTACTCACACTCATGTCATTCCAAACATTCTGTATGACTTTTTCTGTGGAACACAAAAGAAGACATTTAAAAAAATGTCTCTCTCAATAGGTTTTTTTTTTTTGGTTCATACAATGAAAATCATTAGGGACTAGTGCTGTTTTTGACCCTACTGACTTTCATTATATAGACAGAACAGCTGAAACATTCTTCAAAATATCTTCTTTTGTGGTCTACAGGTCATTTTTCATGGATGTTTAAAGTCAGTTTCCTTCAAGTTCAAACAGGCGTCCTAACAGAACAACCACTCGCGTAGTTCATCATAATAACTATAAACATGTTCCACAAAACTCGACAACCAGAAAGTGTCAAAGACTTTTTTCTTCTTCATTTTTAACAACATATCTATATTTTTGTGAGTTTGCTTACGCTAAATTTCTGTAAATCCACATTTTCTGATATAAATCTTATAAAATCTTACAAGTAGTTCTAAAGATCTTGCAAGATCTATAAAAAAAAACTATATATATATATATATATATATATATATATATATATATATATATATATAAATATATATATATATATATATATATATATATATATATATATATATAGTTTTTTTTAAAGATCTTGCAACAACGTTTTTTAAATGTGGTATAAGTGTCCACATACTTTTTAGGGCATCTATTTCATGCCATTGTGTTACTTGAACAAGGTCAGCGTAAGATGAGGCAGTAGCTGCAGCTTTAACTGTGATCTCTAGAGTAAACATCTGTGGTTTGACCCTATTAAAGCAGAGAGTAGAGTAGGCAGCTCAGACGCTATTGAGGCTGTAATGGGAGGCTGGTCAAGAGGTAAGCAAAGAATATGAGTGCTTCACCGTCTTCACGCCTTCACGAACAGGCAATGCTAGCTGCTTCTGGTTTCTGTAAAGTACAAAAATGGCAGCAAGACTGCAAAGGAGCTGTTCTTTAGCTGTAAATTTCAAAACCGCAGACTGAAAAGTAGTACACGTTGTGGATCAATCTCCATGTGTTCTCTGTGTTGTAGCTATTATTTCTCAGTGCTGCAGTAAGACTTAACAGGAAATGATGCAATGAGCCAGCCAAGTCTCTACGAGGGCGTTTGGATCGCAAGCCTATAATCAAGACGCTGGTCCTCATGACAGTCTCTCAGTGTCTGCAGCAGAAACGTAGGAGAGGGTAAATACAAACACAAAAATCCTCCGAGATGTCCTTGTGCCAAAATACATCACTGGGTATCCATTAGATACATCAAAATAACATGTGAATCATGTACCCTTGAGGGAAGACACGTAGGAGGTTTGCTCTTCTTTGAGAAGCTGAAATATTAGAGACATTTATTTATTTAATTCTACACCGGTTATTCATTCAAATCTGTACATGTTTACAAAAAAAAAAAGAAACCGAACAATGTGAAAAGGCTAGGCTTTAGGTTGTGGGCTGGCAGGAACGACTTAAGCTTTAAGTGGCAGTTAACCTGAACCTGCCATTATTATTTATTTACTTTCATCTCTTTAATAACGATCATTATAATTATCACATGGGCTCCCATTTCAGGGCAAAATCCCCCAACACGTAATAATCCAGCACCAGCTTGAAGACCAGCTTGTTAAAAATGGAAGGAGAGGGAAGGAAAAAAGGAAACATGTGGAAAACAACGGCCTGCCTGACACAGACCAATAAAGTTGGCTGCCTTTATGAAAGTAAAGCTCTAATGGGCTCGGAGACACCTCCAGAGCCAAGTACCTAACAGCAAGCTGTAAAAGTGAGAGTTCAGACCGCCTTTAACAGGCTCCTGCGCCGCACCGCTGAACACATGCTTACTAGAGTGAACGCAAGTCATTGTACAGAAGCTCAACGGAGTTCTCTATTCAAATGCTTTGGAAATTGTGGAATACAAAAATAAGGAAAGGAACAGTCACGCACACCATCACAGGCCTTCATTGTCAGACAGTAACAATTATTTCCGGAGAACAGCTTGCATTTGGCATCTTTAGTCCACTACCTGTCAGCCAGCACAATACAGGAAATAGTTAAAGTGTCAGGGAAACTCACAGCACCGACAATAGACTCAACAAGCTTCCTGTAGTTAGGCCTGGGCGGGCGGGTGGCCCAGTGTGGAAGAACAGTGCAGCATGGGAAATGAGTGCAGAGGGACAGAATCACTGACTCAACGAGTGATGCATTTAAGACCAATTTCAATTGAATTAATAGTGATTTAATTATATTTAAAAATCTGCCTAATATCAATAAGCAGATCAGTTTTTCATGTCCATGTTTCCATGAAAATAACCGATAAGCAGATAAAAATTAAACTAAATAAAATGACAAAATTTACAAATTAAAAAAAGGAATATTCAATTTGAGATTTGCTGAAGATTTGTAATATTCATTTATTAAATGCCTTTAAATAAAATATAAAATAAGAAATTAAAAACAAAAAAACAGAAACGAAACAGTGTTAAATCCTTTTAACATACAGTATATTAGGTTATTCATTTTGAGATTTACTAAGGATTTAATGTGTTCATGCTAAATGAATGGGAAAACCGAACCAAACTAAAGATGTAAAATAAATCAAGGAGTGATCTCAATAGTTCCATATAACCTAGTACGTAAAAATGCCTCAATTTGATTGCTCGGGTTTCCTCACAGTTGAGTAACTAGATCCTCTTACTGCCAGTTTTCCTCTCCTGTGAGGCTCAACCTATAAGTGCTCAACCTCACCTTCTCCTCTGAAGGCAGAAAATTCCATAAAGTTCATTTATTAGCTACAAAGTTGAAAGCCTGTGTTAAATGTGTTGAATGACATGACATTTCTCAGGGGAACGTGCCGCCATATGCAGTCAGGAGACATTTTTCTGTGTCAGACATCGGCATGCCCTCAGGTCAGCTTCCATAAAGAAGAAGAAGAAACAGAAGAAAAAAAAAAAAAAAACACTCCGCAGCATTCATCATCTGCAGTTCAACTCTCACCCCATCTTGTCCATTCTCCCTCATCATTTAACAGAAACCTTTGCAATGTCCGAGGGTAGTTAGCCTTTGTTTAAAAGGCTCTGGTTGACTTTACGAGTCTGAAGAAATTGCTGCCATTTCTTCTTTTGTTCCTTCACAGGGAGGGAAACAGCAGAAGAAGAATATATTTAAAGAGGCTAAACTATGCTTACAAGCAGACAGTGACCATTCCAAACAACTGTAAAGTTAAAATGGTGTCAGTGCAGTAAACAAAAACTGTTTAAACTGTTGTACCAAACAACAGAGGAAAATACAGTTAAAATGCATTTGCACCCCAGAGACTTAATTTGCCTTGGTCATTTCCTTTTGTATACAATATTATGAGCTGAACTCTAAAAGGAGGTAATGGAGTTGTGAGCTTTGACATACTAATTTAAACTTCTTAATCTCTTTCAATCTGTTTTTTTATTCCATAGTCTCTAGTTCTTGATGGGAGGAAAACTCTCTCTCCCATGGCTTTTCTGTTGCCAAGAATAGACAGCGTTTATGACTCCAAGATATCACTGCCTAAAATAGAAAGGCACTTCGATAAATAAACTTTAAAGAACTAAACAGAAACAGATAGTAAGACCTCATGACATCATTGGGCAGCTCTAAAACGTAAACAATGAATCTACTGTTTTTAAGCAACAAGGGTGGACCAAAATTGCTGAGTGATGTTTTGTAGCCTGGAAAACTTGTTGACTGTATAACAAAATATTACGTAACAAAATATACTTTGACTCATAGCTAGACATGGAATCTGTGCCCAAAAAATCTCCATAGAACACGGCACGGTTCTCAACAGAACTCCACCCACCAGTGATAAATTTCTATGCATCCCAAACATGTTTGTTCATTGAATATTTTAGCTATTATAATATTTTTGGTAACGCTTTCAGCTATCGATAAGTATCAGATACACAGTGCTAAACGGTGTGTATAGCAATTTGTCTGTCAACAAAATGACATTCTCCAAAACTGTGATTAACCTGGAAGTGACAGCATTTACCTGAAATACACACATCTACAATCTTGCCCATTGACACACTCTCCCCCCATTCCTCTAATTAACACATAAACACACTCATAATTTCAAACCAGTCAGCCAAACCTTTGTTTCTCTGCACAGCCAAATGTGACCCAAATGGCCTCTTCACACCTCAGCCCTAAAAAGTGTATTCTCCAAAAACAATCACTGCGGAGAGAATGAATCCCTGCCTAAAGACAATGTGAATGCCACACAGCAGTCTCTAATTCAGACTGTTATATTTGAGAGAAAACAGTGTGCAGTTCCTCATGTCTGCATATACCTGAAATGGAGGCAAAGTCTCCATTACTGTCAACCCATATGAGCGAAAATCAGAAGGTCATCAAATCAATAAAATGAAATAATGTAATTTAGTTGAATATCCTGGCAGATAGTGTTTGTTTGCTAATGCACTGCAAATGTGAAGAGACAGATTCTGAGCTTATGGGGCCTGATGAGAATAAAAAGCGAGGCCATTACTGTGCTATGTTTTTAAAGGCCACCATCCATTAAAACAGGCTTCTGCAAACACTGGGTATCATCCAAATACGGCGAAATCAATTATCTTGCTGCCTAAGTCTGCTTTGTATTATAAATTGCTGCTGCGCTTCCATTGTGCATCCAGATGAAACAAAACAGATGACCCTTCCAGTCATCTGCAGTTTTTGCCTTCTTTCCTCAGTCAAACGAAAAACAAAAACAAAACAAAAAAGAAAAAGAAACACATTTTTGTTTGCTATAGGGGTTTGTGATTCAAAACAGACATTCTGCAGCTACTGCCAAGCATCTGCTTGGTCCGCTGGTCAAGTTTAGACACTTTACAATAATGAAACTGGCTTACCCTCAGCCGACGGCGAGAGAAGGACGGCAGCTCCCAAAACTCCAAAGACGATGGCCATGGAGGTGCTTTTTATCATGTTTGTTGAGATTTGAAACTATATAGCTGTCTTGTTCGTGCTGAACTCTGCCACTTTTGAGATGAACAAATTCACCAATTAGGTGTGAAGGTGAGTAGACTGATGAAGAGTTTGTGATGTGAGGATGACTTCAAGGCCTCTTTACAGCCTTCTCTTGTTTAAGACCCTGTAATGAAGAGAGAGGAACACTTATTAATGTTTCAGAACCATCATTGTGACATGTTCACTTGCTCAGTGCCAGAAAGCAAGTTCGACAGAGAGAACTGGAGTGCCATTCAAATTCGTTTGCACTTCTATCTTAGCACAGTGACTTGTGAGAGCATGACCCCTGACCCCTCTTAAGTCTGGAAGGCTGCTTAAAGGGATATTCCACACAAAAATGTAGTTTTTGCCATCGTTTACTCGGTTCTTTTTTTTTTCATACAATGGATTTCAAGGATCTCCAAAACAGTTTGGTTACCAAAATTCTTCAAAATATCTTAATTTCTGTTCTGCAGAAGAAAGAAAGTCACACAAGTTTGGAACGACTTGAGGGTGAGTAAAATAATGACATTGTTTTTATCTTTTTAGAGGTGTGCTATCTCTTTAAGCAGTGTCCCATTCAAAAATGGCTGGTGTTGGGTTCTGTCCAGCGTTAATAACATAATGTGTCTGCTCTCTCTTAGCTCCTGCTTGTCTCGATGCAATTAGTGGCTCTCAGAGGCTCTGCGGGACTGGGGGCCTGAATTAACAGGCACAGAGAGGGGGCCGGTGTCTGTCACTTTTCATTTGCCCGAGGGGGACAAAGGGCCCCGACCTGCGCCCTACTTTTCACACTTCCCTGACTCCTGGGTAATGGGAAACAAAAGGCGGGACTTCTCTGGTTCACAGGGACCCCTTAAGACAGACTGGATCCTGATTCACAGGGCAAGGGATGGAGGGATATGACCTGCAACAGGTTTCAACAACTCATTCCATCCCTGGTAAAGAAACTAAACTTGTGTGCAACTTTCATAGTACAATTTCCTTTTATTATTATTATGATTGTGATTATTATTACTACTACTACTACTACTACTAAAATTACTATTATTATAAATTAAATATTTCTAAGCTTGATTAGTACTACTAATAGCAATAACAACAACAACAACAACAACAATACATTTATAAAGCGTGTATAAATCATCCATATTGTCAGATAGGTGGGATCTCGCATTAAAGCCTGTAATTAACCAGAATGAACAATTCACTGTTAGTGTGAATATGCCTTCGGAGAGACAAAGATGGAAGACTGGTAAAAGCATGCCGTGACTAGTCAGTGCGGAAAGCTTCATGACCTAAAGACAGGAAGTGTGCTGACAGAGAAAGAACAATCCTATCATGAGGTCCCTGGCACTTACACTGATATCTGTGAACAAGATCATCCAAACCACAGTCACAACACACAAACAATATTAAAGTTACAAAAAAAGAAAGAAAGAAACAAAAAAACATTCCATATTCAAAAAGAAATTATTTAAATCACATGAAGACATGGTTTGGAAAATCTATTTGCTCTTGTTAAGAATAACTTCAGATGTGAATGTGCAGTGGGCACGCAACTTAATATCAATAGCACAGTTTGAAAACTGGCGCAAAGCAAATCTCTGCAGCAGATGGACCACTATTAAATCAGAAGGCAAGGATGCCATAGAGCTGTGCTAAATGGCATAATTTATAGTCTCACTGAGCATTCTTTCAGAGGAAAACTCCTCATTAGTTTCCTTTGAATGGATGAAAGACCAGAGAGATGGGGGAAAAGGTAAAGCAACTGTAGCCACCATATAGAATGACCACACCTTATAGCAAATCACTGAGGCATGGCATGTGGTTTCTGGGAAGGCATTCCCAGTCTTCAATCATATGATGCTTGAAACGGGAAGTCACTCTGGAGACAGAAATCTGAGGAAGAACAGAGTGAGCTGTGTCACTCATTTCCCCAAAGATAATGCTGCTTTGACTGCTCCTTTGAATATCTTTGTTTTTTCAGCTAAGTCCATTTCATAGAAGAAAAGGATAAACGCAAGATGCCAAACATCCTCTTTTAGATGGGTTTTGGAAAGGCAGGTGAGATAAACAACTAAAGGGATCACCCAAAATATCCTGTTAAGTCTGTGGTCTTGATCGACGCACACACTAAAGAAATGTGTACAAAACCAGAGCCTTACATGAAAACAAAAACCACAGACCAACACCAAATAACAACTAGCAGAATTAGGGATGGAGCCATATTAAAATTAACCCAATAATTGTTTATAGATAATTGTTTTCATGTTATGTTATAAAAATCCTATAAATAAAACACTAAAAACTAAAATCAATTGTTTTAAATACTGTAAGTGAATTTAGGCATCATAAGTTTATGTGAAAATATAAGAAAAAAAGAATATAAAAGATTATATTTAACTGTGTTACTAAATTATTAATGTTTTTATAGATTAACTTATTTATTATTTTAGATTTACTAAACCTCTTTATATTTTGAAAGACTAAATGTATTTTATTTAACTTTATTATCATTATTTAACCTAACTTTACTATTATTAACTATGGATTTTCATTGCACAACCTGTATTATTATAGTGGTTATCTGTATAATTTAAGGTAAAAAGTTTATATACTTTTATATAACTTTATTAACATTATTAAACACTTTAACTTTACTAAGTGATCATTAGATGTCGTATGCAATCTAAATGGAAAAAAACTGATGAAATGAGCATACAAAATTAAATATCCAATATCAACCTATTCAGATAAAAAAAAAAAGATTAATAAAAAAAAAACTCAAATATCTGCAGATAACCTATATGGTACAGATATATTTCGTATTTGTAATCAGAATCTCTTAAAAGAATTGCTAAAATGACATCACCAAATTTTTCCTAATAATGATAACGGTACTATATAGTCTACAGAAAAACAAGCCCTGCTCACCACAAAGCATGCAAACAAATACAAACATGCTTTTCACCAGCACCAACCATGCTCTTTAACTCATAGATTGAGTAAATGTGGTATGTGGATATGTGTGCTGGCATGCGTTTCGCAGGCCCCTCCTGGGGGCCCCTCCTTGCAGGCAGCCCAGCGCCTCGCCTGCCTCTCAAGTCACGCCGGCCAGCAGGGAGAGCAGACTTCCTGGCTCCACTCTCATTGTTTGCTTGGCTGCTTCTGAGGCTCATCCAAGGCTGGATTACCATAAGAATACTGAAACGTTCCTGCAGAGCACTCCCCTTCCAAACCTCCTGCTGCACTTCTTCTCTCCTGTCCTCCTCCCCCTCTCTGCCCTCCTCGATCTATCATTCCCTGCTGGCCACAGCTCTTCCAACATCTCAGTCACGCTCTGCTACCAGCACAAGCCCTCTCACAGCCTGCTTTCTCTCTCACATCTACAGCCTGTCTTTGGTTTGTATCTGCGGCTTATCGGATGTCTGAACAACCCTCAAGAGACACACACCACTCTAATGGAAATATGAAACAGGGTTATTGGGAAATAAGATGTGAATTTAGTAAGACCAATGGTATCTGATTTGAAACAAAAAAGAAAAAGAAAACATGCAGGAGGGTATAAATGAATCTTTCTGTGGGTACATCTACAAAAGAGAAATCGAGGGGAAAGTGCAGAAAGTTGAAAGGAAGAAAACGAGGGCGGCGGTCTGTGACAACAGACGCAGGGCTCTATCCAGACAGTCGTGGGTTCAAGAACACAATGATGGTGGTGTTGTGTAATGTATTGAGGTCTTCCTGCTCTACCAATCACCCACATGGAAGCCAACAGTAATATACCTTGGGTTCTTCTGTGCTCTGTTTACCTGTATATCGTAATGAGAGGCCGGATGAAACAGAATCTAAATTCATGTCAGTTGTCGACATACACTAGCAGTCAAAAGTTTGCACACACCTACTCATTTTCTGTTGTTAGCATTTTTCACATTTTATATATACCTTATTCAGTGAAAAACTGTAAAAACACAAATGTATGTTTTTTGTAAGTAGATACTATTAAGAATTTTTTGATGAAAAACAGTATAAGGACTTTCTTAAAAATCCCTGTGACATCATATGATCGTATTTCGTATAAATAGTTTTGTTTCTTATTTTGGTTATCAGTAGTGAACTGCCTATTCACAAGTACTGCCATGTTTTATGGACCACTTATGATAAACTCTGATTCATCATGTGGCTTTCTATTGTGCCGTCTGTTATGTTATAATGGTTATCCATACATTTCAAAGGCAAAAAGCAGATTTTGGTAGCATTATACCATTAATTAAATATATACGATTAGAAGTTGTAACTATAATATATAGACACTCCATAACACCCGAAACATTGCCATTTTTTTTATTCTATACTGAAAATATCTAAGATCACGAGAAACCCATTTTTAAACTTTTGACTGGTTGCATTTGCAAAGAAATAAATAGCCCATGTTGAAATAATAATCAAGATCATCCAGTGTTTTCTTTGATATTCATTTCTGTAGCATTTCATACTTTCCCTGAAGTGCACTAATGATACTAGCCAAATTTTTCTGCATCAAAAACAGAATTAAAGAAGGGCTTTTTTTTACCATTAGGAGCTCAACATAAATAACTGTTGTTATGATTGTCTAACCTTGTCCACAGTGTGTTGTTTATCTAAATGGACAGCAGGATTTTGCACAATACTATGTTACATCTACCATTTTGATTACAGTTTTTATATCTTGCTTACTTTTAAGTTTCTATTAATTCAGATTTTAGAGTTCATCTTAGTTTAAAATACAATAATACCCTGCTACAATTTACTGAAATAGTGAAAGCATTGATTTGCTGGGTTTTCTTTTTCAGTACACAAATACAACTGTCAAGTCAAGTCACCTTTATTTATATAGCGCTTTTAACAATACAGATTGTGTCAAAGCAACTTTACAGTATCAAATAGGAAAATAGTGTGTTAACGCAAAAAGACAACAGAAAACATTAAATTTTCAGTTTAAGGCAGTTCATCATTGAATTCAGTGATGTCATCATTCTGCTCAGTTCAGTTTGAATAGTATATGTGCAATCAAATCAATGATACCACTGGAAATTAAGCGTGCCCAACTAAGCAAGCCAGAGGCGACAGCGGCAAGGAACCAAAACTCCATCGGAGACAGAATGGAGAAAAAAAATCTTGGGAGAAACCAGGCTCAGTTGGGGGGCCAGTACTCCTCCGGCCAGACGAACCAGCAGGTTGATCCATGCTGCAGCAAAGTTAGATAAAGTCCCAGTCTCCGCTGACATTCAGGGCTGTCGAGGTCGTCTCTAGGTGTTGATCCATCATTTGGGCTGGATACAGACTGGATCTGGAGGCTACTGTAACACAAACCACTCTTCTTCTTTATAGGGAAAAAGAGAGCAAGTCCAATTCCCATCAATCCAAATGTCTAGAGGAGTACCAATCTACAAGCTACGCTAAGACTGACTGCGTCCCTCTATGGACCTGCAAGGACCATGCAACTGCTAGCGGCCCATTCCAACACAATCTAGTTTCACAAACGTAAGATTTCCTCACACGGAGGACACAAACTTTTCTAAAAGTACGTAAATATTTCTGAGGGATGCTGTGTCAATGATGGCTTAGATTTACTGCTGTAAACACTCTCTGTTTGGACTTACAAGCCCTGAGCAGATCCTGGGAAACTTGTGCAGAGGCCGCAGTGGGTTCACAAGACGGCTAGATTTATTCTAGTCTGTAATTACAACATTGAGCTGAAAATAAGGCTTTGTTTAAGCAGATGCACATGCTCCAGCACATTCCACGACCAAATGTAGCCTAGCTCTCCAGAGAGGGCTTCACGTCACAGAGACATATGGCTGGGACTTGGGAGGTTCAATTCTAGACAACATAACAGAAGGCCCATGCTCACTTCAACAATCACAGATCAGCTCTGCTGGAAATCAGACAGAAATGCACTCTGTGGACTGTCCTACATTATACATTACACTACCATACAAGGTCTGGGTCAGAAGGTTTTGTTAATACATTCTTCTACTCAGAAGGTACACACAAAAACATAATATTCAATTCTACACAGGGGGCAGGTGTGGCCTAATGGTTAGAGAATTTGACTTGTAACCAGAAGGTCGCAGGTTCGAGTCTTGGTGCTGGCAGGAGTTGTAGGTGGGAGAGAGTGAATGAACAGCGCTCTCTTCCACCCTCAATACCCACGGCTGAAGTGCCCTTGAGCAAGGCACTGAGCCCCCAGTTGCTCCCCGGGCGCTGGATATAGCTCCCCACTGCTCCGGGTGTGTGTTTATGGTGTGTTCACTTCTCACTGCTGTGTGTGTGCACTTGGATGGGTTAAATGCAGAGCACCAATTTCGAGTATGGGTTACCATACTTGACAAATGTCACGACTTTCATCTCCATCTAATTTTTTTCCGGTCTACAACTTTTGATTCAGAAAGTAGTGTTCTCTACCCAGTGATAGTCCTTTGAGTTCTCTAATCTACACATCCATTATGAAATCCTGTCTGACAGATCACACAACACAGTGCAGACCTGTTCAAGTCTATTTCTTTTTGGATGTGGAGAACAAAATCCATATTACTAAGTGGCTAGTCCCTCTGTGTATAGAAACACATGTCATCCAGCTGGCAACTGAAAGTGACATTGCCCCCTTCCCTAAAAACACTAAGTGCAAATTGTTTTGAGCTGAAGGACATTGCCCTGATGAGCAAAGCATGAAAGTGCACTTCATGCGGGGATCTCCGATGTCTCCAATTCTCTAGGCAGGATGCTTAATGGTTGCGGCAGGAGGTTCCTCTGAATCAAGCAGATCATTTTCACACTCTGCAGAGGTTGTGCTGCCAGAATGTCTGTTCCTGCATGAGTTTACAAATCAAGATGTCTTCCACAAGGGTGTTTAAATGGAGGTTTTTTTTTCTTTCTTATCCACATAGATTGGAGAGACATATTGTGACACTGCTGGAGATCTGTTTTCTTATCACGTGAGGTGATGGTTGTTTTTCAAGTACCAAGGTTTGAGTTGCTGTCTCTCAAAAGGCATTAGGGCATGACAGAAAGGAAAGTGGTGTATTTTCCACTACCTGCTCACAAATTCCATGGCTGTGGGATGATAAAGAGGCTTTAT